>NW_020897703.1:7482392-7670795 GCF_003984885.1 Neopelma chrysocephalum
GAGGAACAAGAGGAGGAAGAGGAACAAGAGGAGGAAGAGGAACAAGAAAGAGAAGTAGGAACAAATGGAAAAAGTGAAGGTAGATCTGGAAAAGGAACAACAGAGGAGATGAAAGAGATGTGGTTAGTGAAGATAATGTTCTCATTTGAGAAGGAAACATTTGAATGGAATCATGACAGAACTATTGTAGTCTTTGCTTTTCTTTTGCAGACCATGCACATGCATCCAAACCTATCAGTGTTCCAGCATGAAGAAACATAGATAACAACAAAGCATCTTCTAATATAACAGAAGACTAACAACACAGTGTGTGAAGGAGCCAGCAAACTGATCCAGCACTGCCAGGCAAATTCTAAACTAAAGTATAACATCACAGATCTTTTAATCTGAAATAGGTGCATAGCAGCATACTAGATTTTTCCTAAGTTTAGTATTGCGTGTATGTCTACTAACTTAACTTCATTTTTTCTAATACTTTCATCTAAATTCTGATTTTTCCAAGTGTCTGCCAATACGAAAAAAATCAGTATCAACAGTGATTCAAAGTCATTAAACAAATTCAGGTTTTCAACCAATTGTACCTAGCTTACAGTGAGTTCATGAAGATGATATTCCACACTTTTCATACAGCACTAAATCCCTTACTGAGCATTTTCCCTGACAAAAACCTCAGCATGGTTATAACTACATGGTTATAAAGATCTCATAACAATATAGATTATTCCTTAACTATACTAGCATTTGATAATACAAAAAAAAAAAAGCATTAATAGCACTTTTGCTCTTTACTTCTGCTGATATAGCTTTAGGGGGAAAAAAACCCAAAAACAAACCCCACAAAAAAACCCTCCCACCAAATACTTGAGGCAAAGCTCTGGGAAACCCGTAAGTATATTGCACCAGCAACAAGCTCTGGTGGAATATAATTATCACATTTCTATTCATCCTTTGAAATGCTCTGCTTACACAAAATAATAAATTTGACACCACCTCATTGCTTCGCTTCCATCTGATAATTTTCCATTGGAGCAGCATTTCCCGGGGAGAACAGCGACCTCCTCGGGTGGTCTCGAGGAGCTGCAGCCTACCTAGAAATGGCTGAACACGCTGGAGAGTATAAGCAGGAAAACAGCCATCCCTAAGAACCTGATTAGTAGAAGTAGCATGTTTTAATCAGATGGTTGAAAAGACAGGACAAATCTGACTTATAAGACATTTTTCGAAACTAGTGCCATGCCCTGCCTAACTTTCTTTCAGGAAAAGCAAATAGGCATTTAAGTCAAACTGCTGGACTGAGAACACCAAGATGCTTGGAAAATATCCTGAACATCATTCAGTGAAGCAAATGACCTTTTCTCTGATTTTTTTCTTAACTTCCTATTCACAAAATAGGGAGAATATTCCTTTGCTTCATGAACCTCCTTAACTTTCTTTTATTCTCTTTACTCTCAGTGTGAACCCTCTTGCAAAATTAGCCCATTTTACTGCCATTCTGTTTACATCTAAATCTCAGCCAAGGCATTCTGTTGCCTCCTTGTTTGTTGTACAGCCTGGCTTCTCATTCAGGGTTTGTGTTCTTGTTACACAAATATGCATTCCAATTTTTCTTCCAGCTCCTACTCTCTTTCCTATCTGCTCCAGTGCTCTTCTCTATCCCTTGCCTCCAGATCTTTGTTTCACGTAAGCCATGTACCTGTATCCATATTTCTTATGTCCTTCTCAAAGGCACATATGTGAAAAATATAATTCAGGCTTTAGCCCCCTTACAGATAGCGTGAAAGAAAGTAGACAATATTTTTCTTTAATATTTATTTGCAGAACAAACCAGACATATGCTAAATATCACTAAGCAGCACCCATTCTCTCTTTATTCTCAGTTCTCTCCCCCTCACTTTGGCAATCTGCTTAGCTCCTTGGGCCAGCATCTGCTCTTCTGGCAAGAATGCTCAGCAAACCCAAGGTTGCCATAGCAATTAATAATCATTTACGTTTTAGTTTACAGAAACAGAAACTAGAAGAAGAGTGGAGGTGCCATGAGGAGGAGGTGGCAGCAAAGAAGTCATAATTAGAGAAAACAGCCCAAGAACGCATTTGGCAGCAGCAGGATTATCACAGGAAGCTTCTGCAATTCCAGAAGAAGCAACAGTTAGAGGAACATGGAGCAGCAGATGGTCTATAGAAAGGCTAATGCTTACTTTAGTTGCAGATAATTCTTCAAATGGATGATTTCTGGTAAAGACATAGACAGCCTGTGTGTCTGCCTTGAGATTCACGTGACACTACGTCCCACACTTACAGTACCTCAGCTGCTCCTCAGTTAAACAGGTATGGTAACAATAGTCCTCTCTGCCACAGTTCCTGCAGCCTGAAAAAAGGAGAAATTCCACAGCCTAGCTATGATGCAACTGTGAAGATGCTAGCAATAACAATGTTCATGCTACATCTGATCATTTCGTGATGTTTTCATTATATCTCTTCTCTGAAAACTCAACTCCCAGTATCTACACAGTTAAAAAAATATATTCTATTTCTAACAAATAGTTGCAGAGAAACTTGAAACTTCTTGAAAACCTAAGTGCCAAGCAGATCTTAAAAAAATCCAATTACAATTTAAGAAAAAGTCATGTGAAACAACAGTAAATACTTGAAATGTCAATACTACAACAGCATTTTATTTTTATCTGAAACTGATGAAAAAATAGAGAGTATGGAAGCAACTAAGAATTGTTTGTGGTGTTTTTAAGAGGCACAAAAATGCAGAGAGAAAGAAGGAGCAATGTAGTTAGAGGAGGAATGCCAGCAGCTGGAGGACATGGCAATAGAACACCTGGAATATGAAAGAAAAACCTGAGAAAAGACAAGATATAAGGCTGAGGAGCAAACGAAGAGGAAGATGTTACACTAGCTCTAGAGGAAGTCAAAACACAAGCACAGCTTTTAATCAGATATGTAGCTAATAATAAAAGTTAACTTTTTTCCCTCAGTAATAATAACACACCTTTACACCTCGTGCCAGCCTGTACAAAAATACTTCTGTAGTCAGGAGTTCTGTCAGTGTAGTTAACATTGCAGAGCAGCATCAGTCCCTCAGGAGTTAGTTAAGCTGCCTTCAGTTCCAGCTCCAAGACGCAATGCAGTTCTTCCGCTATTAACCAGTTTTTCAATATTTCCCCAAATTCCATCAGCAATTCACATACATCTGTATTCTTTAACTATTTTAGAGTTTATAGCATCCATTTACATTACAGAAAGAAGCCCAACAAGATTTCCTGCACACCTGTAATTATGATTACCTTCATGCAATCCATCGGTGCAGACTCCATAGCATGCTTCCAGAACTCATTCCTACCAGCACCTAGGAACACAGGAACTGGGAGGCTGCATAGCACATATTAAAACATTGGAAATAGCGTAACAGGCCTTCTTAATGGAAACCTAAATCAATTTGTGAGCCACAGAGTGCTACCAGGGATAAAAGGCCAAGTAATAACTACAGCTGAGAAGCAATTACTACCTCCTGCTTGCTCTGCTTGCAGTGCTGCGACAGAAGGACATACCGGCCCACAAGAAGGTATTTACATAAGCCAGCATTTTCTTCCCCAGCCCATTCCAAACCTTGCTCAAAGCCAACTCCTTTGGACTTCCAAAGGGGAAGTCCAGGCTCCTGCCAAGGCTCAGAAGGCACCATATGCACTGTGGCAAAGCCAAAGAAACTGCCAGTGCACAGCAATGAGCTGTGTAGGTGTCATCATCAAACCAATACACCAGCTTTCCAACCGCAGGAGGAATTCTGTCCTGTGTCCACAATTCTCTTTATTAACACTGTTTGCAGGCAAAAAACAAATCTGGAACCACCTCTGCAGTTCCAAGAAGCATAATTAATGGAAGCTATCAGACCTCTTCCTCATCCACAGGTGTTTGCTCATGTTCACCTGCCTAAAAAGGGCAGACCTGAAAACAGTATAAAAGAATAAATAAATGCCTGGTGCTAGGAATGGGCCATTGCATTAAGCTCTTTCAGTTGCAGTCAAATTCAACCATCAAACCTGGCTCGAGAGAGGAACAATGTTCCTTTTTAGCACAAGTGCTACTCAATCACAAATTTATTTTCCTAGACTGCAGCACTAGTCTGTGTATACACCCCACTGCTAGAAAGTAAAAGCACTCGTGTTTGATCAGCCAGTAGAAATTAATCCAGACAGACCTATGAAGTGCCAAAATACAGACTCTTTTGTCTATTTTGTGTTAAGAGATGAAACAATGAAATAACCAGGTTACAAAAAGGTATGAAGACCTCAGTGCTGACTTCTGGAGGAATCCTCCAAAACAATAAATTGCAATAAACGTGCGACTGTAAGAAAAGGCTAGATTGCGGATTCAGCAATAAAATGACTACAGAGAAACTGTAGCAAGGTAAGAACTTTTCTTCCTTAAAAATCAGGTTATTATCATTTTTTGGTTCTCTAATATTATCTAACAAAGTGTTACATTTGAGGATTCAATTTATATTGCAGTTCCTGTAGTTACTCTTCCTGTGGAAAAGAGTAATCAATCTTTGCAGTCTCTAAATTGAAGCTGAACTTCATTAGGTATGCATTAACTACTAGTTCTAAGAGCAAAACGAAACCCATTTATACCACTTCCAGCTTGCCCAATTCCTACAGGTCTCTGTATAGTGCCTCAAAAGTTGATCTTCTCATTTAAGAAAATTCACCTGAACAGCAAGAATTTAAATGTGCATACAGAAGATGTACAGCACAGGTCAACACAGATAGTTTAATACTGTATCCTTAAATATAATTTCCATTTAAATTAGGAAAAGCTAAAAACTAGTAAACAATTGTAGTGTTTCTAAAACAATACATGGCTAGGCAAAATTTGTGGCAGAATTCAAGTTTTAGCATTATCTGACACACTAACTGAAGTCCAAACCCTGCCAACATTTATGCATTTGGCTTCAGAAAAACCTCATATTGTCAAATTGATGATCATGTAGACATATTTATACTTAAGAGAACACACAAATCCTTTAAACGCAGCAGCTTTAAGAAAATCTGCTAAAACTGATAGTTTTGTGATGTGCTTATCAATAAAGCTTTTATACATCAACATAGTGAATATTAAATATAGTCTCACAATTCAAAATAAAGCAAGTATTAGCTCTCAACTTCTATAGCATAACTGACTCAGTGAAGATGGTTTTATTTCCCCAACGCATTCTTTAAAGTCCTTAAAACCAACCTTCTTCTAATATACGGGTAAGCAAAAAAAAAATTCCAGGAGGAAAAAAGACTTTCCTTTTTTTCTCCAGCATATGAAAACCAACCTTACTTTCAGTCATATCCTCCAAAGCTGCAAGTGCTTTAAACTTTCCACTCCAGATCAGCTTTTCAGAAAGAAATTCATTGAAAAGGATTAGTTCCTCCAGAGAAATCAAGAAAATTGAAGTCTAACTCCTTGACTTCAAAATTCAGGGTTTATTTCAGTGTATAATTTCCAAGAATTAATTCTTTAAAAAGGGTACCAGTGCATCCGTGTAGTGCACGTGTCTTCTCATTTTACACTGAGTTCTCAATACTAACCTTTGAGGCAGAGTACAGTTTTCCCATTATTACTGTTCTATCAAGTTCTAACAGCAAAGACTTGGCTTTAGATCAGCAGCTCTGTTGAGGCTCTTCGAGGCTTCACAACAGGTCTGAGAAAGAGGTCAAATCAGTTTATAGAGTGGATATGGTACCAGTGACAAAGAGACGTATTTTAGGACAAGGTTACAGAACTAAAAGCAATCTTCGCCTTGAGCTTCATCCTACTGAAGCCACATTTTGCAGAAAACCCTCCTCCACAGTCTCAAGAGAACTAAATGCATTGCTTCAGCTAGAAAGCTGATATAAATGAGCACATAAAACCAGATTTGGAAGAGGAAAGTGAACAGCTAGAAGCAAAGACAGTCAGGGTAGCAACTAGAGTACCAGCATCAAACCCTGGGGATCTGGATTCAGTTCTCAGCTCCACCTTCAGCTTCCAGAGTGACCCCAGTAAACTATCACACCCTGCACCTCAATTCCTAGTTTGCAGAAGAGGGATAATAGGAACTTGTCTACAAACAAGAGTATTATACAAGTTTAAATTAAAGGTGATGTGGTAATAATCATAAGGTTATTTCTGGTTTTCTGAGGCAGACATATTTGGTATTCTAAAAAAGCAATTCGGGGTGAGTGCAAAGAAGCCATGGTCAACATCACAGCAGCAATCCTTCTTCCCTTAAGAATTGAATTACATAAAATACTTTAAGAAAACCCCATATTCTGATATTTTGTAAACAAAAATTTTAATCTTTAAAAAAATTGCTTAATGTAACTATGTATACAAAAGTATTACTAAATCAGAAACAGGGCACAAACCACAAGCATGAAAGAAAATGCCATTTCTAGCTTTACAGCAAATGCCATAATAAAAGTATTCAAGATCTGCAATTTCTTCCAAGTATGCCAGCACTAAAATGTGTCTTTGACTAAAGCTGGCATTCACAGTGAACTTTGTTTACCAAACCGAACAAGTCCTATTTATCTGCAAAAAAGCTGAAGCAGGGAGAGTACAGAAATCTTCTCTCCACACTACTCTGCCCATAACCTGCCATCTCAGCTTTCATATCCAGTAACAAGTTCTCAAACTGACCATTTATAACCTGCAAGTCGCCAGAACATGTAGACCCTCATAATGATGCCCAATGAACTATCACGACACTTCCATGTCATCCACATTATATGAAATATAGACATTGAAAACCATCTTTTATTTCCTTCCAAGTTTCATTTTCAGTTTAAATTCTGTGCATGAAGTGCAGATCTATGTAACTGTATGTGAATATTCTCTACCAAGAAAAGAAACAGCTACTAGCAGTCACCTGCAAAACAAGCAGATCAAGTATTTTACTAGGGCAAGTAGAAATTTTTTTCATGAGGTATATTTACAGAGCACATTTTTTTTTCTGGCTTCAACTTACAGTCACTGGAAAAGCATGCTCTAATTATAACTTTTTATGGTTTTGCTCATTTCCAAACATTTGAAAAGAAAATGCAAGTTGTTTATAAAATTGTTTTTCTGGTTTATTTTAAATGAAGCTGGTACAGACAATGTCCATTCAAAACCCACGTCCCAGGCCAAAAGGTACAAACAAGAGTGTCAAAGTAACACCAGTTGGCTGCTGTGAACATTCTTGCATGAATACCTGCGCGTACTAATTCCTATATGAAGTTAAAATGCTTCTGGGCTCTTCTGGTAAGATTTAAAAATCATTAGGGTTTTCAATTTTATGTCTTCAGCAAAGCCATCTCTGGAGCAAGGAACAGATGACAACAGTTCTAGCTTTTCCATTTCCAACTCGGTAATCTTCTTTGTTGGGCCATCAGCACAATTTAAGCAAAATAGCTCTGAGTTATGGATACACAATTTCTCCACAGTTTAGTTCTCTGAAAAACTTCATCTCGCACTGAAAGTTATAGTCCAAGAGTGAAACAGTCACACATCAAAACTTCAGGGCAGATATGGAAGTCATTAAGAACACTCGCCCACCTGGCAGATCTTACAGCCTTCGTGCCTGAAATGCACGAACCTAGTGAACATACAAATGCATGTGTGTACATGTATTCCTAAAGGGGAGGGCAGAAGGGAAGAGGGAGAGCAAGGTTGCAGCTGGATCACAGAAGTTCAGCACAATGAAAACAGAAACAATAGTGTATAATGAGCACGAGAATTCAAAATACCAGACGCTTGAAAGTAAACTCCCAGAGATGGGGTGCCAGTTTCAGTGTTGAACACCACATTACAAAAGAACTATTATTTAAAAATAAAAAAGGATTAAGAGGGAAGAAAAACAGAAGGATCTAAACTGTTGAGTGACCCCCCGTCTGTTCCTGATAAACTTCAATCACATCTTCCTCCTCCATCCCCAGCTGTGAGAACAGAGAAAAACAGCAAACAATTGTTATAAATTTGGTGAGATGAAATCAGAGCAGGTCCTAGACAAGTCATACAATGTTTTGTTCCTCTGTCCCATCATAATTCAAAGGGGCAAAAAGTCACCATCTCACTAGACAACATTCATGATTTTTAGTCCTTTTCCTTAGATAAGGACTTGGACATCTGAGTCAAAGCAAAAGCCTTATAATGAAGTCTAAGCCCAGCTGTGGAGTAGTACACATCAAGCTGGAAGTCACCAGCTTTACCTTTCTCTAAACCCGTCGTTTAGGGGGAACATCTTACTAAATGCACCAACTGTACAGTCATGTGCGTTATATACAGCACACCACTTGCTTACAATACAGGGAACACCTACAGCTTGGAACTCAAAGCCTGTTTACAGCTCTTCTGAGAGAGCAACTTGTTCAACTTCACAGTCAACAAGTTGGTTTGATTTTTCAGAAGGTCATTATTACGAGGGTTTCTTCCTGCTTTGTCATAACAATTGGTGGAAGTCACTGGACAGAAGTAGCTGTTTTCTGTTTATTTACACTTTGATCTAGTAAATGTGAACTAAATACATATTTATTCCAAAGTCACACTGAAGTTCAAGCTCAACAACTGTCAAGTTCCCTTCAGGCTTTTTTTCCCCTCCACTAGCAGGCAGTGACTATACCCTCCCTTCTGAGGCATTAACATGAAGTCTCTTTCTGAATTGCCTGTGGGCCTTACTAAAGATCCTAATTAGCAAAATACAGTTAGACTATATTTGACTAAATACAGTCCAATAAGTTGGTTGTATGTAAAGAAAAATCTTCATTCTGGTTAACAGTCTAGCAGAACAGAGAAACTACCCAAGTCAGTATTTAGTTTGTCCAGTAAATTATATCACACTCCTGCTAAAAGAAACTCACCTCCTTGGGGGTATGATTATCAGTAATTCTCTGACCCTCGAAGAGGAACCTGAGTGAATTCATTGGAACACCCTAAAAAAAGAAACAGATGTACAAGAAAAAAAACCAACTTACTGAAACTTGTATGTGTTTACAAGAAAAGCATTTTAAATTGAAAAAAACCACATTGAAGTCAAAAAAGAAAGTGTTAGTTCCTGTTACACAGGGAGCTCAGCTATTCTGTTGCACTTGTGTAGATGACAAAGAAGTGACTCAAAAAGCATGAGAGTGCTAAAATGCACGTTTATTCCAGAGTCTCACTGGAGTTCTAGCTCAATGACTTGGAAGTTTCCTTAGCTTTTTTCCCTTATTTTTATTTATAAAGTATTGACTACACCCTCCCTCCCAAGACATTACACATGGAAGTCTTGTCTTTTTCTGATCTGTGTATCAGTCTTAATAAAGCTCCTAAAACAGCAGGAGGAACATGATGTTTACTTCACGAACTCCTACCCTTGCTTTCCTAATCTTCTATGGCTACAGGAAGGAACAGCAACATTTACCACTACATATTTTGCAAAAGCTCTGCACTGGGGACAAGAAAAAGAGGAGCTGAGGGGGGAGAAAAAGGAACAGCTTTCAAACAATGAGAAAGGAGCATTCCAAAGGTACATAAAGTTGCAGTATGTCTGCTGTACAGTGTGCCCATGTTCCAGCAGAACAGAACATCATACTTCACCTCAATAGGTAAGGCAAACACCTCATCTTTTCCTTGTCTTTCAAGTTACGAGCAAAACAAATGCAATTGAAATATGACAGGGTTTGTGCATCAATTAGATCTCAAACACTGCTTGCAAATAACTAGGCAGATAAATTTCACAGGAAAGGATAGGTCTTCACATTGTTTAAACAATCCCTCTGGCCAACTTGGAAGAAATGTTCGTGGTCCCTTGACTACAGAAAGGGTACTTGACACCAAAAACTGCATTGACTGCTGATGAAGGCAATCACAGACCCTCCAGAATTCAGCCCAGGAGATATAGCTGTGTTCATTCAAACGATTATTTTTTTCTTAAAAACAAATTCTACACATGCATTTTCATCAGTCAACAAGATTGCTGCATGAATTATTTCCAAGACCTTATTTTAAAATTTCAAGTTTTCCAAATGAATCACAATTTTAGTCACTTGGATTTGGCTATAAATGTATCTGGTGTTTGATCTTTTCTTTCCTCCTACTCCAGAAAGATAGCAAAAAAGAAGACATTCCACAAAAGAACTCTTCAATGACAAGTTCAACTCATCTTTAAGTATTAAGAAAAAAAACCCCAAATTATTATTACTTATGATTATATCTCCTGAAGTGAACTCCAACACACTTATCCAAGAAAAGGCCACATAAGGCATCTATCCCCAAAGCTGAGGGCAAACTAGGCCAGGGCTTCTGAAAATAGCAGCTGTGAATCCACAATATCTGCCACAGAATCTGCAAGTGAAGATATATTTTTGCTCTGTCATAGTTATTACTATTTACCTACATCCACAATTAATACTGCAGATTTAGCTTTAACTTAGGGCACAATAACTGGTGTTACTTGATTACCATATTAATAGCTGTAACAATGCCTAAGGTTGCTCTCATCCTAAGCTGCAGCATTCTACAGCTTGAAGGGAATTTTACTTAGAAACAAAAGATTTTACAGCAACTATAAATGCATGCCTGAACATTTTAAAACAAATTCTATGTCTTCTGAGCAGCCACTACATATTTTCAAGCAGTAATTTTAACTTACTTCAAACTTCACAAGGGTCTTACGTAGGAATACCTTTACTTGTCAAAAGAAATTTAGGAGATCCATTATATTTGTACTGCCAGATACCTCAAAAGTCTTTATTTGAAAGAACAGTGAGAGAAGTGCTTTGGGTTTTTATTTTTTTTAAAGGCAGTGTCATTATTTCACAAACCTGTCTTTGACAGTATGATTCTTTGAGTTTCTTGAGGTGTGTTGTCATTTTCACCTTGAAGTGAATTTCACTGCTGTCCTAAGAGCAGAAAAGAAAAAAATTAACTCTCCTTGTACTAAATGCAAACTTTGTTATTTTTAAGTCTTTCATTAAGAAAAATTTATATAAAACTAACATGGAATGCAGTTTAACTATCACCATGCATACCTTGGTGCATCGTAACATGAACCTCCAGGATGATGTATCAGTCACTAAATTCATCACGTACTTCCACAGGAAGCTCTTTTTTAAAGAACAGATGGCATAGTATAGCCTTAGGCTCAATATAGAGGTTTTGGATTCAAAAGTACTAAACCCCATACATGGTTCAGTCTGCGCTTCCATCTTTACCCAGCTGATGTACTTATGAAATACAAACATACATATGCAGGGGACTTCTGCTCTGAGATTCCTAAAGAGGCAAGTTAAAGCTTGCACTTCAAAATATATACGAAACCTTGTTCAATTAGAGTAATTATCTAGAAGTCAGGATACAGGAAGACTTGGCAACACAACACTAACCTGAGGAGAAATCTGAGGACTCATTATTCTGTAGTCCTTCCTACCAGCCATAAGATACGAGTAGCTACAACTGTCAAAATGGCTACAGAGGTAAAACAGACTGCAAGAGGTTCATGTGGGTAACTTTCAGCTTTTGAATGTGTTCTCATCACTGCTGATTAAGCCAGCAAGAGGTAAGGTAGTTTCTGTTAGTCCTACTTTAAGTCATCCGTCTCCACCCAACAGCAGCAAACAATACTACTCCAACAAACAATCCTACTTAAGTCATCTGAGCGAGGGGTTCTTTGCACAGAAGGACTTCTGTTCAAGGAAAATCTCAACATTCACATTCCAACACAGCTTGAATACAGACTTATAATCCACCATTCGCATCTATCAACACACCAGCCAACAGAATCTTTTTCCTATCTCTCTCCAAGAAAGCTGACTTCATGCCTAGTGCACTTCATCAACTCTGGAGACCTGAATTTATCAATTTTGCCACTTATTTCATTCATATCCTCAGATAACATAATCCCTCAATGCATCAGAAAACCCCACACCAGAGTACACTAATACATATTACTGGCAATCGAAGTAATTTATGGCAGGGGAGGATCCACGCTGAAGAACTGAGTATAAACTTTCATTTGGTCACTTCTACCACACAAAAAACTCACACCTCCCCCAAGTGTCAACAAGCAACTTTGTAAAAACTCACCTGCCCAATGACTTTGAGTTTGATGTACTCCCCTTCTTTCTTATCTCCTAAATCCTCAGCTGAAGGTTTTGCTTCCTGCAACGTAAAAAACCATGATCAGTTCAACACTTCATTATTTTCACTGGACAATATGGCAGCTGTCATTCTCTTTATTGCATGAAATCAGACTACTCAAGGTATTTTATTTCTTTCTCTGTGTGTGCATGAAGATAACAGCAACCTTTCAACATTATGAAAGGTTGTCTGGCTGCCTGTGAAAAGTTCAATTAATGACAGATGAGAAATACTGTAAAGATGGAAAGAGAAAAGAATCATTTGGAAATAAATGACACACAAAAATGTATTATTTTATTTATTGTTATTATTATGTATTATTTTATACCACAAAGTCTTGGACAACAAACAAACTTCAGAAAAGAAACACAGGAAGTGTACTAAGAGGTTCAGATATTTGACAGAAAAAAGAACATTGTGAAGAGAGTACACAGAAAGCACTTGTGACACCCTATCCACTTAGAGTGACCCATGCACGCATTTTTCAATCTACTGCATCAAAATCTATTGCACTACTTTCAAAAGGATGGTCAGCCACCTTCTTTTCTATGACAACAAAACAACATCAAGCAACAGCTTCCTTCTAGCATGTTTGTTTTAAGACCACAATTCTTAAAAGTTTTAGAAGTTGCAGTTCCAAGAACTATAGTGTTTTGATATCTTTGCAGGATAAGAATTAACTGTACAGACAAGTTTGATTCAACAACTTGAGCATTAAGTCTCATCAAAAGGGAAGCGTTATGCACTCTAAGACATGAGTTAAAGACATCAAAGTTTTCATGTCAGCAGTTGATAGATAAAACAAGTGAGAGATCAGGTGCTATTAACCCCATTCCTAGCCTGTCACTACGTATTCTGGGTCAGGCCTTTAGTTATGTTTCACTGCAGCATAAAAGAATTTTACACAGACACTGCCTCAGGTCTAGATGGTGCTCAATGAAAAATTGTTCCCAAGTAGTCAGAAGTGTGGATACCCTGCTGATTGTGTTTCAAATCTTCCTTTCATACTTTATTGCTTAACATAGTAGCTAAAATAACCAAAATATGTACATGTGCCTACTAAAGGCTTTTTCCCAGCCCTAAAGGGATTTTTGGCCAAGTAAACAGAAATATCTCTTGTATGGTTAGACTTGAACTTTATGATCAAGCGCCAAAAACAGATACTAACCTTCTCGATTAAGTCCATCCAGATAGGTCTCTATCTCCAGATTAAAATGGCAGACAAGCCTTTCTAAAGTTTGGGGTTTTTTTCTCCTTAAATAGGTTAAACATGCACAACTTCTTTGAATGTTAAGAGTTCGGGGAAGAGCACAGGGCAAGTCTGCAAACACCTTTCCCATCTGTACCAGTCTCAGTCTGGGGTAAAGAACAAGAGGAAATGCTCTTTGTATCATTTTGACTCACTGCCTCAACCCAGATCAATTTGATTTCTGCAATGACAAAAAGTATGAGCCAGAGACTCCACCTGGTTTGAATACCTTTTCTTTTTTTAAGTACCTACCTGGGCACAACCTGAACTGCTGGGACTGATTTATCACCCTTCGATCTCAAACCTAGAATCTGAACCTGAGCTGTCAAGAAACTAGACACTTAGGTCTTCAAGCAAGTCACTTCTGAAGCACAAAAGGAGTCTTCACAGGTAACACAGTCACATCAACCATGTTCCCCACCAAAGTTTTGCCTTTCTAACATAGTTGGACTCTAAGCTCATGAGACTATTTGCAGGAATAGAAATACAATTGTTTCCATTCCTGACTAGAAAGAACCTGCAACTTTTTCTGATAATTTACACAAACTGCATTTTTAATTAGAGGATTACTAACCTCTAGGAATCAGAATGAGATTCAAATCTCTATAGATCTGAAATCTGTAACTTCGAAACTAGCTCCTGCTTCACTAACACTCAAAGTGTTTGTAAGAACACACTGTTCCTTTACATGATGTTTCAGGTCACTCACTGTCTAAGTTTACCTTACAAATTGCATTACCCCAGCAGTAGAGGTATTTGTAGTAGTTATATAATTCTGTGCACTGTAACAGATCTACCTACTTAGATTTCCAAACCAAATCACCCTGTACAAGGTATTACTAATTATCATCGCTACTATGACAGTGCCTCTGGCCAATAGGAGTGGGAAACTATGATTCATGTTTGATTCCTACCCTCAAGGAAAGAGGGCTGTAGTACTAAAAACAAACAGGGGAAGCAGCAAACAGATGGAATTGGAGTCTTCAAGCCACAAAGATGCTCATTTAAAGCCCCAGCAACCTCTCACTGACCAAATAAGTGCAAAGAAAGATGTAACTTCAGGAAAAGAGAAATAATATCAAATCAATGCTGACAGTGCCAATAACTAAAGCTTGAAATAGGAGAAAAATATTTTAAATCAGAACAGAAGACTCAGCAAGTCTGAAACAGCTCTCTGCAGTTTGTCAGTGAACTACACTGCCATTCAACGGTAAAGGTAACACAAAAACACTAAAGGACAAAAAAAGCAAGGAGATTGCAAAGTTGCTAAACTCCAAGAAGTCATTAAAATCCTGATTCAGCAACGTGCAAGCAAGCCTCCAGACTTCTACTTGCCCTGTGAAAGGAACTGGTGCTTAGGACACCTCGTGAAACAGTACATGAGAAAAGACCACCATACAAACAGATCAGAAATACCACAATGCTTCAACTTCCAACCTTCATTAGATGCTTACAGTTTTAAAGGGTTCATTCCACAATTTTTCTTAACAGCACAAAATAAGGATTCTGGTACTGTCTCACATACTCTCTCAACACTAAATTCATGACCCCAAAGAGCACACAAAGTTTCTTGGATGAAACCCTGGAATTGCTATTGCAACTAATGAAACCACAAAACAAACATTGTAAGGCAATATATTTCAAGTTTCCTCCTCCAATTTTCAAAAGTGTTCAAAATTCAATGTCCAAGCCTGAAAAAAAAAACAAACTATGCTCAGCATTTTAAAGAAAAATTAACAAAACCAAAATGACTGGAGGAATAGACTACAATATACTTCCTAACTGAGCAAGCAAACTCTTACTTTTTTTTTATAGGAGTGGAAAAACACAATCAAACTATAGCATTCTTTATTAATAGTACATGAACAGATAAAAATGACAGGATTTAGATTCAATGAAAGCAAAACCAGACTAAGACCCTTGAAGGGAGGGGAAAAAACATTTTTTTTTTGCTTAGATCCCACTAAGCAGCCATATGTTGGGGTTTTTTTTCAAGTCTGCCCTTTTTACAAGCATTTTTACTTATCATAAAAGTCAATTTCCCATTGGAAATAAAGTAACTAAGTCAAGTATACTTATTTTAATATAAAGACAAGCCAAAATTATCATAAGTGGTGACAAATGGTGCCCTCTTAACTTGGTTTCAGGGCCAAAAAGAAAGACACTGTAAGGAAGCCACAATTTTGGGTAATCCAGTTATTCCTGTAGGATTGATAAACAGAGGAACGAGATTTACAATGCTCATAACCGTACATCACACTATTACTTAAGCATCTGTTTAGCTCTTGTTGCACAGTCCCCCCAGAGGTGAATGACACAACACCTAACCATGTTTTGCTTATCTATTAAAAATAAACAGCGGGGCCCTTATTCAGACCTTTAAAACATGTATCCACAAAACTTATGACACACATGGAATTTTACATACTTCAAACAGTCCCAAAGACAAAACATGTATGTTTAGCAGAATTTGCCAGGAGAAGGAATTACCTAACGAAAGCTGCTATGTGTTAAAACATGCCTTGGTTCACATATGCAGACAGCTACAGAGCAGGTCACGTGAACATCTGTCTACAAAATGTAGTTCAGAATTTGCCTGGTTTGGTTTTTTTGTTTTTGTTTTTGTTTTTTTTTTTACATGCAGTCACTTTCATGTATTTTACCACAGTAGAAACGTGTCCTACTGGGAGCCAGCCATCGCTGTGCTCCCAGCTGCCCTCTCCCAGGCACAGACACAGACAGCAGCACCATCCTCTCAGCTGCATTGTGCTTCCAAGCCGGGGGCGGGGAGGAAGACCATCAGCACACACAGCTCCGGTTTGTATTCACCGGTCAAAACGTACCGAGGCTGTTCCTCAAAGCAGACACAGTAAACACTAAGCTTAGCCTTGTCTCTGGGTACTTTTAATTTCCTGACTGGCACCATTACTATTCTTGACTTCATAGCACTACAAGAAACATTTGTGAGTACTGACATGGATTTTTCCAAAGCCTTAGCATTATAACAAAGTTAGAAAACACTGCCCTATGACGGCAATACAAAAAATAAAGCAAAACAGAATACAAATTAAAACCGGAACGCTGTTTTAACTTTCCACCAGCAGGTCATATAGCCTAAAGCAATAGTTGTAAGCAAAGGACTGTATACATGCCAGGCCGAGCAAGCCAGGAACTTGCGGTACAGGTAACTATTTAAGTCCACGACTAGGAAGACAGAATTGACAGGGACATAACGAAGTACATGGAGAGAAGGCAGGACAGAGCCTTGGTGAAGGACGGGGTACTTAATACAGGCAAGCAGCGCTCAGCTACGAATGCCTGGTTTTCTTCCCCCCCCCACTTTCGCATTCCTAGGACGAACAGAGGACCTGACAAGCTTAGCCTAACCCGCACAAAGCCCGCTCCGGGGGGAGGGCATCCTACCGCACACCCGGGAAATGGGAAACGAAAGGAAACAACTGTTGTGCAACACGGCTCACCCCTCGGTGTACTCCCGGGTTCCCAGGGCCGGGGCTGCCCCGGCGGCGATCCCGCTCCGGCCGGACACCGCCCCGGCCCCCGAGTGTCCCCGCCCGGAGCCCGCCCCGTGCTGCTCGCGAAACAGCCCGAGGGAAGGAGAAAGCGGGACTAAAATCAAGGGGAAGGGGAGGCTGAGTTTGGCCAACGTCGGAGACCGGCATCCACGCACACACACACTCCCCCGAGGGGAACGTTCCCCCCGGCGCCCCCGGCCCCGCTCGCCCCGGGCAGGGGCTGCCCCGCGGCCGCGGAGAGGGTGGGGGGGGCGCGGGCAGCTCCTCCCGCACCCCCGGAGCTGCGGGACCACCGTCGCCCGCCGTACGGTCCCCCTGCGGCCGGGGCAGCCGCCCGTACCTGGTCAGACATGGCTCGGCCCCGTGTCGTGCGGCAGGCTCGGCTGGGCCGCTGCAGGCGCTCCGCTCCTTTCTCTGCCCGCAGCGCAAACACAGGGCCGCGGCGGGGCGGGATTTCCTGTACGCCTGAGCTCACTTCCCGCTCGGGCTCCGCCCGGGACCAGGACCGGCCTGGCCTCTCTTGCCCTCAGCGCGGAGTTGCCGCTGCAGCCCCACGTCCCCCAAGGGGTCCCCAGAGAGAAGGAGCGGCCGTTGTTCTAAAGGCCGCGCGCCGGGGCAGCCTGGCCGTTAGGGCTGCTGGGCCAGGGCCGGAGCAGGCCGCAAAGATGATCAGGGGTCTGGAGCATCTCTCTCACGAGGAGAGACTGCAGGAACTGGGCCTGTTTAGTCTAAAGAAGACGGAGAGGGGATTCATTAATATATTTATATTCATAATATAAATATCTCAAAGGCAGGTGCCAAGGGGATGGTGCCCAGTGACAAGACAAGGAGCAATGGACATAAACTTAAACTAACACACAAGAAGTTTTGCCTCAACATGAGGAAGAACTTCTTTACACTGAGGGTGGCAGAGAACTGGAACAGGCTGCCTATACAGGTTGTGGAGTCTCCCTCACCAGAGGTGTTCCAAACACACGTGGATGCATTCTTGTGCCACCTGCTCCAGGTGACCCTGCCTTGGCATGGGGATTGTACTCAATCTCCAAAGGTCCCTTCGAACCCTAACAGTTTGTGATGCTGTGATTCTGTGAAATCACATAACCCTTCCCATAACAGCAGATCTTGGAGAAAACGTCCCTGTTGCTAAGGCTTGCTAAGGCTTTTACCAAGAGAGAATATTTCACAGCAAAACTCATCTGTTTAGGCACAGGTTGCTTTTTTTTTAATCATCACAACCATGCAAGCAATAGGATCTGCACATATTAAGCAAATCTGCACCCAGGAAGTTGCATTTGTACAAACTTACAGTGATAAACCCCACTGGAACAGAACAGGTGTCCTGCTTTACATAGGCACAGCACAGCTGTTTAGAGGTCTGCACAAGAAGCAACACCTGCACCTAAACAGATTAAATTTAGACTGCAAACTCCTTGGACTATAGCATGTAGTAGTAATGTCCCCTTCACAACAACTAATGCCAACTCCTTCGTGGCACTGCTGGTGGAATAGGCACATGCTTAGATCTAATGGCCAGCTAGAAAAAAAGCCACATGTGAAAATAACATGAATGTAAAATAAATGGATCAAGAGAAGTTAGCTCCACTGAAACAGGAGATTATTATCTTGATGCTACTAAATGGGGTTTCAACTTTACCAGCTACCTTTGGGAAAGGGTAAGAAATTGCTCTGAGCAGAGCACATTCATCAACACAAGCATTTCAATGCTTTGTGTGCCATGTTCCTTTGTAAAAATACCAAATACCAAAGCAGCTGCACTCTGTGCCTGCATTGCTGCATTTCACTAACTGAATGCAGAGTTCCAAACACAGCTACACCAAGGGATGCACTTTTACTCTCCAGTGAAACGCTCAATATCTAGACTCACGGACATTAGTTTTAATCAAAACTGTTAAAACAATTCAGAATTAACAGGGGAGGCAAACAATAAATAAAGAGAACCAAAACAGATGCTATACAGAGCTACAGAATGAAGATGATCTTTCTTAGGCAAGACCTAGCAGGCAGGGCATCCAAATATGTTCACACTGTGCCAAGCTCACAGTAAGAGCTCATTATGAGCTTGATAACTCTAAACAAAGCACCAAAATAAGCCATTCAAAGGCTTCACAGGAACACACGATACTAACAGAATAGAAAATGGCAAATACTTACTCTGTCCTGAACATCACTGCTTTTCATAAATTAAAACAGCTTTAAACAGGGAGAGTAGCCTCACAGTGATAAGGCCAAAGTCTCAGACACTGGCACAAACCCAATTTTTCAATGTAATCCCACAATAAAAGCTAAGACTGACATAAGTCAGAGTGCAGTTATCTATCCCTAGAGACAGCCATAAAAGCATAATCTTAAAATATGCTTATCTGCACACACACTAACACCACCTCTCTTGACTCCCTTTTACTCAGTTGTGGATGCATTACCTCTTCAAACTATAATCTCGCTTTCTACAGGATCTCCAAAGTTAGTCTCTGTTCAGCCCATAAGGACTATGGATGTACATCAGCAAACCTCACACTTTTCTTCGAGAGCCCAAACTCACCACAGAACATACTTAAACTGAAAACACAACCAAAAAAAAGAGCTGTTTTAAAAATACAAAATATGCTCACACAAGCTTCTTTCCACGAAAACCCGAAGTCAACCTTGCATTTGCATGAACCATCAGGCCACTTGCCCTAATAACCTCACTCCATTCTCAGGTGTTTTATTATGTCTCTTATTTCCCCATGTGCACATAATGTCAGTCACCTGAAGTCAATAAAGTTCACCTCTGTTCCTTCAAATTGCTGCTAATTTCTCTAAAGCTGTGTATATAGTTTAGGGGCCAGGAGCTATTAGTGGTTTTCTAAAAACTATTGGCCCACTGATATGGTCTGTGCAAAGCTTCTTCAGTCCATCAAAACCAGATTCTTATAAACTCAGACTTTAACCTAAGAATGATCTGCAATCTCATAATGCCAACTTGTTTGCCTGTGCTAGCAAACAGGATCAATGCAGTGTTCTAAGGCAGACAACTACGTAACATTTACTCTTACATAATAGTAGTATTGCCCTGAGCCAGTAGCACCAGAAACATTACTTTAAAACTCAGTGGAACCTGGAAATTCTCTGTCTAGTTGAACCTAATTTCTTTGGCACTATTACTGGTTTGGGGATTTTTAAAAAATTGATTACATTATGTAAAGCACCAAAGTTTTTCCTTTAAAAAGTAAAATAATCTTCAGAATTATGTGAGTCCCCAGATTTCTGACTATTGGCTTTCCAGCACACTCCTTACACATGGAGGAAACAAAGGCGTGCTGACTCATATGGATGGTTGCATAAAATCCAGCAGTGAATGTCTGACATAAATCAAGCCCCAGCGTTGCTCGGAGCCTCTTTTCCTGCGGGCAGGAAAATCTCTGCCTTTGTTTTCAGGACAGATAACCCTCCATTGCAGTAAGTGGGAATTTCTAAGGGCAAGGAGCGGCGCTTCCCGCCCGCCTCCCGCCGCTCGCAGCTGCTGTCACTCAGCGGGGCCCGGGCACAAGTAGGTCAGTCCGGGACCGCAGAGCACAGACTGGCCGCGCCGAGCCAGGGACCGGGAGGGGGCACAAAGGGCCGCTCCAGCTTCCAGCGGGCTCTGCCCCCATCCCAGGGACACCGCAGTAGCGTGGGGAAACAAGCAGCATTTAAATGCATGTTTTATATGCATATAATGTGGTACTTCTCTGTTGGAGATGCAAGGCTTTTAAACGCACATAGTCGCGCTTAGTCACAACAAATTTTTTTATGAACTGGATCTGCGTGAGAATCTGCAGACCAAGCCTTGGGAGCGGGAGCGGAGCGGGCATTGGGAGGCGCTCCCTGCTGTGTGTGGGGGGCCTGAAGCGCCCTGGACTGAAGTGGCTGAACCCCAACACCCCAGGCGGTGTGGCTGCGGCACCTCAACACAGCTCGGGGGCACTGCGGGGCTACCAGCTCACACCTGCTTCGGGACCCACTCGGGAAACAGAAGCCTCCGGTACGGGCACCCGAGTCCCGGGGCACTGCCTGTTGGCACAGCGGCACCGAGCTGACCCGAGGAGGCGCCGACGGGCGCGCGGCGGGGGACACGGGGCGCAGCCCGCGGGCGGCTGCAGTTCGCGTGTCTGTCCGTCAGGGGGCTCCAACCTGCGCCGGGTAGGGGGGCTGCGGGCGGGCGGGGCGCGGCGGCGGCGCATGCGCGGTCTCGCCACCCGCCACGTGTCCCGCCAGCGGAAGGCGGCCCCGCCGCTTCCCCTCCCCGCGCGCGCTCACTTCCCGTTCCGCCGCCGCTTCCGTTTCCCCTCCGCGGCGCGCGCGTGCTTGACCGGGAGCTCCCGCGCGGCCGCCGCGATGCTCGTGCTGTTCGAGACGGCGGCGGGATACGCCATCTTCAAGGTGAGCGCCGGGAGCGGGGCCGCGGCGTCTCCCCACCGGCCCGCCCGGCGGGTCCCAGCGTGGGGAGCGCCCACCGTCCTACGGAGAAGCGGGAGGGAGGGAGGGCGGAGAGCAGCGTGCTGGGCCTGTGCCGGGAATTACGGGGAGACACGGGCCAGGGGAGGAAGGGAGGGGGAGCCCCCGCGACGGGGGGGTCCGCGGGCAGCGACCCCCGCAGGGCCGGGATGGGGTCGGAGGGGCCGCGCCGTGAGCGAGGGAAGGAGAAGGGGTTGCGGGCGAGGGGTGCGGAATGGCGGGAGGAAGGGGGGCTCCTCGGTGGCCCTGCCGAGCGCACCCGCGGCGCCCGTGTGCCCCCGCCGGGGTGGGTGTGGGAGGGATGTGTGCCCCCCTGGCCATGCCCCTTTCGGCGTCTCTGGGGGCGCCCCGGGGTGGGCGTGTTGACCACTCTCTCCCTGGCTGTGCCCTCGTGGCTCATGTGCCAGCAGAACCTCGTGGATGCGGGAGGGGGCGCGTGGGAGACGGGCAGCGTTCCCGGGCGGGTCTGCGGCTCCATAGTTGGATCATCACATTTGTATTTTTTTCACTGCTAGCCCAGTCCTTTTCCGGGTTTAGCTTGTGTGAACACAAGTGCGGGTGCAAAGAGAGCAAAGCTCTGGTTTCTTTTGCCCTAGCCTGCGGCAGAACTACACCCTTGGTGGTGCTCTATAGAGCACTGTGTTTACTTCATCTGCCCTGAAACCTTTCCTCCTCATTGGAGAGCAGCTGTGCAACTCAAACAAGGAACATTTCAACACATAAGCCTCAGGAGAAAGACAGAAATACTTGTAAACGCAGGTAGCTTCTGGTCTGTGCCCCCTTCCCAGCACTTACACCTGGGGAACTGACACACGTGCAGCAGTCTCCCAGAAGGTTTTGTTCAACTGGATGTTCACACAGAGTAGTATCCTGCACCTTCAGAGTTACTAAAAATAAAAAAATTAGCCCTTGAGTAGGCTCAGACTTCTTGTGCAGTGAGCCAAGGCCTTTTAACCTTTCACAGAAGCCAGGAGGGCCTGAAAATAACCAGTATTTCAATTTTTGACGGCAGATTAAGCATAAAGGAAAGGTGGGAGGAGGGACTTAAAGAGAAGTGCTAGGAGGTCTGTGCTGCAGTGTTCTGCTGCAGGTGTGAGCAGCTGGGGGCGTCTGGCTGGGATGAATGCACAGAGCACCTGGGGGAGAGGTGAAAGCTGTCCGCTGGGAATGAGTAGAAGTGATATTTTATTACAGTATATGTTTTGAGGCAAGCTTTGGTTTTTCATGCTGATCCTGCTTATTGGCAGCTGCAGGCTTGTGTCATTCTGACAGTTGTATGTTCATTCTGTTTAAAAATGTTCTCTGCAGAGTTTAGCTTCCCAAAGTTTCTAAAGTTCGTCACTGCTGGGGCTTTGGGGTGGTTTTTGGTCTGTTTTTTAGTTACTTGAGGGTTAGAGAGAATTTGTGTTTCTGAACTTTGGAGACAGGTCATGGTCACCCACTTCCCTTTTCAGCAAGAACCACAATTGTTTGTTGCCAGCATAACTGTGCTCTGCCTTTATGCCTTGGTGATGAAGAACCACTGTCTTCTGCAAGCTGTGTGTAGCTCTCAGGTACCCTTTGTAGGTGTTTCTCCCATCAGAGGAGCACATAGTAAGGGCAAATGGGATATAGCCATGTACTAGATCTTGGAGGGCTTTCTCCAAGGATTCTTACTATCTTAAATGACACAAAATATCCATGTTGTATTTTCTGCTGACAGTCTTGATTTAGCAGCTTTATTCTTTATTTTTCTCTATGCACCCATGTCTCTTTATAGAGGCTGCAAATTCTGTAGGCCTTTCGGTAGGAAAGATGAACTGGAGGAAAGAATCAGCAAGCTGAGGAAAGGAAGAGTTGCTCCAAGGTTTTTCTGTGCCCCAGAGTTATGGGGGAAAATAATTACTATGTTTATTGCTCAGCTACTAATTGAATTTTAAAAAAGACAACCTTCTTCAATCAGCATTTAAAAATCTGCAAGGGAGCAAAATTCATAATACCAGGAATGATTTCTGCACTGAGTTAAATTGCAGTTGTGTTGCACTTGCATTGTGGGGACAAAACTACAAGATTTCTTAGTAGGTGTAAAGATCTTTACTGATCCCCTGAGCAGTTTTCTAGGAATGTGCAGTGCTCTCCACATTTTGTGACATGTATATAGGCTCTAGGGCTGTAATTGTGAATCTTGTGCTGTTTAAAAGCTGAGGGGGATCTCCTGTGTTCAGAAATGGGATTAAGCCATTGCTGCCTGCCCAGTTGATTACCAAGTTGTGGTGACAACTCTTCTTTATAGGGGTGTTCTCTTTCTTTGGGCTAGCTCAGATTAATGAAAATAACTAGGGGGATGAGTCCTTCCTGTTAGGGGTCCCAGACATGTTTAATTTTTCCAAAATAGTGGTAGGGTTGGTTTTGGGTCACTGGATTGTGAATGAGTCTGGTAGAGGAGGTGGAGCAAGCCCAGTTTTGATAAACAAGAAGAGGATTTTGCAGGTTCAGGAAGACCCAGCCATTATTGAGGAACTTCTTTAATTCAGATGAAGGTAAACACACTGTACTTTTGTGTGTCTGTTGGTAGGGTAAAGCTGCTGAGAGAGGTGGATGAAACTGTAGATCGCTGAGATTGGGTTTGGTGACTGGATCAGTGTTAACTGCTGCAGAGGGATTGGATACTCTGTAAATCTGTTTCAGGTCTCTCTGCTGAATGAAGGCTGAAGATTGTTCAAAGGTGATCTAAATATAGTTATGTGTTGGGTTTTTTTCCCTGCAGGTTCTGAATGAGAAAAAGCTCCAAGAAGTTGACAGTCTGTGGAAAGAATTTGAAACTCCTGAAAAAGCAAACAAAATGTAAGCAACTTTATGTGGGGATAGCAGTGTGGCTATAGGAAGAACATGACTACCTGTAGTTATGCACATCTGCTTCAGAAAGAAGTATTGATTTTGGTTTTTCAGTATTGTAAAAGCTGTGAAAAATGATAATGGGAAGTTAGATATGCTGAGAAACTTAAAATGGAGTATCAAAGTGAAAGAAATACCTTTTTTCCTTGCAGTGTAATTAAGCGGCAGAAGTCATTACTATGTGTCACTGAAGCAAAATATTGAACAATATTTTAAGGCAGTCTTGAAGCCTTGACAAGAACATCCAAGCTTGTAATGCTGGAACTGTGTGAAATGACATGTTTTGTGCTCACAAGAAATTATTTTTGAAAAAAAAAACTTTAATCCAGATGAAACTATGTAAATCACTGTGAATTGAGAGTTAGTGTTGTTGCCTGTGCCATCAGTGAGTGAGTGTTGGTACCACTGAGTAGCTGCAGAGGGAGTAGTGTCCACTGATCAAGCTGGCCTTCCTAGCAAATTGCCCCAAAGTGGGGGATAGTGGTGGATTCCTTCCAAGTCTGTCTGGTGTGTTTTAATTGGAAGATTTCTTTGACTATAACAGATGCATCTGAACAAGCTATGCCTTGTGATTTGTATTTATCCGGCTCTGTAATAGTACTTAGAGGAGAGGCTGGAATATCCCACATTTGCCTGCTTGTAGTGCTGTTAATCTTGTCTTGGAAACATCATCTTGGCCACTTGCTCTACAGGATGAGGCTCTTAATGGATTTCTACTCTGATCAAAGTAATTCCTCTCTTGCCTTTCTGAAAAGGCATCAATGTAAGCCTGAAGCTTCTGTTGGGATCTGCAAATGCTTAACTCAAGCATTCAGCATTATCTGTGACCTTGCTTCCTTTGCAGTACTTGACTTGCAAACAGCATTGGTTAATCGGAGCTGGATTAGTCAAATGCCTGTCCCTGACAAGGAATTTACTGGATTGAGATAGCTTCCTAACTGTAACTCTATATATCAACACCACAGATTCTGTGAAGGGCAGAGGGAAGCTGTGCCTGAGGATCTGACACAGTGTGGTTAAACACTATCCATATGGTTTTTGGCTCTGGTCAGCAGTTAGGGCATGAAATAATTTTTTGTTGTTTGTTTTAAGCTCAGCTCAGAACTTGTATTCTAACATCTAATTACAAGGGAGGACTTGAGGATTCATGGGTAATGAATCAGTTCAGTTTAAAGTCTTTGAAGATGCATTTGGTTGGAAAGCATGTTAAATCTGAGCTGTGCAGGCTCTGCATTCCACAGAGGCAGAAGGTTTCCTTTTGAACATGAGTGGGAAGATGCTATCATCAGTCAATCAGGGTGCAGTGTTGAAATTTAAATGGATGATGTCTGTCTTTAAATATGAACCACAAACAAAAAAGGGGCTTAGGTTTTCTGGCGATGTTGGTCCAAGAAATACCAAATCAAAGTTCCTTTTTTCTTTATGTAAGTATTGTGGGACCCAGCTGAAAAGTCACACCAAACCCAAACTTAATTGGGAGGTTTAGTGCTCTCACTTCTTTTTGATGATCTGGGTATCGATCTCTGCTCTCTTGCAGCCTTAGGGAAAAGAGGGGAACTAGAAGAGTGAAGGCAGGAAAAAAGGTAAAATTGTTCTAGCATCTATTTTATGTACATTTGTTTACACACTTTTATTTTTCTTCTGTAGAGTAAAGCTGAAGCACTTTGAAAAATTTCAGGACACCACAGAAGCACTTGCTGGTAAGCGAGTTAACCCCGTTCTTACAAAAAACCCAAATCCCTGTCATGCACTGGTTCACTCATTACTTACCTCTGTCCCTGCTGTGTTTCTTTGCTTAGTTTTTAAATTACTGGTTTTTCAAAGTAAACTGTTTTTGCTGGCTTATGAGGTCACCCATTTGGTCTCTAGTGCAGTTGAGATGTAATAAAGTCTAGATTTTTCCTACTGTGTGTATTTCCCAAGCAGCTCATAAGTGGGCACCATGTAAGTTTTGCCTGATACCTGTAGCCTGTTGTCAATGATGGATTCTTGTTGAAGCTGAGTATAACTGATTTGAGTCAACATTTCGTCACTACCACTGAGACAACAGATGGGTATTGGAGAACATTCATTATTGCAGTCACCATGTTTTATGGACACATATTATGCCTATGTTTTTCAACCTAAAAAAAGTCTGTCTTGTACTTGTATTCAGGAGTTTAAACAAAATGGAAAGCCTTATATTCAATAATTTTTACACTTAAAGACTTGATGCTGTGGACTAGTTTGAACAAAAATGATAGAAGTTCTGGGTAATAATTCAGACCTAGTGTGACAATTACTGCAGAATATGCTGTATGACAGCAATAGATGGATGTTCCAGGTGGCATTTACAACTAAAGAACAGTTATTTATACTCTGATATGGTAGGGCTAGCCTATAAAGGAAGCTAAGGAAGCAAAAACTGAGATGCTGCCATTGTACATGAGGTGCAAGTAAAAGAACCGAGATTAAAGGTGCTGTATGTTCCTCTCCATGGCATATTTTTTTGATTATGTTGCTTTTGCATAGGTTTGGATTCAGATCATGAATAGTTAGGCTGATTTTATAAGAGCAAAAAAAAAGGTGGAAAATTATCTCCATTTCAGAAAGGTTGAGAGGAAACTCAGCAAAGCAGTTAGATTTTACTCTTACATGTCATTAAGGTTCTGGAAACCAAAAATCACTGGCCTCTACTCTATTTAGTGTGATGAAGATGTTGCATCAATCACAGAAGTTCAGTGGAGCACAGAGCTGACCGTCAAACAGATTGTATAAGTGCCTGCTTAAAATATATTGTGTGGGATTGTAAAGCTTTTACAAATCTATTAATATGTGAGAATGAAGAATGTCCTTTTAAAATTCTTCTGTCTGCATGCTATATTAAAAGGGTCTGTGCCTGACTGCCCAGTCAGTGTGTTTGGCATCATTCCTTCTTGGGCTTTAGATATTACATTATCATCACCAGAGAATGCAAATAAGCCATTACTCAATTTAGGATATCATGGTTGCTGCCTAAGGGACCTGGAAAATGGTTGGTTAATTAAATGATACACAAAATGTTCCCATATAACCCTGCCTTTGGAAATGTTAAACATGCATCTAAAGCATATGGCATACTGTTTGTAGAGATCTTTAAAAAAAATTGGCAAAAATAGAACTGAAACCATATGGAGAAAGGAGAGGCAACTGAGAGAAAAGTTTTTGATTTAGGCCTCCAAAGGAACAAGTATATAATTTTCTTCTATTTTGATTTTAGCTATTGCATGGTAAAGTAGCATTGCAGCTCAGACTAGAGCTACTGTGGGCAGTTAAAATAAATGTACAAAGTTAGGAGTACTATTTTGACAGGTTTTAGGAGGGGAAAGAAACTGCATCTTTGGTCTTTTTGTTTTATACAGCATCCACAGCTCTTGTAGAAGGCAAGCTCAGCAAGAACTTGAAGAAAATTCTCAAGAAGATTGTGGCAAAAGATGCCCATGAGCAGTTGGCTGTAGCAGATGCCAAACTTGGAGGTGTCATAAAGGTGATAGCTGATTTTGCCATTCTTCCTTTTGCCTCATGCTGCTGAAATACTATTGTCAAATTCCAGAGATTTTGCAGTTCCTTGCAATGGATTGTGCTGCCAATGCTGTGCTTGCAGCACAGACAATGTCTAATCCTAATATTTATACTGCATGCATACAGGAAGATGTTGTCTTGAGTACACAGGCGAGTGATATTGTAAAAGTGCACTGAGGTGTTCGGGTTTGCTTTATTTCTCTCTTAAACATTGGTTAGAAACCCAGCAGATTAAAAAATTAATTTTCCTAATGATCCAGTCCAGCAAAAGAGTGGGGCGAGGAACAAAAAAAACCCCACAGACAGACACACTTATTCCTCACTAACAGATGCTGCAATAGTGGGGTGATGACTTATTAGGAGTATGCATCGTTCTGCCTTCCTCAGTCTGCAAGCAGTTGTGCACCTCCTTCAGTCCTTGCCTGCTAGAGGAAGGAAGAGGTACAGTGGAGGTGGACTGCCTTCTCCGGTGTCTCTTAGGTGTCAAATACCATCTCTCACATCCAGTTTTCCATCTCTCACATCCAGTTGCTCCTTGGTCCACTGATTTTTATTCTGACAACTTCCTCGTGCTGTTTTAGGAGACTGGTGTAAGCTGCAAA
Source organism: Neopelma chrysocephalum (assembly GCF_003984885.1). Classification (NCBI taxonomy): domain Eukaryota; kingdom Metazoa; phylum Chordata; class Aves; order Passeriformes; family Pipridae; genus Neopelma; species Neopelma chrysocephalum. The sequence goes on from NW_020897703.1 coordinate 7,510,820, forward strand.
ATGATAAGGGTTTAAGTGGTAAAGTGAATAATACCAAGGACTTTGAACTAATTATTCAGTTTTGTTCTCTGAAAATTACCCAAAGCCCCCAATCCTCTACCTCTGAATTTTCTGTCTGTGGCCAAACTGTTTCTAGTAAACTGCAAAATCTTGACTCAAGTTGAATCTTCTACATAGCAGATATGTATTATAAATCTCTTCATAGTGGAATTGTTTCAATGTGTGGAACTGGTGGTGTCACCACATTTAGCATCAAAAGCAATGAAACTGTTGCGTGATCATGGGATGGCAGTGGGAAAGCCAGTCATAAATGATATAAGGCTGCTGGAAGAAGGGCTTTACAGGAATGTCATGTTGTGCCTGACTTGGGATCATTGCTTTCCAACCTGCAGGACAAGCTGAACTTGAGTTGTATACACAGCCCAATGGTTGCAGAGTTGATGAGAGGAATTCGCTCCCAGATTGAAGGGCTTATAACAGGCCTCCCTTCTCGAGAGATGGCAGCCATGTGTCTGGGTCTGGCACACAGGTGAGTTCCTGGAACAGCTCTGTATCATCCCATGTCTGCCCCACTCCTGTGTCCTTGGCTATGCTGTGCTGCTTGAAGTGTCTCTGAGTATGTGACATGGTCTCATCAAGACACATTTGTATCAGCAGTCTTGCTTCATAAAGGAAGGGCTTTCCAGTTTGCACCCACCCTTTAGGGAAAGGCTTCATCTTCACCTGAAGTTGAAAGCCTTCCTTTGCATTTTATGTACTTCAGGATTTCGTTTGGAATGTCTCTGTAGGAGTCAAGTGGGTAATTTAAAACTCCATTGCCACTAGGAGACAAGGTGAAGATCATGATTTGCTGATTTATGCCAGAATAAATACCCATATAATAGATAATTATGTAAAAATGTTAAAGGCAGAGTTGTCTTTCCACCTTGCTATCACTGCCTTTTAGGTTTAGTGGAGTAGCAGTTAAGGATCATTTTGAGATCAAACATCCATTTGTGAGTAACTTTTTAATTCATGTTCTGATATGAGTTTGCCCTGTATGAGCCTTTGGCAAGTTAGAGAAATGCTTTGCTGTAGCTAATTTCTTGAAAATAGATGTGTGTTTGTTTAGAAAATGGGTATTAATATTGAAGGAGGACTTTACAGATGCAAATCTTCATTGATATCAAGTGTCTTTGTAAACATACATTAAAGCCAGATGGTAATGGGCTTTTTCAGACAGTGAGAATCTGTTCTAGGAAGTGTCTTGTTGCTTCACATTAGCATTGCTGATATTGGCTGCTGGGTAGGTGCAGTTTTGTGGATTGCCTTCAGCTGCTGCGGAACTGAAAGTGCTGTTGACAAATACTTTTTGTGGGGAACCATGCAGAAAGAAACCAGCAGCCAATTTTCTGCCAGAGCACTCATGTTCAGTCTGCTGCTTGTGGTACAAATAGCCTTAACTTTCCCTTTCACCCTGGTCACAGGGTATTTGTGTGTACACATGTCAGAGCTGTTGTGAAACTTGTGTCAGTGTGGCTTCTGGCCACAGCTGAGAGCAGTCAGTGGGATAAAACTGAGCTGTGTTGAATGAATGTATTCATGTAAAATAGGGACAGGTGGGGCATACTCTGCAACAGGAGCTCAGGATGCTGATGAAACTGTATTTCTCTCTCCTCAGCCTTTCCCGATACAAGTTGAAATTCAGCCCAGACAAAGTAGATACCATGATTATCCAGGCAATTTGTAAGTATATTTAGAGCTTAAATTATTAATGGATTTGGCTTAGGATAGCTGACTTCTTTACATTGGTTACAGCAAAGTATTGCTGTCCATTTCCTCTGAGTATGTCTTGGTAAATTGGGCACTGATGTTCAGCAAGGCATAAGGTGTGTTTTCTTAATAGGGTTTTGCACAAGCAGGAACATTTGCAGGATGATACAGTAAACTGCCACTTTCTCTTAGCATAGAAATCAGCTGAAATACAGACAGTCCTCTAAGGGCTTCCCTTCCCGACATGCTTCCCTTCTGAGTAGTGCTGGGAGAATGGGCCCCATGGGAAGGCATTTTGTGACCCATTATTTTGGTGGTACCTTGCGGAGAGGGTATTGTAGAAGTAGACTCTTATGTTAGGCATGTAAAACATGCTGCAGTGTGTAATGCTGCATTTCACAGACTGAAATTGTTAACACAGCTAGGAAAGCCCATTCCTCGTTTTTCCTTGAAGACATCCACGTCATAATTGGCACGCTTGCTGTGAAGCAGTGGTGAGGAATCCTGTTTGGAATATTATTCCCAGACTGTTGTCAATGATGAAACGTATAGTTAAACTGAAATTAATGATCTGATTCAGTTCCTTCGTCACTACCACTGAGACAACAGATGGGAACGTTGGTATTGCATTAGCAGGAAATATTTTAGCCCCAGGGCTCTCTAGCAATATATACTGTGCATGCGATGCTCTTAAATTCTAAATCTGATTTTTGGTCATATCTGGTAAATTGTGAGCCTGTTGGTTTTGTATTGAGTATATTTATATAATAAAGGCAACTAAAGGGCTTAATACAATCTTTTAAATCAAGTAATTGAATTAAAAAATCAGTTTGTAACCATTAAAACATTTTTTCCTTAAAGTTAATCGAATGACTACATTTTACATCAACCTTGTGTGTAGCACGTTGGCTGACTGGGGGGAACAATAACTGGTTGCTGTTCCCTTTCCAGGAGAATGTGCTTTGCAGCTGTTAAAGGAATCTGTCCAAGACAATTCCAGTGATGAAACTTTCAGGCCACGCTTGTGGGAATGCTAACAGTTCTATAATATTGTGCTTGGGATTATGCATTTCTCTGAAAAGTGAAGACTTCTAGTGTACTGCAGTTTGTTTTATTCTAGTCTTTATAGGATAAAATACCTCAGTTAATCTCCCTTTACACTATTTAAATTTGTTGATTTGAGAGTTTTCCATTTTTAGATTACCCTTTTAGATAAAAGTAGTCCATTCTTCTTTCTCTTAGCACTTCTTGATGACTTGGACAAGGAGCTGAATAACTATATCATGCGCTGTAGGGAATGGTATGGTTGGCACTTCCCTGAACTGGGCAAAATCATCACAGATAACCTAACCTATTGTAAATGTGTGCGGAAAGTTGGTGAGTAGTAAGGAATCATGAGCCTGGAGTTTGTTGCATGGCAGTATGCAGTGCACCACTGGCACTGACTTGTAGACCAACTCACTCTCTCATCCCATTAGTCATGACACTGTGCAGTCCTGCCTTCAGCAGCAGTGTAAACAGGGCCAGTAGAAAAGCAGTGTATCTTTGCATCTGTGCGTTGCTGCAAGCTTTGGAAGCTTAAGAGAAAGTGAATACCACATCACCAGTCAGTCCTTCAGGGACCACCTGCATATCTTCTTAGAATCCCAGTTATTCAGCAGACAAGTTTGGAAATCAGCTACCAAAAGAACTGATGTAAAGAGAAATGTCACCTGTTTCTGGATGTTCTTGGAGACAGCAACTGCTGGAATTTTTTATTCACAAGAGCAAAAAGAATGCTATAACATTTTGGACACTTGCCTCACCTCTTGGATGAAGCTTTGTATTGATGATGGTTTTTTTAGTCAATTATCTTTCTTGGGGTTTTTTTTTGTGGTGTTGGTTTGTTGTTTTGGAATTTTTTTGTTGTGTTTTTTTTAATAATGAAGTTTGCAGTCCAGAGGGAGACTTGTAGTTTGAAGGGAGCTTTTTTCCCAATTGTAGGAAGAATTAAGTAGATGTAGTTACTGGTAAATGACTACTTGCTTCCTAGAATTCTTTCTTTTTAATTCTGTGACTGAAAATTTTGCAGCAATCAGCTATGGAAAAGGTGAAGTATGCAGTGTTACAGAATGTGGGCGCTTTTTTTTATATAGTTTCAAATTTAGTATTTCCAACCATTCCTAGCTAGTATAAATGTAAAGTCAGAACACTGACGTAATATGTTGGGAATTTGGAGTAGAGTGATGGCAGACTTGACTCACTGTTTTTATTTTGGCCTTTTATCTTTATGTGTTTCTGTGCCTTTTTTTTTTTTACTAGTTCATCTTGCCCCCAGCACAAACAAGCTTTCATCTGTCCCCTACAGGAGACAGAAGCAATTTTGCTTCCTCTGATGTTTCTGACATCCTACCAGAGGAGATTGAGGAGGATGTGAAGGCTGCTGCTGAGATTTCCATGGGGACAGAAGTATCAGAAGAAGACATAAACAACATAATCCATCTCTGTGATCAGGTATGTACACACAGATGGAGAGCAGTAGGAACTCCACTGTAGCCATTGCAGAGCTTCTTCTACCAAGGAGAGGTTTTCCAAAGGCAGTGCTGACATACTTGGGATGGCAGTGATGATTCCTATATTGTTGCTTTCCCGATGTTGAGACATGAGGGTGCACAGTCACTACCTCATCTGAGCCATCTCAAACTGCTGATAACTGCACAAAGCCTTCTGAAAGTGGCAGTGTTACTTTGGGGAGGAATTTTGCTCTCATTGTGCTTTCGTGTCTTTAAAATAATGGCATTGTGTAGTCTCTTTCTAATCTGTCACTTTGGAAGCTAGATGATAAACCCTGGGTTAAAAGTGGAGCACTGAGGCCCCAGAAGAATTAGGAGCCCTATTCTGCTCTCATCTGGATTGTATGTGAACACCCTATCACTTTAGTTGTGCCAGTTGAAACCCTTTGTGACTTTGCCAGGGAGTGGCAGGATTAGGAGTTCCTGTTCTTGGTCTAGACCAGGCTGCTTTTTTGTGTGCATTCTAATTGTGTGTATTTGTATGGAACAAGTAAAGAGCATTTATCCCATTTCAAGAGAATAGTGGCAAAGATTTATGTGAAAACTGAATGTTCCAGGGTTTTGTCCTACAGAAAATGCCCTTACTAAGTATTTTTGTTCTGCTTCGCTGTCTTTGGCATGCTGTCAGCTCCTTTATTGGGAGCTTTGCTGAGAGTCACATAAGGGAATAAGCAACACAGATCCAATATACTTGGAGGATGGAGCTCTACTCTGGGAATATGCCCTATATAAAGCTTCCTGTAACTCTGGCTCTTGGCTGTTTGCATTTTGCAATTTGTTAGTCTCCTTCATTGGAATTCTCAGCACTTCCTCATTTCAGTATATTTATCTCTTGATATTTTTTGGTCATCTGATACTGACTCCTGTAACCACACTCTGTCTGTGGCAGGTGATTGAAATCTCTGAGTACCGGACACAGCTGTACGACTACCTGAAGAACAGAATGATGGCCATTGCTCCTAATCTCACTGTCATGGTGGGAGAACTGGTCGGAGCAAGGCTCATTGCTCATGCAGGTAGGTTCAGTGATCAATGTAAATAACTCTTAGGTGACCTCATCAGAGGCTTTCTCCTCAGGGCTGGTCAGCTAAAAGCATTATGTAAGGCCCTGATGAGCATCTCACGGTAAAGGGGGCAAAGGCAGCACTTCAGCAATCTGAGAATACCAGCATGAGCTTGGTAGTTGTCTGTGATGACAAAGTTCTCAGTTGGCCTGAATTCTTTTCAGAATATGAGGGCAACTTAAGTCACTACCTCTTCTGAGACACTTACTGAGCCTCCTGCTGATAGTTTAGTCACTTCTGAGGTTAAATGCTGACAAACTGACATTACACTTCTATAGTCAGACTGGCTCAAGGTAGCAGCCTTATTTCAGTTACCTCTGCTGCAGTTCTGTAATGATATGTTCTTGCTACCAGACTGTCAGGAGTAGGCATTACTCCAGTGGAATATGTTTTATTGAGTCAGCCTTCTTTCCTCATGCTGAAATCAAACCAAGAGAGTTAGTTGAAGCATGAAGGACTGAAGCGGTTTACCTGTCCTTCAGGAAACGAATGTGAAGCAGATCTCGGAAATAGATGGCTCTGAGCTTCTTACACTGTTCAAAAGCAGGAACCCAGCCTAGCTGCTCCTCTGACAAATTGCTATTGCTGTGTCACCTCCTCCTAGGTTCACTCTTGAATCTGGCAAAACATCCGGCTTCAACGGTTCAGTTACTGGGTGCTGAGAAGGCACTCTTCAGAGCACTGAAGACTAAAAGGGACACACCTAAATTTGGCCTTATCTATCATGCTTCCCTGGTGGGACAAACCAATGCCAAAAATAAAGGCAAGGTAAGTTGCAGAATTGCTTACTAGCTTGGCTTTTTCCAGAGCATGAGTATCTTGAGCTTCACAGTGAGGCTCTTTCTGTGGCTTGTTTTACTGTATTGCTTTGTGTTAACATGTAAAATACCACTGTCTACAAATCTTTGAATGTTACTCATTCCTGTTCAAAAAAGTGAATGGGATTGTCCATTTGAGACATCTGAGCAATAACAGATGCATTCCTGCTGAGTTATGATGTAACACTGGCTTTCTTGAGGGGTATGTTGCTACTTTCTTCTACGTGATAGGCTTCAGTCTTGCTTGAAAATGGGTCTCTTGTGCTAAAGCAAGTAATTTTCTGCTTCATCTTGAAGAGCTTAGGCTTTTATGATGTGGGTGGATGAATATGTGTTTGAATTGTGGAGAAAGCTGTCCATTTGGAAATTACACCTCAAACTAACCTGATCTAAAGGTTGGGATAGAGTAAGATGTGTAACTAACTTGCTGTCTCAGACATTTCCTTCTATTTATCAAGGAAATAAGGTGTTACATTAACAGTATTTCAGTGGTGAAAGAATGATGCACTAATTATTTTTTGGATTAAACACTGCTAGTAAATGGTTACTTTGTTCTTTTGTACGTGGGTATGGTTTTCAGATCAGAGTGAATCATTGCCTTATGCTAAGTCTTAGCATTTAATATTATTTCTGGCTTTTCCAGATTTCTCGAATGCTGGCAGCTAAGACTGCCTTGACTATTCGTTATGATGCTCTTGGAGAGAACACCAGTGCTGAAATGGGAGCTGAGAACAGACTAAAAGTAGAGACGAGACTGAGGCTTCTGGAAGAGAGAGGGGTAAGTCTAGCAGAGGCTGCATGAAGCTGACATTCTTGTTGAGGGTATGACTTTCTGATGCACTGCTTTTGACTCTTTTCCTGTCACTCTTGCTCTGTAGTTTCTCCCAGCTTTGGCTGAAGCACTTGGGTGTGTAAGCTGGCTGCTGGCATTTTTATGTCAGCTTTTCTCATTTACATGGCTGTTTTCCTTTACGTTATCCTGAAAAATCTTGATACTGAATAAGATGAGTAAAGTCATACCTTTACATTCTCTGCATCTCTATGAATTGCAAAGATATACTTATTACTTCATAGCTTCTTTCTCTTTACCTTAGAAAGGAGTATTTGGGTTTTGTCCATGCCTTGTGTTTTCCACCATGGTTCCTCAGAATCTGAACACTGGTGACGCTTAGTCTTAAAAAGCTTTCTCTGTAGCTAAAGCAAGATGTTATTCTGCAAACTGCTGCATTGCCCTCCCACCACCTAATGCATATCCTACCTCTCCACACCTGCTGTTCCATGTTGCCGTTGGCACAGCATGCTGGGAGAACATAAGGTCACTTTCCTCTTTTAAGTGACATGCCTGCTGCATGTGATCTTGTGAATGATGACTAGGTACAGCCTTCCAAGCTAGAAGATCTGATACTAGTGCTGTAGTACTGGCATCACTAGATCAGAAAAGAAAAATCCAGAAAAACCTGCCCATTCTCAAGTGTTTCATGGGAGGTGATACTTACTGGATCAAAGGCAAGGAGACATGTTAACACCAAAATACAAACTGACCACTTGACAAGTACATATTTAATTCAATTACATATGTATTTAATTCAAATACATATTAATCCAGTTTGGGACCTCTGTTGTGGTTTTAAGGTTGGCCTTATGCCAGCCATAGGGTGATACGTGCCTGACGTACTCTTGCCAAGAAATAAAAGTGTGTAAAAATTAGAGCAGATTTGGGGAATTTGGAGGTATGATGTGATGTGTTTGTGGTGTGTTTGATCCAGTACTAGATACCCTTTACTTGAATTGCACTTCTGAAGAGCAGCATTAGAAAGGCCTTTCTCTCCTCAGTTACACTCCCTGTCACTACTCTACACCCAGGTGTAAGACTTGTGTAGGTACACAAGAACCTGACCCATAGTATATGTCTGTTTTTCTATTTTTAATTCCTTTCAAGAGCTGTAAAACTTCTGTTGTGAATTGTTTTCATTATGAGTAATTTGGTTTTCATATCGAAATTTTTCTTGTAGATAAGAAGAATAAGTGGCACTGGAAAAGCCTTGGCCAAGACAGACAAGTATCAAAACAAGAGGTGAATAGTTTTTTCCTTTCAGGCTTTCTACTTGGCTGAGTATAAAAAACTGTCCATGTTTTTATTTCCGAAAAGCTTTTTGTTTGTAGGCTGAGTTGGCTTAAGATCTAGAAAACATTTTCTGTGCTTTTAAACACTGATGATAAGTTGCTAGTAAGAATTTCTGTTTTCCTAGATTTTCTAATAGTAAATTACTGACATCATCAGATAACAAGTACTTTTAGGTGCTATCAGCATCAGCCCAGAAAGCTGGGTGTTAATATGTAGCAGATTTACTTAATACAAGTCTGAATGAAATAAATTTGAAAATTACAGTTTGAATTAATTTCTTTGACATGGAAGCTGTCCTAGAGACCTACTTATCATCTTATTCTTAGAAAATAGAAAAACCAGGCACGACTCGTTTTGAGCAAAGCTTCACCTCCTTGTTTTAGTCTTATACATAATAAGTAATACATGTTTTAAGCAATAGATGAGGTCTGTATGTACTCTGGACACTGTTAGAACAGTTTCTGGTGCCCAAAGTGACACTGTAAATTGCAACTGGGACAGCTGAACATCTGAGGATTTGAACAGGGTATTATTAGTCTGAGCTGTGACATCTGGGTTTATCGCTTAATTTGGTTGCAGGCTTCTTGCTTAGCTTGGCCTGCTTATTTTGCTGAGCTTTTGGTGTAGAGAGGGCGAGAGCTCAGCAAAAACAGGGCTGAGTGCTCATTCTGTGAGGAAAAAATAGCACTGTTGCACCCATCTGCAGTCCCCAAACATCTTTCTGGAGCCTAGCTGTAACTTTCATTTCCATATGCCAGGCATTTCCAAGTGTAGTGACGGCTGTGATTACTGGAGCAGCTTTTGCAAAGACAGTGTCAGTCAGGAAATGAAGCATCAGGGCCTGTCAGGAGGCAGTAGCTTAGGGAGGAGGGTGTTGAGGAGACAACATAGATGCTGGCTTTTGACCTCTGGAAATGAGGAGTCATGAATTCCTGCCAGGACATGTTTCTGCTGTTAGACATGCTTTGCAAACATGTCTAGGCTTGGGGGAGAATCTGAAGATAATTCCTGGCTGTTTGGCATAGTCTGGCTGCCTAAAAGGGAAACTAACTCAGTACCTATCAAATTGTCCTTATAATACAAAAATGGCAATATTGTATGGGGATGTTTGAAGGGCTAAACTAGTGCTTTAAGGAGATTGATGAGAATCTTAGTCCTGTATGGAACTATGGATTTTGTATGAATTAGCTAAATCAAAGTAATGTATCAGAAGTTAAATGTGAGGTAGTTTTTAGAGATGAGGTTCAAGTGAAACACTTCAGTATGCTTTCCAAAAAAGATGCAAGAGAGTGCATTACTTATCGTTGTCCTATTTGTGGTTTTGGTTTGGTTTTGGGTTTGTTTGGGGTTTTTTTTAAGTAGCAGGAATATTTTGACAATCTCAAGGAAGCCAGTGAGCTCTCACTTGGGTTTAACTGAAGCAGAGTCCACTGTTTGCAAAAGGCTACGTAATCAATTTCTGTAAAGCAATATGCAGTGTTAATACCCATAAGGATAATTTCTGATGCTTAGAGGATGAAATGATGGCACTGTCTGCTGGCATTGCTGCCATGCTTCCCAGTCTAGTCACTAGCCTTGGTTGCTTTTATAACAAGTGCAAGGTAGCAACTTCAGATTCCTCTTTTAGAAAAGTTCAGGTGCTCAGGATGTGGCTGGGGGGAAATATTTTAGGCTTACTGATTTAAAACTCCTTTCAGTAGGAATTCTGTTCTGAAATCTTGCTATTTAATGATTTAATTGCCCCTTACAAGTTCCAACTAAAGAGCACTGGATTTCAGGGTGGCTGGTTCTCTACAGCCTGTAGAGGAGTTTGGATCTGAACAAAGGAGTGTGCAGTAATTGAGAAGAGGCAGTTTCAGACACGGATTAGATATTTGAATGTCCCATAAAGTCAGTGATACAGGGGTGAACCATAGTATTACCCTTGTGAATTGTGCCCTCTCAACGTAATAGTGGAGAGGCAGGGTAGAAAAGGCAAAAGTAAAGCTACTTTTAATACTCTGTGTACATATACACCCCTGAGGGTACAATTATAGTGTAATATACCAAATACAATAGAATAATATACCAAATGGTGTGGAGCTGTGTGCTTGTGACCATAAGGCTGTGCTGAAAAGGCTTTCAGCAACAGAGAGATCAATCTAATGGGTAATTAAAGTGCTCTATAGAGCCTTGAACAAATATAAACCAGAATCAAACTCTTTAACTGGTATCTTCTGTTCAGATCAGACAGTTGTACTTTGTGGGGTGTCTCTTCTGTAGTCATGATTAGTGATAAACCACCTCTGTGTTGGAGAAAGGGCCTCGCTACCTGTAGATGCTTTGTTAGCTGAGTAAGATTTATTTGCAAATATTCTTGGGAGGTTGTGTTGCAAAGTTTATGTTCAAGTGCAGGAGCTTACCTGGGGGCCCGCTCTTCTTATTGCTTAAACTGACTTGTTTTCTTCACTACAGCGAAGTGAAGGTATTTGACCCATCTGGTGACTCAACGCTTCCTGTTGTTTCCAAGAAACGCAAAATTCAGGAGGTGGAAGAACAAGACACTGAGGTTCCAGTGAAAGCAAAAAAGTTCAAAGCAGAGATGAAAGGTTAGTTGCTGTGTCTGTGCTGCTGACATATTGCTGTTTCCATCATGCAATGGGCTTAACATTTACAGCCAGCCACAATACCTGGTTATTCTCCTTTGGTATGACATTGTATTTAACAATAGTAATGATCCTTTATGGATTGACACCAGACTGCAGTTAATTTGCTTTAAACATCTGCTTTTAAACAGTTGTAAGCATATAAGAACATCTAAGACACTCTATTCTTCTTGCAGAATTTCTTGCACGGCAGGTTCATATTTAGTGACCCTCAGTATCTTGAAGACAGAAAAGCTGTTCTCTGTAAAACCAGAAATTTGCCCAATTTTCTTTCAAGAACTCTGTTTGATTCTGATTAGAAATGTTTTGTGGCATGTTTCAACATACAAACAGGTCAGAATTTGAGGTGAAATGACACTTGAAAATTTCCGTCTGAATTTACATAATACATGAACAGTTGTTATTTTCTGGGGAGCTAAAACTGAACTGTGGCCACAATTGTTCTTTCCTTCTGCTGTGTTTCTGTATGAAGAAAGATTTTGAACTGACTTCAAAATAATCTAGTTTTGTATTAAGGTTCATTTTAAGAAACATTCTCTTCTCTCCAGTGTGCACTTCAGCACCTCTTAAAGGCTGGCCTATACTTGCTGTGATAGTGGAGTACCCAGTGTGTAACTTGGGAGGGGGGGAAAAAAGGGGAAAAGATGACTTTAAATCACTTCTGTGAGATCAAGAGCCAGATGTGGGTATGAACTACTCACAAGTTTTGTCACCTATCCGTGCCTGCAGCAGGTGAGGGCTGTCAGAGCCTTCCCTTTCTACCTTCTCTGCTGCTGTGTTCTAAGGACCAGAGTGTAGTTGTGCTGGTTCAGTACCTCTTCTTGTTCAACTGATGCTGAGGTGTGATTGTCCCAGACGCTGGTTGGTCCATGGTGTCTGTTTACATGGATGGAGCAACTTGTAGGAACCCAAAGTTAGCTGAGAATTAAGGTTACACCGGAGGGAGAATCCTTTGTGCTGTAAACCTGAGATCTGTTGCCTAGATTGCTCTGTTATCATGAGACAAGGACACATGAGTACTTTGGAGGCTTGAACTTTGCCCATTTGCTTTTGGAGAATGTGGATGTTCTCACAGTTACTGCTTTTGATTATCTTCTGAACTAACTTCCTTTGCTATAGCCAGAATTGTTCCCTTGGGCTTCATTTGCATTATCAAAGCAGGTGTTGACATCTCACAGGCATGAGCTCCTCGCAGGTGAAATATTACATTGATTTTCAGCCTGGTCTCTTGCAGTCTGAGGAGGCTATTTCTGGTCATAGTTGTATTATTCAGTGGTTTATGCTTTTATACACAAACTTGTTTGTGTTTGCTTCATTTGCTGTACTGAGCATTGGTATTTCCTGGTGTAGGGGTTGGGTGGAGCTTAGCAGATATCCTTGAGCTGGAGATAGTGTCCAGAATACTTGTGGACTACTGAAATCTGTGTTGTTTGGTTGTTTTTTAAATTTCCCCAAACCTGAAGTACTGGATTCAAATGTGTTGCTTTGCTTCTGGAAAAAAATGAGGCATTCTTCAAATGTGTGGTTCATAGCTCCTGCTTTTTCCCAGTACTTCCTATGAACTGGGTCATTTTATTTGGATACCTGGGCATTAGTACTAACTATGCCACTTGGTTCAGACTACGGAATAAATGTTTTCAGAGAGCTTATTTATCTTGTATCACCTGTACGCAGAACTAATCCCTTCAGCCTGTCCTCTTGCACCCTATAAAATAACACTGCCCCTGTGTTTGCAAATTCTTGTATTGGAGCACCCAGCAAAGTACCTGGATTTCCCTGACACCTGCTAGACAGACCATGGCCTCGCTATTTCCCAGGATAATTTCTGTGGCTGCACAGTGTGCTAGAGGGGGGTTGCTGGTGGTGGTCCCAGAAATTAGAGTAGTTCAGCAAGTCCGATACTACACAGAAGAGTGCAGAGGAGGTCCCAGCATTAAGATTTATGTTGCATGTCCACTTGAGTACGCATGAGCCTTTAGTGTCTGCTGTTCTTGGCTCCATTCTCTTTTGATGCAGTGCTCTGTTAAGCTTTTGCCTGGTCAAAGATTATGCATCCAGACAGTGCATTGTGAAAGAAGCCTCTGCCCCTTCCTTCCCCATGCTGTTTGTGCAGCTGCAGGATAAATGGGGGTGGTGGAAAAGTAGTTCTGGAAAGAAAGGCATTTTTCAGCCAGATACATTTTTATCCAGTTTGTATTACAAGAGGAACATAAAGGACGGGAAGAATCTGGGATGATGCCACTGATTGATTTGTCAAACTATTGCTTTTAATATCTGTTGTAAAGGGGGCCAATATTTTGCATTATGCTACCCCAAAATGTAAGTGTTACTGCAAGATGAGAATGTGTGGTGTTTTATCTCCCTGTTTGGGGTGCATGGGTGGCGGTACTTTGGGTGGGAACTGGCAGGGGGGCTGGGGGTGAGCTATGACTTCAAACCACTTTCACCTTTTATACCTAGAAAGAAACCAAGCGGTTCCTTCTTTTTTAGTGCCTGAAACAAGTTAAATTCACTGAAGGATTTGTCTGTTAAAACCTGTCTTAGTGCTGAGGGGAAGGGAAATAGGGCAGGTATTTTTGTGACTACAGTCTGAAGTTGGATGTGTCTAGACAGAATGCATACCACCAACAGAGCTAGCCAGTGCCCACAGTGAAGCCTTCCGCCTTTAGCAGTGAAGCCTTTAGCATCAGGATATAGTAGCAGTCAGTCATTTGGGAAGGTCTCTCTTGGAAAGAGAAATATCTCAAATTAATGGAGTGAACCCTGCAAGATACAAAGCCTTCAATGACAGCAACATCATGACAGGATGTCTTTATTGATAGGCATTGTGACTGAACTCTGTAAAGTGGTGCATCATGTAGAGGAGAGAGGGCACATCAGGCTGGTGTATAAAAGCCTAGAAAAAAATGGTGAAAAATGGGTGAGTGGAACTGCTACTGCTGATCTCCAGCACTCACAGGGCCATCAATCAAACTGCTCTTCTGGGTGCTGCTTTCTGTGCCTCAGTGCCTGATAGCAAGAGCTGTTGGTTTCCTTGTCAACTGCTGTGTACCACAAAGAAACCCTGCTGGCCTTGAGTGACTTAGAAGTACTGCACCTCGAGGGAAAAGGCCAGCACCCCTGGAGCCTTTGTCCTCATTCTGCCTAGGTACAAATATGTGAAGTCTTGTGATAAGCTTTACTGGAAAGCAGCAACTGAACTCTTCAGGGAGGGGTCTGCTGCTGGCTGTGAGAGTGGCAGTGTCTGTGAGTGCCCCGTGCATCATCTGCAGCTGTAAATTGTGACAGGTTCACTGCCTCATGTGTCAGACTTGATGACACGTAGGGTAATAGCAAGAAGTTATTTTTTCAAGGTTACCACGCAACATTTTGCTTGAAAATGCATAGCTTGCCAATCCAGCTGAGTGAAAATGTGTTGCATAGCAAAATACCATGTGTATGCTCCTGTTGTACTGTATGGCTTTAGTGTAATTTAGGCTTTTCAGCTACTTTGTATTTCCCTGTGTTATACAGAGAGAGGTGAGGATATTTAGCTTTACACATTTTGAATGCCTTAGGCTCACACACTGTTCACTGTGAATTATGTGTATGGCAGAATCCACTTAAAATTATATTTGCTGGTTCTTTTATTTGGAATTCTTTGCTGTTTTGCTGCTGGTATGTTTTTTAATGTCAGCAAACTGCACATGTTAGCTGACTGTATTCTCATGTAGACATGTCTAGAATTTTTTTACCCTGAGGCCAATTTTTCTTTGAAGCTAATGTTAGAGGCAAAGTTTGAAGTGTATTTTTGACTTCTTGAGGAACTAAACTTGTGACGAAGTACAGTCAAGATGTTACGAGGTTGTGTAGTTTGACAATTTTTTGTAATTGTACAGTTCTTTTTGTAAGTGGTGAGTTCTTCAAAATGAAACTGATTCTTTCCTTTGGGGGTATATGGTGAGAAAATTATGTCTTGAGTCACACTCCCAGTAGCAACTGTCCATACCACAAACACCACTGATTTCAGCATAATTTTTGTAGCTACTGAAGGACAGTGGTTGCTACATCATGAACTTAGTCATGAGTACTATGTATGGAGAAACTTGGTATCCAGCACTGACTCAGCTGTGCAAATGAATTTGACTTGGGTATGCTCCAGTAACAGCCTGGCTGGTGCATAGGCTGTCAGCTTGGTAAGATTCCTGCTTGGTTTCTTTACCTAGAGATTGCTAAGGCTGTGGTATGTATTCTAGAAAATGAGTGGTAAATCATAGTTCCATTACCATTGTGATTAGATAGGGCAGCTGTTGATGAATAGTTCTAAAAAGTAACTGTAAGGTCATTAGTAAATCTTTCCCTGGGTTGACATTCCTCTCAGCTTATATAAATAATTCCTGTCTTCCAGGGCAGGAAAGTTTCTGCTTTAAATGCTTTATGTTAGCTCAGCATTAAGACATCTTTGTGTTTGCCAGTCTAAACAGTAAAGAAAACCAGTCTGCTTCTTAGCAAATTTCCAACATCAAGGTTGGGAAATCAGTTGTGAACGAACTGCTGCTGACTGAACACATTTCTCATGTGGAGTTTAGAGTCCTTTTGCTGCTGCTGAAAATATTTGCAAAACTGTGGACAGTCTCTTTTCAGATGGAGTACTTGAAGATAATTTGGCAAACAAATGAAAACATGAAAGCTTGTTTTAAACTTTGGGAGCAGCACGTAGGAGCAGTGTTTGTACCAGATGTGCAGAGTGCTGTCTGAACACTGTCACTTGTGAATTAGGCAGTTGTATATTTTGATTATAGCAGGGAGTAGTCATGCAGGTAAGGGCAAAGCAGATGGTAAATAGATGTAGAGAAATTTAAAGAAGGGGCAGCGTGGTATTCAGTATTTTGCATTCTTACTGTCGTCATTGCATCTTCTCACATCTTGTAACTTTTCCTTTTGCACTCTTAATAACTGACAACCTGCTTTTCATTTTTGTCCTGTCTGTGCTACAGAAGGCACAGCTGTAGAAGATGATGAACCTGTCAAAAAGAAGAAAAAGAAAAAGAATAAGGAAAAGCAAGCTGAAGAAGAGGAGGTAGTGAATGAGGAACTCCCCACCAGCCCCACAGTTGAGGTGAGGCTGAATTGCATTCCTTTTTGGGAATGTGTTTTCTCCAAAACATACAGAGTGTGGAGTGAAGGGGGGGGAAATTCCTGTATAGTATGCAAAGGGGGTCTTGCTCTAGTAACTTATTCTGTGATATCCATCACTGTAATGTCCAAGAAGATTTGCATTACAGAATACGGTCTAGGAAGTTAGTGACTGTAATGCCTCCGTGTTTCCCCTCCTTTTCCTCTAGTCTTCTCTCTTTTTGCATCTTTTCTAGTGAGAAGAGTGTCCTTTGTTGCCGATCCACAGTCATCAGTCTAGAGTTTAGGACTTGTAGGGAACAGAGGCTGTACCTGCTGATTTGATGAAACATCATTTGATGCCTCGCAGCAACAGTAGAGCAGATGGGACCAGGCCAAACTTTTTGCTCAGTTCTGAAATCCTGTTCTTAACTGGGGTTTCATTTTCTCCCCTTTGTGTATTGCAGCTGCACTGTCTGACCACAGTGCTGAGCTGCCAGCACACAGCTTCCCTTGCCCACTGCCCCCACCGGGCTGGGAACAGCCAGTGCATTTAGTGATTGAGGAAGGGACATCTCTTGGATTGTGCTTTCCTGAGCTGGCAGCTGAGGGGATGCTTCGGGTGTGAGCTCTGTTGCCTTGGCTACCTGTGTTGCTTTGCTTTTCCCTTATGCTGTTCATGACAACACTTGTTTGTTTGCAGAATGCAGAGAAAAAGAAGAAGAAAAAGAAGAAAGTGAAAGAGGAGGATGAAGACTGATCGGGAGCAGGGGAAAACATTGGCCCTTGGACAGCTGCTTTGGAGTAGCATTTCCCAACAAAATTTGTTTACCCTCTTGCTGAAAACTAACTTCCTTGTGTTGCAAGAGGGCAAGGAGATGGATTTGATAGCTGTCTTCTGCCTTGGAACAGGATACCCTGGTGTCTCTGCTCATTAGGAGGATTGCTGGTTTTTTGCAGTTTCTTTTGTTTAAAAGCTTACAGTTGGCTTTTCACAAGCCATCTCCACTGATAAGGAATAAAACCGTTTTTATGGAGATCTGTCTTTAAACTTGTTTGCTGGTTTTCTAGCCATTATCAGGACTGAGATTTATTGTTTTAAATGAATGATCAGCAAAAACTCTAAATGTGTAAATGTTCTGTTGCAGTTTATTCTCTAAAGAATTCAAAGGTTATAATATTTTTAAATTCTCCATAAAATGGTTACAAACATCTATGCATATCAAAGATATGTGGAACAGCTGAGGTGTGTTTATTGAGTCTGCACTGTAGTTCCCCTGATAAAGCCTTTTTTAATCATCTTCCAGACATTTTGGTTTTGCTGCACTGACTGACAAGAGTCATGTTTTGAACTAACATCAGGTAGCTTTCAAATTGTTTTGGTGATTGTGGCAACTGTCTTCACTTGATTTAAAAAAACAAATCCAAAAAAACTAAAGCAAAACTACTTCTTAAGCTATCTGATAAAGAAGCAGAAAAGACAAGTGTTTTATTAATAGCAGAAATCAGCCATTTGCCAATCCTACCATTCTCTGTGGGGATACAGATGTGCTGAAGTAGCATCAGATGATCAAGACTCTAAAGCTCTTGAAGCTTATTTGGTGGGAAAGGAAACAATTTGTATTTAACTGTGCTTATCACTCAGTTTATTAATTAACATGAATATTTTTTCTAGGTGTAGTGGTAGGCTATCACCTACACAAAAAAATCAGTTTCTTCATCTGGGTAACCTTTGATAACTCTGCAGCCAGAATAGCTGGTGCTTTTCTGTGGAATACAGATTATTGACCAGCTCTTGGTATGGAACTGCCCATGGCTTATGACCTCTTAGTGCAAGTGGATATACCAAACCCCTAGCAAGATTGGTAACATTTTATTAATGCAGTACCTCTATCAAGAATATGAACTGCCTTTTTTTTTTCCCCTCAGGAAGGTTGCAGTGAGTTTAACTGCTCTAATTGAGACTGCCTGGGAATAGTGAGACCATTCCAGTTCATCTGCTTTTTGCTAGACAAGTAAGACGAATTTAAGCTGAAATGTTTTAATTGGCAGCAAAGGTATTAAAAAGTATTCATAATGAGATGGAAGACTTGGCCATTAGTGCCTTCAGGTTTTTGTTGTAAATGCATTTTCAAGCAGAAATCCTTACCAGATATGAGAGTTCAGTTTCCTCTGAACTGTTAATGTAGTTGCTTCCTCAAAAGTATCAGATAAATTATGTATGTGCTGTTCAGAAACTGTCCTATATAATTTACCCTAATCAGAAAATTTGTATGAACATCATTTGATTAGTAAGTCTAATCAGGATCCAAACGGAGAGAAGTTATTTTTGCATGGCCACTTTTTCCTTCCTTTTGTATATTGCTTTGATAACAAGGGAATCAGATTCACCTATTTCCTTATGTAGCACATTTTAGTGGTTTGTCATTGCAAGCCAATGTCCAGTGCAGGCCAGCTTACATCTCACAAGGCAGCCCACTGGAGCTCAGTCATGAAGCAGCATATCTTTGCCTTTCCTGCTCTGGTGTTGGGAGTGTTGATTTTAATATCAACTCAGCTAGAGCTTCTACTTTATTCTCTTTCAAGATGTGTATGACCCAGAAATACTGGGTGGAGAAGAGGAAGCAAGTGTTAAAACTTTTTAGTGCTGGATAGACCATACATTTATCTGCCTGCACCTCTTTTAAACAGGTAAGGAAGTAAGTACTCTGAGTTCTAGTTTGAACTGTTAAACTCCTCATCTTCAAAACAATGAGCTGCATATCTCAAAGGGCCGCTGCTGAAACACTGATAAGTGTATTCAGCTCAAGTGCTAAATATGATCAGTGAAAATAAACAGTGGTGATAGACTGCAGTCACTGTAAGCCAGGGTAACTGCATTTCAAGTTGGTTATCAGTTCAAGCAGATAAGATTGGTTTGCTCACGCATAGTTTTTCACAAACGAAGGTCTGGGCATTTGTGTACAGTCTTGCACCTTAAAATAATAATAAAACCTACAGGTATAGTTGGGAAATACTATAACCTCTTTGCACAGAGAAGTGGTGACTCTTACTTAAGAAATGTGACAGGCCTTTAATTGGCATGCAAACCTTTTAATGTTTTTATGGTAGTTTTAAGGCTTGTACAGCCTCTCCTGTAAGAAATAAGTGTGCAACAAAGGCATTTATGTAGAGCCTGTATTATGGGTCACTGGTTTTTGTAAAGGAGGAGATTCATCCAAAACTGGATCTTTTATTTCATCTATTGATACAGCAAAACCAAAATCCCCAAACTAACATTAGGGTAGGGATAGAGGGTTTGAGTTGTTTGAATGCAGAAAGAAGAGCTAGCCAGACTGACAATGGCACTTAAAGCAGAACAGTGAGATCTGTGCAACAGAAGAAGCTAAAATGATAATATGATCCTTGGAGCATTTTACCAATAGGGGTTATTGTAAACCAAAGCTAGCAGTGGAAAATGGCTGATGAACTAGGGCTAAGCCTAGAACAAAGTGAATGAGGGCGTTTCAAAGGGGTGGTTGGCAGTTTGAAAGCAATGTAATATGGCCTATGCTCACTCAGCTTTTGAAAATCTGTTCTCATGTTGACTGAGAGCTTGAGGGGCAGGCAACCTTCCTTCACAGCCCACAGTAAGTCTTAATTAGTAGCCATCAGTCCCCTTCACTGTGCAGTTACAGATACTGCTGGGGAAGGGGTTCTACACAGCCTTCACTCTGGCCAGGGAGACAACCACCAGCCCAGCTTCTGGGAGCTGCCAGGTGCTCATCTAGGGACAGTGAAGACTTTCTCTCTGGGCTGGTGACAATCTTTTGTGTTCCCTCTGAGAGGACCAGTTCTGTGAAGTACTGGGTCCAACTGCTTCTGGGCTGAGGTCCTTTGGGTCTCCTACCTGCTTCTTGTTATTCACACTGACTCCAAAGGAAAGCCATGCTGGCTTTCAGCTGCAGAATCCAAGTGGCAAAGTGCCTGGCAAGGTTAAAGTGATGGAGTTTTCTGCTGGTTTTTTCCTGTTTGGAATCGAGCAGTGCTCTGCGGAACAGGCATTGGTGAGCAGAGCGGCTGCTCACTGTCTGCTTTTGCTGGGACACTCTTTCACCAGAGAGATGCCATCCAGCTTTTTGAGTTGCTACTTTGCACCATGAAAGCCCTTGTCAGGAAAATTAGTGTTTTCTTCAGGCTAATACTATAGTCTTTTGGAAAACAGATGTTTGGGGGTTTGTTTGTTTGTAGCTTGGGAATTTGCCTGGTAGCATTCCCTGTGCGTGAGGATTTGTTTGCATGGGAACATTGCTGGAGGGTGTCTGGGGGACACATTGCTGCAGCCCTGTCCCACAGCAGTCCCTCACCCCACTGCCTACAGGCCATGAATGTGTGCTTCCTTTCAGGTATCTCTTGCTGCCTGCAGGCATCCTGCTTGCTCCAGCCATCCTCCAATTGTTCCACCCACAGACACACACCCTCTGCATGTCTTCCAAGTGTCCGTGCCTATGCAGCAGCTCTTGTTGGGCATCAGAAGCCAAGCACAGGGACCTTGTTTTTTCCTGCCACAGGGAATGAGATAGGCAGGCACTCTGTACCACTCCAGGCACTGGCCTTTCTGATCTGGACTGGAGGAGCTCTTCAGAGCTATCCTGGGATTTTGTGTCCCTGCAGTGAGACATGCCTGCTGAGACTGAGGTTGGAGACAGAGGTAACTGCTCTGGGGTCATGAATCCTGCCTGCTGTGAAGAGACAGAACTACTGCTGTTTTTCAAGTAAAGCCTTCAGCTTGCCCATCACTCACAAGCTGTTTCTGCACATGAAAAATCCCACAAGTCAACTTCCTGCTGTCTGTGCCACATCCTGCAGCGAGACTTCACTTTCTCTGGAAAAAATAATAATTTTATTATAAGCGACAGACAGCTCAGCAGTAGCTTTGTGTCTTCCTCAGGGAGAAGCACCACAGCATGTCGTCTTTTGAAGTAACATAAAATTTTGGATAGAAATCTTGTTTTCTTAGTCTCCAGGTTCAGATCCTGAGCCTCTCCAGCCACAGGGTGTGATGTGCAGCCCTCAGCCTTGCCCCTGGGGAGCTGGTGGTGCCCTGAGCCTGAGGCTGCCTCTAGCAGGGAGTGCTGCCAAATGCTCTGTCCACTTGCTTATGCTTAATTAACCCCTGCTGGAACTCCAGGAGCTTCTGCAGTGAGGGCCTGTCCCCCATGGTGTGTCCTAGCTCTGAGCTTTCATTTTCTCTTTGTGTCCTTTGCACTCGGTCATGTTTCTTAAGCAAAAGGTTATTCCTCTTATAGCAGTGAGCATCTCTATGTTCAGTGACTCCAGGTTTTCAATAGTATTAATCTACAGTAGAAAGATTTTCTGATGTTTAATTTCTCATCCCAGTTACAAGCTAATGGAAACAGCAACATTTTCTCAACAGAGCTCAAGGAAAATGCAGTGAGGGGCAAATGATGAAGTGTTTGTGCAAAATTTCTAAGCTACTGTGGAGAGAAGGAATGGGGCAGGACTGAAGTGCTGGGATGAAGGAGTGGGAAAGCTGGGCTGACTGTTGGTAAGCCAGAAGGGGCTCAAAATTTAAAGGGAACGAGTTAGGAAAACTCCTGTTGTTTGGATCACAGCCTGTTGGATTTGCCACCTTTAATCTCTGATCTTCACATTCCACCTCTTAAAAACTGAGATAATGCCTCCCAAATCCCACAAGTGTACAGGGCTCTCATTATCGCATTATTTATGAAGCACTATAAGAGCTCTAAATAGGATGTGATGTAGAAGTGTTGTGAAGAAGAGGAAGGAAACCTGTTTGACAGCACAATGGCTATGAGCAAGGTTGTCTAAGTCCACGATGAAATGTCTCGATAAAACTGCAGCCAGTCTCAGAGCAGCCACACTAAATTCCCTCTTCTTGAACAGGAATTAAAACAAGCTGTGCCAAAACACAAAACATTTCCCTTTGCAGGGTGGCAAGAAGAGGTTTGCTTTTGTAGGGATGTAGAAGCATGTTTAAAAATGACCTTTTAAAAACTGGTGTGCCACTGGTTGGGTGCAGGGCAGCACTGAAACCTGAGCTGAGCTCAGGCTTTACTGCTGTTCTCTGCCACAGGATCAGCAAGGCCATGCAAAATGGAAGCTACTGTGGAAAGGAGACAGGCTGCTGTTTAGACAGCTGTGAACATAACACCATAACACTGCAGATAAATGCAATATAATTGCCAGTTGCTCAGTCAGTGTATTGCAACATGCTGAAGCAACAATGGGCAGTGCTGTGGCAGGGGATCGTGCTTCCTCCCCATGGCCAGCCTGCCCATGACCCCCTGGGAACAGCAGGACAAGGTAAAAACTGTACTTCCCCTTAGTGCAATTCACCATGTTTTTGCTTGGTTGACAGCAAGCACGTGTGGGAGAGGAGGTGCCAACAGAGCTCCTGTGCCCAGACCCAGATGTGCCACATGCAGCTCATGAGGGAGTTTTTTGAACCTTTGCACCAGGTTTCGGGCACTTTCTTGTGAGACCCCTGTGCAGGAGCCCCTTATGCCCCTCAAATCCAGCTGAGGTTTCTCACGCAGGACTGACATGGGGCCAAAACTACACGTGGTGTCCCCAGGGGGCAGTTCCAGCTGCAGGGATCAGTGCAGCCAACTCGTTTCTTGTTCCTGCCTGACAGCGCGTCCATGCAAATAGTGATATGCAAATAGTGATATCCATCCCTTCAAACCCCAGGGGGTATAGAACCTTTAGACTGTGGTGGTTAAATAAAAATAACCAAAGATGCAGAAATCATCCCCAGCACGTCCTGGACATGTGAACCTGTCACAGGTATCAAGAGTGTAAAAATAGAAATTCAAGTTCTAGGATCTGTACTGTAGCATGTTTTAAAAATGTCATCCAAAACAAATCAAAAGAAGGCGGCTTTGTCTAGACGCTTGTTTCCTAACACCAAATGCCAGGAGTTATTGCGCCTGTACCTTTCTGGAGACTTTCTGGCTGGGGAATGTTCTCTTTCCAGAGGAAATCCTTTTAACTTTCAGCAGTTCAAGACTCTAACTGGGTGAAATAATAGCTTGGCACACACCCAAGCAATATGATTTTTATCTTTTTTGTTGTCTGCAAAAGACTGACTTGTCCAATCCTATGAGTCACGGAGGGAAATATGGGTGTCAGACCGCTCTTGTATCCAGGGATGGGCTTCTGGTGAGACAGGCATGGGGTCCTTGGTCAGAGGTGACAAATGGGGTCTGAAACAGCCTCTTCAGAGCTGGAGTGGTGCTGCCTGCCCCTCTCCGGCCTTGGCAGGGCTGAGGATGTGGTGTTGCTGATGTGTGCATCTCTAGGCATCTTCATTCTCATTGAGTTATTCAAAGAGGCATTTTGTTGGCTACTGCTCTGGTTTCTCCAGGTGACTCATCTTACAATAATTATGGATTCATGCTTTGTCTTTGCCAAACACTAACTATTCATCAGCTTCAACTACTGTGTTTAGATGTTTTCAGCTGAGACTTAGATTTTGATGGTTTATTTAGCCCAGAAATAAGACTGATAGAATAAACACTGGAGCTTTGAACCTCTCAGGATTTTGTTTCTGTACAGTGGATTAAACAAACTCAGGTATTTAGCATAAGTCTCTCTTCCTTGTTCTGATAAAAAAAGACCTTGAGCCTCAGGGCACAAAGTAGCAGCCCTGTAAGTACTATAAGTACCCTGCCTTCCCCGGGTCCCTGGGGCTGTGCAACTGCCCATGTGTGCTCTGGCACAGCTGGGGACCCTCTGGCCGGGTCCTGCTGCTCCCTGTGCCTGAGGTCCAGTGCATGCCAGGAACTGCAGCTCAGCCACGTGAGGGCAAGGTGCTGGTTTAACTTGAAGATGCATCAGGCAAAAGAAGTGCAGCAGGAAGCTGTGTGGATTATCTTGTCTCGTCTGCCTCATTAAGTTTATCACTTGTTAAGTACAAACAGGACTGTGCCGATCCCAACCCCACAGCTCCTCCCTTTGCTCTCAGCTCCTGTGGGGCTGCAGGTGCTGGTTTTAGCCTCCAAACAACGAAGAACCAAAACAACACATTGTGCGTTGCTGTCTCCCACCTGAACGTGGAAAACCCTGTTGCCCCTGGGCTCCCCTCCCTCACACCATCCACTGTCCAGCTGGAAACTCCATTCTCCCATTGTAGTGGCTTGGGGCAATGGAGAAAGGACTATAAGCAAGTGGAGATGTGCAAACCAGGAAATTATGCTGCATAAAATACCTGTAGGACAGGTGGATGCACAAGGCTGGGCTGCATAGGACTAGCTTAAGCTAAACTGGAACCAGGATTTCCCCTGCATCCTTGGCTTGCTTGAAGCAAGATGTTCAAGCAGCAAAACTTCAATCTACAAAGAAGCAGTGGACCTCCATGGACCCTCTGTGAAGGTCCTTGTTCTCTTTCTACAGGCATGGGACAGACTGAATGCAGGGCCTGACCCAGGGATGCAATAGGAGGCTAAATCTGGAGAAACAACCAAGCAACCAAAACAAGTGAACAGGACGTGAGTGCAGGTGTGTCCATGCTGTGCTCAGTTTGTTAGCAGCAGGGGCTCCTGGGCTGATGCTGCTGTTCTTGTTGTCCTTCACCTTCCACCTCTCCTGCAGGAGCAGCATTTGATCATCTTCCTCCAAACAGTGCTATCAGGTGCTTCTCCTGCTGTTGCTGCTGTGAAATACCAGCTGGGTCAGTAGCCGCCCCAGCTTGTTTCCCAGGTAGGTTTTGTCACCGAGAGCAAAGCAGCCCCTGCTGCAGGTGGCCTCGCAGTCAGTGTCCCAGCTGCTAGCACGGGACTGTGTTTGCAGGCGAGGTGGGGTGTGGGTGGGCTGTCCCAGCTGCTGCCAAGGTCGCTGGCACCCTGTCCCAGCACTGGCTGCCCAGGGAGGTGCAGAACACACAAGTGAGTGGGGCAAGGGGGCTTCTTAAGGTAGGACATGACTTGTGCTGTGCAATTTTGTTAGTGCCCTTCACTGAGGAGGAGCTCTTTGTCTCCTGCCAGTGCTGCTTCCCTTGGGATGTCTTTTCCCTTCTCCTTCTACCATCTTTACAGCTTGTTTTCCTTCCTGCATCTGCAAGGCTGCCTCCAACAAAGCCCTGGCAGACAATCTTATCTTGAAGCACAACCAGTCCTGCTCCTTTCACTCCAGTGTCTGTCTGCTCAAACACTTGGCTGGAGCCCGGCCCCTGTTGGGGAGCAGAGCTGCTCCGCACGCAGCCCTGCCCACCAGCACTCCACTGGCAGGGGCACGGGCACAGCCATGTCCCAGCAGGGAGGGCAGGAGAGGGGCAGCTGCAGGAGCTGGGCTGTAAACAGGCACTTGGAGTGGTTTGCCGTGTGTGTGCTGTTTCTGGAGTGGAATGCTGTTCATTAAATGGGTAGGAGAGATGACTGAGTCTATTTTTTCACCCTTGGCTTATTCATTTGATTTGAAAGGCTTTCTGTCTTTTTTTTTCCCCCCTGACTTTATGGGTTTAGTATTTTGGTGATCAAAATAGGTCTGCTCTGGAGCATCTGTGGGAAAAGGCCTCACACCTATTTTGGGAGAGGAGGCTTTAAAACCCCGTGGGGGATGACAGATTGAGAACTTTCACTGCTTATACCTTGAAGCAGATATTCCCGATAGCTAATAGCACCTGAAACTATTACAGAAAGTGCAGATACAAAGAGCACCAAGATTAATTAAAGAAAACAAGCTGTTCCTTTTGCCCGACCACACCTTGCAAACCAGGAATTATTTAATCTTATGCAAAAAGAGGAAAGCCCTGTGCTGTCCTGGCCAGGGCAGTATGCAAGTCTCAAGGTATTTGCTTTGTTTATAGTGCTGGGGCAGGATGGTGAATTCAGTGGAGCTGCAAGTGAAAGTCTTTGTTCTCTAAAGGTTTGTACAAACTTCATATCTCTTGAAAAATTGGTAGGAAAGTGGGTTATTGGGTGCAGCAGTTCATCTGGATCCAACTCTTATTGTGGCCAGTGGTGACCTTTATTTGCTTTGAAAGGTACTTGTAAATGGCCTTGGTGTTACAGGCAAATGCTCAACGTGACTTGTTCTGTAGTGAGGGTTAGAGCCTGGTTCAGGAACCAGCCATCTGTTTTATCAGACTGCCTTTTGCTTCTGCAGTCCAACTGACGTGCATCGTTTTAGCAATGAAAAAGGCTGGTAAGACCACTTTTGTCAAACACTGTGCCTAAAGCACAGAGCAGGACTGTAAGTATTCCTTTATACTAAATATCTTCTCATATGCTAGGTTGGGATTTATTTTTACTTTGATGCTGCCTCCAGCCCTTTCTGACTGGCATTTCCTGGAGACTCCTGGTGATTTCCAATAACAGGCAGTGAGAGCAGACATATCTCCTGCAAATCCTGGTGAAGGTTTTGCACAAGGTTTCACTGGATGCCAGCGGAGGTGGATGATCCTCCAACGCCTTGTGGTGTTGTAGTGAGTCACAAGCGCAGGTACTAAGGGCACCGGAGCCTGTGACAAAATAATAGCGCAGTCCAAATGTACCTGTGCAATCTGAAAGTACAATCTAGGGTAGAATCTAAAAGTAACTCCAGGCGTTAAGAAAGATTGAGTGTTATGTCCCACTCTATATGATCAACTAAAAAAAAAATGATTGGTTTTACAGGTAGCAGCTTCTGGCATTTGGCTGACTCCTGGTATGCATGTTTGTAGGATTTATTTTCCTTTATTTTAGCAGAAAGCATAGAAACTTATGCTGATAAAAGCTGAAATGCTGATTTATTCACGTGAGTCTACAAGCTGTCAGAAATATCAGCTAGCATGAAACTTGCAATAAATCACTGGAGCTCACAACTCTGCTACTGACAGTTGAACAACTGCCATTTGCTGAGGTCAAAGCTGCAAAAAAAAGCTTCAAGTGCGTTTTTTAACCTACAAAAATTTCTGCATGTAGAATAACAGAATTGTGCTTTTTAGGTTTCTCTGATTTCTCAATCAAATTTGCGCAATATGCAACTTAAACATCTGGGTTCCCTTTGGCTGTCAGCTGCTGATTGCCATCCCCTCATGAAGTCCTGACCTTCAGAAATCGCTGTGATGAACTGTTTTGCCTATTCATAGTTGAGTTTCATGCCAGTGAAAGATGCAGGTCTTGCTTCTTTTTGATTTTTAATTCACATCTCGTGTTTCTGGTCCCTGTGCTGTTAGCTCAGTGGCAGAAACCACAGGAAAAGCTGCCCTGCAGGGTAAGTCCCTCCAAACAGCAAGTCACCCCTCTCATATTTCCCTTAATTAATGAATTCAGGTGGAAAGAGAAAGGGGCCCACACTGACCCCTGGGTGAGCCTGGATCAGCCACCCCTGCTCTGTGCTGGGGAAGGGCTTAGACCAACTTCATACAAGGTTTTGGCTAGACTGGTTCTGCAAAGCAAAAATGAGCATACTTACTCTGAAAACTAGTGCTGGGGTGTTGGACCTGACACAGGTCATTGCATCATCCAGACACATCATCAGTGCCCTTCAGCTGAGCTGTGTGAGTCATGGCCAAATGATGCCCACAGGAAAGAGAAGTGCACTTGGTGATGTCTTCTTCCGACAGCTCCTTCTTGGATGGACCTAGAAGTTCGTGTGCTCTCTAAGGTGCAGTTCATATAGGGAAGACAGTTATGCTTGTCTTTCAAAGGCCACAGGTAAAAAGGGATCTTATGCCTTACACAAAGGAGGATTTTTTCCATGAACATGCTTATGAAAGCAAAGAAGGAATGCAGTATTCTTCCTGGGAGCAACTCCCTTACCCTAAACCACGCTGCCCTGATGTAAGGGGGACCACCATGAGGCCAGCCCCGCTGTGCCGCAGGGCCACTTGTGCCTCTATCCCTATGAAGGGACCCAAGCAAGAGGGTGCCAGAGACTCTTGCCTGTCCAAGGCTGTTCCTGTGTGGATGGGACATGCTTCCCCTGCACCCGTGGGCTGGAAGAGACGGTCTGGCTCTGCACCTACCCACTGCAGAGATTGCCCATCTTTGGTCTTTCCCATTTATGTGGGGATTAGTCACACCAGGGCTTCAATGTTGCAACTTTGATGGTGTAATCCTGCCATGTCTTTGGTAACTTAGAGTCCTCTCAAACAAGATGTCTGATGTGAAAAGCAGAAACATCTATAAAGGTGAGTATTGAAGTCCTTCTGGATGAATTTATGTGTCATAAAAAAATGAAAATAGAAGCGGTGCAGAGGTGATTTTCTTTTTTGATCTGTCATTGCAAACCACTTTCAACTGTGAATTTCTTGATAAATATTTAACATTCATTACACAATTCCATTTTGACATGAGATCTTCAGGGACACATAGTTCAAATACAGCAAAAACCCCACATTTCTCAAAGAAATCTTCCAGTCATTGTACTTATTTTAA
Source organism: Neopelma chrysocephalum (assembly GCF_003984885.1). NCBI lineage: Eukaryota > Metazoa > Chordata > Aves > Passeriformes > Pipridae > Neopelma > Neopelma chrysocephalum. The sequence continues at coordinate 7,539,253 of NW_020897703.1, forward strand.
GCTTTCCAAATTTCTGTAATCTCTTTGCACTAGTTGAGCTGCTGCAGAGACTCTGGGTTTGCTTTGGCTGGTGATCCAGCAGAACTGGGATGTCACGCTGGCAGTGACCCACTTAAGTCCCAGGGGAAGAGCCACTGGAGGGAGCCTGTGGGGACCATGGTCCTTGCAATTTGTGACAAACATCACATGAAATGAGCTGCCAGTACTGGGGACAGCCTAATCCCCCATCATAATCATCTTATATAAAAAGCAAGTAGGTGGTGACGAGTGGGTGTCTGGCTATAACCAAACCTCAGTGGGTTCATGCAAACCTGTGGCTCAGGCCCATCACCACCAGTCAAGGTGTAATTCTCATCCTGAGGTGGCTCAGTTTGGCATCTTTCAATTCAGGCATCAAAAGCACAGCTGAAACTAAACATCACCTTTCTCAAGCTGCACAGGCTACCAAAAAATATAGCATGCTTACCCTGGTTTGTTTTGTTTGCATCACATCCTGCCTTCTGTGAGTTTCTGTTAAAGCATATCAAACATGCTTTGGGGGGATTTCCCTTCAGCCTTCACAGCATTCTTCATTTTTCACCCTCTGTGGTTACCCCACTGCTGTTGCACTATGGGAACAGAAGTGTCTTGACTAAATATTTGTGAAATTCCCTGCACCATAACAAACCTTCTTGCGCTTCGACAGAGGTTGGATTGATGCACGGAGCAGGGGAGAACCTGAGTGGTCTGCATGAGTGCCAAACTGTCCCAAGGCCTGCTGAAGGTGCTTCTGAGAAGAGAGTGAAAATCCTGCCAGGCTGAGAGGTGCTTTTGAAGACTGCAGCTTCATCTGATATGATTTCATAAAGCTAACATTTAAGGGTCAGATGATGTGATATGCTGCCTTCAGACATTGCATATACAAGCCCAGCCCACTGCTGAGACAAAAGTGGCTTAAAGCCCTGTCTATCCATCTATCTGATCCATCTGTTTGTCTTTTGCCAGCTGGCATGAAAGTTTCTTTTATCTGAAACTATTTCCAGCTATTTCTTCTCTCAGAATCTCCCAAGTGTTTATATGACTTGAAAGAACTATTTCCAGCATTTTTGACTGGGCAGCATTTGAGCTTCAGATTTTACGACAGGTATTTGAGCATGTTCTCTTGCTTTTGTAAGGGCTATTACAGCAGGTCATCTGTTATGGGAAGGGTGTGTCTCCTGCTCAAAATATTCCTCACTTTCTCATGTTATTTTTGATACCTCTTTAGAAATTGCAGGTTGGCAGCATATTACCTATGTTAAGCCAAGTCCAAAGAATGAGCGGGGAAGTTTCATGTGTGCGATAAGTCTCAAACCAGAATGAGGAGAGTTTCTGGGAAGCGAGCGGTGTCTCGGTGTGGCTGCATCTCTCTGGTACTCATTGGGGTCTGGGATTTGCAGATGCTCCATTTGAAACTACACAAAGGCCTCCAGGTGTAAAGCCTGGAGCTGCTGCTGGACTTAGTACTGCTTGGGAAATGGGATGGAGAGGATCCTTTCACTGTTTTTGAGCCTACCACTGAGACATTGGTAGTTTTTAACCCAGATCAGTTATTTTGAAAAGACATTTTTATTGCTGTTCAGCACATGGTGGGCAGCGAAAATTGCTGTTTCTTTATGGCAGTACCCAAGCTACTGTACATCCAGATTTTCAGAAGTAGCTTTGATAGGTCCAAGGGGAAGGAACTGCGATACGGATCGTAACTGACTTGTTTCAGGGAGCTTGAATAACATGTGCTTCCCTTCATACCATACAGACTGATGTTCCCCAGCCACAAAAGGGAGCAAATCCTCAAGAGTGGCCTGTGCCTCACAGTGACACTGGATGTTGGCATAAAGCAGAGAGCTTCAGCTACCTGCTGGAGAAGTGTCTGATGCAAAGTCAAGGCCGTTTCCTGCTATGTATTGCCAGCCAGCTTAAAAAGAAGAACTTTGTTTTGTTGTCCTTTCTTTTTTCCTTCTTTTTTTTAAGATGTAGCAATTTGTGGCCAAATCACACGGTCTCAAGGGAGCGTTCTGGCTGAAAAAATTACTTCAGAATTTGGCCTAACATAACTTTAAGATAAAAACTTTTATATAATCACTAATTCACAGTCACAGTTGCTTTGACTTCTCCCATTATCATTCCTAAGTTATTCTTTTCATGCTGGGAGTTGGATTTTCCTGGCACTACGTCTGTTTTCAGCAATGTATACACCACAACTGCTGACAACTAGGAGTTGGATCCCATGTTCCTCGACCCTGGCTGTAGCTTGTTTTTTCTGGCACTGCTTTAAAGTCTCCCATCTGCACTTGCCTCCTGATGACCGGTGGCGGTCCTTCAGCTGTGTGAGAAGTGCCTGATGTTATCCTGTTGTTCTCGCACTCCTCCAGACCCGTTTCTCGGCCGGGCCGTGAGCGCAGCCCTCGCCTGTTCCTAGATAGAGCCTTATCAGGGCCAGCCATGGCAACGCTCCCATCCCCTTCCAGCCCTCCCCTGTGATTACTGGAAGGCCCGTTTGCCTTTTGCGCTTTAGTGTGGCAGAAATGCTGCTCTGCTGCTTCTCTAGTTTTCCAGTCCTCTTTGCTTTTCTGTAAATCTGACCTCTGTTCCACCTAGGATCTGTAGGAGACCACCTGTGCACCCTTCAGCTGCTGAGAGCCGGAGGGACAGCTGTGTGCTGGTCTCTCTACCTGCCTCTCATCTCCACTGGGCTATTTTTGTTCAAGTCTGGTGATGATTGCACCATATCCAGCTTACTCATAAGATGCTGCTGTTCCTCTTAGCAGCATTTTGAATGAGTACAGCTGTTCTATGCTTGGATTCCTCCTCACTTGGCTTAGCAGCAGTATGACTTTTTTAGGGATGTGTGCTGTTTGGTAACAACAGGTGCCCTTGCTCAGCTGGGAGGGTGGATATTTCTCTGAGCTTACTCTCTAGTTTGATGTGGGCATGGTGTACTTGACAAATTAACAGTGTGTTCCTTCCTCCCCCACTGCTTGTCTGGGTTTGTTTATTTCTGTTATTCCTGTTGTATTCAGTTTCATTTGTTATTTTTAGTTTTGTTTTCCGGGCCTCTCTCCTTTACTTACTTTTGTTCAACTTGAAGGAATCCTTTTTTGAGCTTTCTTAGTATTTTGAGGGAAAAATACACTTACTGATGAGTGTTTCATGCCTTCTTTTTATCGTGCCTCACCAGACAGGGCAGGCAAGAGCTTGCGCATACATGTTCCTTCCCTGTCCTCATTCAGATGTCAACTGACTTTGATCTTCCTACACCTCCCGACACGTGTTGAAGCTTTACCTGGCACTCAGGGTTTCCATTGCCTCCATACCACAGCTGACATGATGTAGCAGTTTTCAGCCATCCCTCTTTTTGCTGTCATCCGCTGGCTGCCGCCAGGAAAGCAATGTTACCCCAGGCTGGGAAATTACTGGGAATTACTCCTTCCTGGAGCCCAGCTCCCACCAGGAGCAGCACTGGTGGTTAGGCACGTAGTCCTCGCTCAGTCAGGAGGGGAGCAGTGTCCCAGCCTGGCTGCATTTCATGGAAAGCCATTTTTCAGCTGATTTCCTTTCCTGTCTGCTGGTGCCCCACTGGTTTCCATGGTATTCGTGGTTGTGTAGGGGTGGCAATTTCAGCATCCTGGCAGCCTTCCAGGCTGCCTCTCCATAAAACCCTGTACAGTTTCAAACGTGTGTGCATATATATTTTTTTCTTATTTTTCCTTCATCCCACAGAGCTGCTGTGTGCTTTTAAGCAGTTAATCTATTCCATCCTTCGCTTATCTTGCAGGCACAGTGTGAGGTTGTGCTCGTTCTTGCTGGCAAGTTGCTTTGAGTTCCTCTGATGAAAGGTTTGCTGTAAAGGCAAAAAGTGATCATAGCCATGCGATCGCTCTCATTTCCAGGGGATGGTACAAAGCATCCTACTGAAAAACTAACATAGTCCCAGTGACCACAAGCTGATTCTTGGAGCTGAACTTAAATAGGTCAGCATCCCCATCACTTCTATCCTCCTTCCAAGTCTTCATCCACCTTCTGAGAGCTGCTGTGCTCACTGTTGGTGGGTGTGAGCTCCAAGTCCAGCCACGTATCTGTAAGAGCAGTGCAGGAAAACATCAGAAAATCTTTCTTGTTACAGACGAGATTCTGTCAATCCTTTGTTTTGTTTTGTTTAAAAAACAAATCCAAAACAATCCAGGGCTTTGCTCTAAGCAACATTTGGAGTGATCTGAGCACACATCTGGTGTCAGCTTCATGCAGGCTTTCATAATGGTCTCTAGCCATAATAGTCTCATTTTTTGGAAGCGAGTCATTGCTGTTCTTCAGGTTGAATGAACTCTGATCAGGCATGGACCTCAATGCATCAGGGTGAGAAAACACCTCATGTCTGGGCTGTGGGAGGCCAGAGGGGCTGGAGAGAGGGGGTGCTATGTTTGGATACGCACAGAATGGCCTCTGTTACACATAACTTGGAAGGAGTGATTAAATGGTGACCTTCTTGGCTAAAGATGGCAGGGCTGTGATCCGTGACTTTGGCTGTTTCATCTGGTAACATACATTTGGCAACACAGGGTAGTACCAGATTGAAGGCCCCTGTTGTTGAGATGGGTTTAATGGCCCCAAGTTGAAGGAAGATGGGCCTTGGTCTGCTAAAGAGAAAGGGGCTGTGAACTGCAGCATGTATTAACTATTTGTATCAGTAGAAGCCACAGGAAGAGATAATCCAGTAGTAACAGCTGCCCCTGGAATTATTTGTGCACATGTTTGGCTCCAAAGCTTTTTGTCCAGCTGGCTGGAGGTCACTGCAAGCACTGATAAATATTTGCCAAACGCCAAGAAGAAGACAGAACAAGGTCAGAAGCTCTTCTGGTAGCAAGGCAGGGCATGTTTAGCAAACACTGCTATCTCTTCAATTGGGGTGAGAGATTTCATCAACAAAATACGCAGAGAAGTTTGAATGCTAGTGGAGGGCAGGAGGAATATACTTTACAGCTTTTGGTTAAGCCAAGAGAAACTTGGGAATTGCTTTTTCCTTCTGAGTGGGGAATCTTCTGTCCCCTACAAAACATGGCTGACATCCCCCGCCGCCCCGTCCCATCACTGTGTCTGAATCTGTTGGGGCCAGCTCAAAGGAGCAGGGCAGTTGTGGGATGGAGAGGAGGAATGAAGCCCAGCTCTGGCTCTGCAGCAGTTGTGGGTGCAATCTGGTTATCCGAATCCGGGGACATTTGAAGCAGGGCTTTGTGTTTGGCAGCCCTTTGCTTGGCTCTGTCCCTGTCCCGTGGGCCAGGCAAGGTGCAACCAAACAGCCAGCAGGTCACATCTCTGTGATTAGAGATGTGCAGGGAGCTCCCCTGCGGGGAGCTTTCTTCATCCTACACCCCTTTACATGTGCTGATCTCCAGCCCTTCCAGGCAGATGGCTGCAGTGATGGCCTCACATTCCAGGGCGTCTGAAAGATCTAAGGTGCTCACCATTGTTACTCTGAGTTAATGTGCTTCCCTTTGCAGGCACAGACAGAGCCCCCCTGGGGGTGGACTCCTGGGCAGGCACACCAGTACCTTCTTGTCGCTAAGGCAAAACCGTGGCGTTTTGACTCGATCTCCACACCCCAGGGGATTCCTCCTATTGCTCTACTCCTGTTTGATTATACCACTGATGGGAGCACTGGTGGGGACAGTGTCACACAGCAACTCTTACTGTACAAATAGCTGCCTCGCAGTAAAATGCTAACTGCACAGGGAGGTTTGGTCACAGATATTAGAGATCTGAGTTTAGCACCCCCCTTTTTGTTAAATCAGTAAATGCAAATTCGAACGTAACCCTCTCCTGTAATTTTTCACTCCTTTCCCTTCCCGGCTCCCCTTTCCTGCCTACAACTTCCCTCCTCTTTCTTGTTCAACATTTAGTTCAGGGTCTGTGTTACTGTCTGCCCTCACTTCACATCCCTTCCACCCTTCTGCTGCTCCTGGGAGTGTGAGAGTTTCAGCAGTTACAAGGTAAAGGTACAAGGTACAGGGGTGGTGGATTTTCCTTTTGCTAAACGCAACCTCTCTGAAGCTGAGGGGATGGTTAAAAGTAAATGAATACAAAAGTGAACTGGCAAAAATGCTAGAGAGAGGAAACCCTGCTCAGATGTTGATTTTACTGAACTCAGTGAGGGGCAGAGTAAAGGAAGGGAGGGGGAAAAAGCAATATGCAAAACATCACAATTATTTTGTGGCAAATGTGGGGGTAAAAAAAAGAAGTAAAAATTCCTTTAAACTTAAGAAACATAAAGCACCTCATGTGGCATTTCTGGGAGATGGTACTTTCTGCTTTTGATGAACTTTTGTCTATACAAAAACTACAAACTCTTTACTATGGAGACGAAGGGCAATTTTTCCTGTAGAAGTCTCTGCCCACTTGTCCCTCCATCCTCATTTATGTCTCTGCCTTTTAATCTGAAATTGCAAGCAGGGGTAGAGGTTTCACAGAGTCCGAGGGCTGTCTGTGCCCCCTAAGCCACCTACCCCAGGCTTGCATAGCCCATCCCGTGCTCTGGAAATGGCCTCTCGAAGCCTGGTTCTCATTTGTGAATTAAAGCCTTTTAGGTTTCTGCAATTTCAAATGTCTGTAGACAGTGCAGGGAGCAACTGTGCCATCAACAATCGCTGTGTGCTTGAGTAACTCAGGACTGGTGCCAACTGGAGTTGGTGGTCTGGCCTGTATCGCTTCAGGGAGAGGATTCCTGATGAATGCTTTGGGGAAGCACTTAGTTGGGCTTATGTTTCCTGATTGATTTGTGAGAGGCAAGCAGGCCATACAGAGATACTGACTCATTTCTTGATATGAAGGAACATTCTTCACAGATAAAAATGTTTCAAAATCCTCAGGCAACAGATGTCATGTTACAGGCAGAAGCATAAGGGATAGAAATTTCATGTTTGGTATAGTAAAAGGTAATTTACTTGTATCTTCCTTTGTGATCACCTTCCAGGTGATGTTCCTGGAGCTGGCTGAGTGCAGGAGAGGAACGCTGGACAGGTATACTCAGAGCAGCAATGGAAGCAATGGCTCTGAGAGTGGTTGGCCCTCTGCCATTGTGCTTGCAGTGGCAGCAAACACTGAGTTAAAAGGTGCTTCAATTCTAACTGTGTTTTCACTTTTTTTTTGCCTTTGGAAGAGAAGTTAAAACCTGATAAGCTGTGCTGTTGGGTTCATATTTGATGCCTCCTTTCTCATTGCCAAGGAGAACTGTTGCAAGAAGCCTGAGCAAAAGATTTTCCCTCCACACTGTCATTTAAAATAACAAGCAAAAAGTTCATGTTGTAGACGCTGCTTCTGTCCTTTAGATGAATGCCTGACACTTGTCAAACTGGTGTGGAGTTCAAGGATGGCCAGCAATGAGCATATACAGAGGCTGCTTCCTCTGGACCTCCACCTTGGCAAACTCAGTGCAGGCCTACTGAGACTTTACCACAGGCTTTCATTTTGTTCTCAAAGGGCATTTTTATTAGCTTCCTGCTAGAAGTATGGAGCTGATTGGAGAAATATTTTTAGGTCTAATCCTAATTATCTGTAAGAAATTAAAGAACAAAAAAAAAAGGTGGCTTTTGAAAACCAACCTGGCTTCCACTGCTAACTAGCTCATGTAGTGAGTGATTAAAAAATGCCAGCCAACAACAGAAAAAGAAAAAAACCCAACAACCCGAAACCAGAAGAAAAAGGAAAGGTAACAGCAGCAGGACAGTATGTTGGAGATTCGGTGAGCTCCGTTCCCAGCCGCCTGTCGTGAGTATGAGAAGGCTCAGGTAGCTCTCAGGAATGAAACCCTGCAGGTCTGTGGCGATGACATACCCCTCTGCTACGGACCAGAAGATGATTCCGACACAGCTCATTACATTTCTATTTCTGACTAAGCCCATTGTTGGATTTAATGAATAAGTGATGTTTTGAACTGATAAACACCCTGCAGCAAATTTCCCATTTTATGTTGTGATGAACAAGCCAATAGATTTCAGGAAACCTGTAAAGGGCCTTTAACATATGATTTCAGACTTAATTCAAAGTAGGAGGTGCTTCTCAGAGCTATCTTGAAAGTTTCTCTCACCTCCACCCCCAAAATGGGATAAGATTTCCACAGACTAAGCAGTGTTATCTGTAAAACAAGGCAGCAACTGCTACCAACACTGTTGGTAGTTCATTATCACAGGGAAATATCTTGTATTGTGAAATGTAAAAATGTCTATTAACTATTTCATTGTAATCCTTTTAGATACAAAATATTCCCTTTGCCTATCCCACGGTGTGCACCTTCCTCCTTTTCCCTGTATACCAAAGACTTACCTGTCCCACACCCACTTGCTTATGCTTCCAGGCTTGATCCTCACACCTTTGATCATGCAATTGTGGGCTCTCCGTAGGAAACCATTCACTATACCAAAATCAGCGAATGTGAGACCAGCATGAAACAAAAGAAGTTAAATATCAAAATAGATCTTTCTGGGGACTGCCACAAAAGTGGTGTAATTAATTTTTGCCTTAAATTTATTAAAAGTTTGCCATGAAAAGATAAACAAAGCTGCCACAAAACTTCTGTTATAGGATAGTGATGTCAAAGACTGTTGTCACTTCATTGCAGAGTGTGATTCACCTTGCAGTAGACTAGACAGCAACATGGTAGAATTAGAAAAACCCAGGACTAAAAACACTAGTTCATACTCACAAATGTGGGTTTTTTTCCCAAAAGCTTGACAGTTGGTGTTCTTTTCTATGCTTCAGAGACAAAGAAAAATGAAGTCGTAACAGCCTTCAGATAGATTTTTATGAGTCTAAAGACAAAAAGTAATGTCTGGCACAGATTATTTAACTGGACTAAGGGGGAAATTAATTCCCTCTGAGGAAGGGAATTTGATTTACCATTTCCTTAAGGCTGATGGTAGGAGTGGGAGCATGAGAGCCTGCTCTGGTATGTGATGAGGTATTGCCACTCTCGCATCTTGGCAGGGAAGATTGACTGTCATGGATAGTGTTTTTCCTGCCTGTCAGGAAAAACAGAAGGAAACTGACTTTATCCCATAAAGGACTTTTCTGAGATTTCAGTCATGGCTGGGTGTCCCTCAGTCCCTCTTTTGTGGAATCTTTTTTCCCAAGACAAAACCAAGCCCCGGAAAAGGAGCAGAAACCAACAATAATTCAGACAAAGATGCAAGTGCTGCTGGAAGGTTGCAGGGAGGCTCTAAAGGGCAGGGAGCCTTTCCCTATTCCCAAGGACACATGTCCATGGTGGAGAAAGTCCCCAGAGGTTTCATTGTTTTTCTTTCTGCATATCGTGTGCCCACTTCCCTGTACCGATGGTCTTCCCACAGGCACCCTCCCTACCCTGACCTCTAACTCCAAGGGTACTTATGGGGGTGCCTTAATGCCTCTGTGCAACACCCCGGATTGGACACTGATGGGAAAAGCTATATAAAACAAGGAACTGAATACTTCCAAGGGTAGTGACGTCTGCGTGTGATTACTTGTTTGGCTGCACTGGCTGAAGCTGTGCTGCTAACTCAGCAGACTGTAAGTAGACAGTATTGTCTTTTCGGCGCGTTCTGGCTGCAATTCAGGATGTTAATAATAATCTGGAGAGCTATAGAAGGCTTGGATCCTATCTATCAGGAATCATGTCTCTCTCCACATACAGTTACAGGAGGCAAGACTGGGGAGATGATCTTGCTGACAGTTCCCTAATTTAGCAATGAGTGGCAGCATTCGCGGTGGAGACCTGTACCAAATCCATTATTTATTAAGCTATTACTTAGGATCTAGAAGGGGTGTATTTATTTGTAAGAAAGTCTGTGGACATCTTGATTGCTGTTCTAATATATGTTTATGCATCAGAGTCAATGCTAGGGGGATGCTTTGATTTTAAATTAGGAACAAAATATCCCCTAAAAGCTAAATATCATGCTGTGTTGTTCTATTCTTTCCCCAACACTTACGCCAACACTGAGAGAACACTCCGGCCAAGCTGATGGGCAGCCAAATATAATTTATGGCTTGTTTTAAACTGATTTGTTGACTTCTTGAAAGGCTCTGTCAAAAAGAACAGTCCCCTGAGTCCTAACGATGATAACAGTTGTGTTGCGTCAGCGCTGAAAAACTCTTGGATAACAGTGAACTTATCCTGAGAAATCTTTTTAAAGTGCCTGAACACTGGATTTTCTGAGAAGAAATAGAACTAAAGCTACTGTTTGGTAGTACACTTTGGTTTTCTTCATTCTTTGTTAATTACCACTGATTGGTACGTTCTCTTGGTAGTATGAAAATAATTTCCCATATTCCAGTTCATTAAAAATAAAGATGTGTGTTGTTTAAAGGAGACGCTCCTAATAAGGACATGTTTAATTTCACTTATGTGCAGTGTTGAATTTGCAAGTGATATCAATATGTTTGTGTCTGCATCAGTGTGACCGACAGCGGGAAACTTCTGAGCTTCATATCAGCAGTAATTCTGCTCTCAGTGTCTCTCTGAAGCAAAGGGCAGCCCCATCGTGCTCCATGAGGCTGTTCTGCTCAGACCTCTCTCGCCCGAGGGCAACAGCCCTGCTGTGTATCTGACTCACATCTCTGGGAGCTCGCAGCCACCATACCCTGGCTCCTCTGCCACTGTCCTCCTTGTCTCTGCCCCATGTGCTCGTGGGCAGCCTCGCCTCTGCCTGCCTTGGGAACAGCTGCAAAAGACCATCTACTTTCTAAGGTCTTTCCTCCTCCTCTTACTTTTTAACAGTCTTGTCTCTGTTAAGTTCAATAGTGTTGCTTCATTGTTCTTCCTGGTGGAAATACAGTGCTTCAGTCAGAAATTTTTTTTTTTTAATCTTGGTAAATTTACATGTTTTCTCTTGTCTTTCTCCTACTTTTACCTGCACCAGATTTACTGTGCTGCAGCTCTGCAAGTTTTCATTATCCTGAGTACTTTTCTGTAGGTCTTACTGGATGTTGCTGGATATTAGGCTAGTGAAATCCAGATAAAACAATACCACAGAAAGGATTATAAATATGTTCTTGTCCAAGCACATAACAATGGGTGAGCCTGAGTGTGACAGTTTAGATCTCTGATTTCCTCTCACCACCGTGGGAAAAGGAAGCTGCTTCTGTGCTTAGACAGTAGCCATCGTTTTCTACATCCATGTGGTGAAGGAGGGGTCAGCCCCTCCTCAGCCCCGCCAGCTCCAGAGAAACAGGGGTGCGGTGGCTCCCGCTCTGCAGCCTGGCATCGGTGCGTGGCCAGCGGCTCTTGGCGGCATTCACACCGGGCTGGGAGGGACCTGGCCCTTGCAGAGAAGATCTTTTGCAAAATTCAGAATAGGTTAGGGAAGGAGGGGAAATTCTTGCAAACTGCTGGGATTGCAAGTCTCTGAGATTAGTCCAAGGACTTGATATAAGCTCAGGCGAAGCAGATTCACAGCCCTGCGGCCTTCGCAAGGGTGTTTTCTTGATCAGGCTTGGGGGTTTTGTGAAACTAAGAGGAAATAATTGTAGTAAAAATGGCATGTCTTGTTCCTTCTTTTCAGGAAAAACACGGAACAAAAATCCAATACATTTTGTGGCGAGAAAAAAAGAAAGATATTTTAAGGCAGAATATATGTTTTTGTACAATTTCTTGTGGACAACTATTTCTAGTATTAATTGATAAGCCAAAACGAGAACCATTAAAACAAGTGAGACTTCTGTCATTTACTTCAGGGTGAGCAGGTTTTCATACATGTCATAAACAATTACAGTAATTTTCTTTTACCATCTAAACAGGGAAAGCACTGTACAACCCACACATAGTTAGGTTCTTGTTTTCTCTGAACAAAGTAGATCTCGCTTCTTTTATTGGCAGGTTCAGCTGGGCAGAAGGTGTGTTACATAGTTTGGTGTCTTTGCTGAACCAGAAAAGAACTCTGAATTTTGGGCCTGCAAAAAATACTTAATGTGGTTTTTTTTTTCCTCTCTTGGAGGTAAAATTGTTCTGGCTGTTGGTTTTGTTTTTGTTTTTGGTTTTTTTTTTTTGCTTCTAAAGGTTATTTCTTGACAGTTCACATTCCACAAATAACAGGAAGGATACTGTGGTTAACATGTGGTTGCAATTCTGGAAAGTGGCATTACAAATTACAATCTGGGATTCTATATTTTATTGTCTCTCACCAATATCCATGTTAGATCTGCATAGATTGGAAGTGAAGATATTGTAGAAAACTTTAAAAAACATTTTTATAACTATCAGCCATATAAATTCATCTTGACCCTAGGAATATCAAAGAACGTGCTCTCTGGCCTAAGCATCACAATGATGCTATTAGAATTTATTTACTAATTTTCTTGATGATGAAAGAATCAGATCACATCTATTTCACCTCTTATGGCTTGTGAAGAGGAATAGTTATGCCGAAACCTTTTATTATCACTAAAATTGTAACTCTTATTTGCAACTACAAAATTTTATGTAGTAGCATTTAATATTTTGAGGTGTGGAATTGGATTTTTGCATTTCTGTTCCTTGTATGCCATTCTTGAAACTGGTGTAGAAATTTTGGCACAGAGAAGCATTTCCCATAACCAAACCTTTGGTGAAGCCCATATGTGAAGGTGCTTTCTGTGTGCAGGGTGTTCTTTAGAACTTTTTTCTATGCTACAGCCAGTAAAACTTGTTTGAAAGAGCCTCGCTAGGCCAGAACATCAGACAGCATGTTCCAGTCACAGCTCTTCCATCAGCTGCTGGCCTCAATTTATCTCTTTAGTCCTGTGCAATATAGCAAAGGTTAAAGCATACAAACAGCACAGTGGGCTGACTTTATCTTTGTTTTGAAATCATAAAATCTCTTTAATTTAAGAAAAAGATAATGCTTTTGCTTGGGAGAGTCAGGTGGCTGAAGCTGTATGAGCTGGGTGGACTTTATGTTGGACATTAGTAAGAAATTCTTCACAGACAGGGTGATTAGATATTGGGATGGGCTGCTCAGGGAGGTGTTTAAGGCAAGACTGGACACGGCACTTTAGTGCCATGGTCTAATTGACATGGTGGTATTCCGTCCTAGGTTGGACTCGATGATCCCAGAGGCCTTTCCAACCTCATTGATTCTGTGACTTGCCAGGGCTCCCTGAGGGAGAGCAGTAGGTGGTATGGCCAGTGCTTGTAGCGGAGCTCACAGGGACAAAGATAACGGGGGCTTGAACTAGAGGTCGAGGCAGAAGCTCCCGGGTGTCTGACAGGCAGGCCACGGAGTTCAAAGCTGATGCAATCTCAGAGTCTGCTAAACACTTTTTTCTTGTTACAGGCGGTTTTTGTGATTCCCGAGCTCACGCCTCCCTGCTGACAACCTCTCTGACAGACAGGCTGCCTGGGGGGGCCGTTCGCCGCCTTCCCGCGGCCTTCCCGGGAAGGTCCGCCGAGGCCTTCCCCTCTCACGGAGCCGCCGCTGGGTCCCAACTCCCCTTCCCGAGGCGGTGCCCTCCGCCCCGGCGGCGCCCGGAGCCCCGCGCCCCCTCCCGCAGCCCTGCGGAGCTCCGCCCGGGCGGCCCCGCTCTGCCTACCTGGAGCCACCTCTATGGTGCGGGGCGGGGCCGGCCGGCGGGGGCGGCGCGGCGGGACGGGCGCCCGGGCCGGCGGCGGCAGCGACTCCCCTTTGTGTCTGGAGCTGCCCGTGCTGTTGGGGCGGGCGGGCGAGAGGGGGCGCGGGCGGCGGCGGAGCTCCGGCCCTCGCTCGGCTCCCACCCGCAGCCGGCGGCGGGCAGGGGAAGGAGGCGGAGCGGCCCCTCGCCGGCGAGCCCGGCGCGGGGGGAGGAAGGCGCTGGCAGCGCGGAGAGGCTGAGCCGAGACCGGAGGGAGGAGGCCGGGCCGGGCTGCCCGGCGCTGTGGAAACTCGGGGCGGGCGGCGGAGGAGGGGAAGGGCCTTCGCCCGCGGAGAGCAGCCGGGTGCGCTCGCAGCTGGAGACGCCGAGGAGGGGCCTCGCCGCCCCGGGCCCCACCTTTGTCGGGGTGGCCGGGGGTGGCGTCGGTGCTGCGGCGGGGGCCGGGGCAGCGCGGAGGAGCCCGCCCGGCGCGGGAGGCAGATGGGCCGGGATGCAGCCGCAGCCCTCGCCGTGAGAGCGGGGGGTCTCTCCGCCGCCTTCCCCGGAGCGTGAGGCAGCGAGGAGGGGCGGCCAGAGGACAGAGACCTTTGCCGGGATGGGACGCGGCGCTGCCGTGAGCCCGTAGCTCGCTCTCCGTGCCCGGGCCAGCCCGCGGGGGCCGCGCTGACTGACACCGCTGTGGGCGCGTCTGGATATGTTCCCTTCCCAACCGGGCTCTTTCTTCGATGTCGTGAAGCTGCGTGGGAAATAGCCCGGTTCCCAGCGGGGTCGGGAGCGTGCCGCCGTCCTCCCCGGCGGGGGAGATGCCTCGGGGCTGGGAGGCAGAGCCAGGCGCTTCCCCCGTGTCCGCCGAGCGCTGCCGGCGCCCCAGGCATGAAGGCAGGCGGCTGTAATGGAGTAAGAGCGAAGACGGCTCCCCTCATCTGCCATTTGCCCTTCCAGGCGGGATTGTAAACCGAGAGAGTTGAGGAAGGCTGTGTGAAAGCAGGAGGAATTTCCTCTCGGGTTTTTGGGGTTTTTACCCCCCCCTTTTTATTTTTTCTCCTCCTCCTGGCTCGAACCGTGGCTTGCCCAGGTATGCCTGCCTCACTGCAGCACCTTGTGCTGGTGCTCCTGCTCTCCAGTGCCACCCTGCTGCTCGGCACTGCGGCTGGTGAGTAGCCACTGGGTGGAACGAACTGGCCATTTTGGCAGCGGGAAGGGGGTGGGGTCCGCTGGTATTTGGGCACATCCGTGTTTCCTCTCCTTCCAAAGTGGTGTGCATCTATTTCAGAGGCGAAGCCTGATAAAAGTTTTGAAATCCCGATACGCTCAGTGTCTCGGGGAATAAAATGCTGCTTTATTGTGTAAATGAACTCGACCTGCACTGAAGAAGTATGCTTTGCTTAGATCTGCATCTCTTGTCTAATAACTTACTTCAGTTTTGGAAATATATATAATCTTTTTGTTTTGCATACCTCGCCCTTTGTAAGGTAATGCGGGAATTTTTAATATATATTTTAATCTGCAGCAGAGCTGTGCCTGTTTTTGCTGTGGGATCTTCGGGCACAGCCATTTTTAATTTTATCAGCATCGGTGCTTCTATGGGCCTTAAACATGTGCTGCACTTTTATAACAGACTTACTGTAATGTGTAATCTTTTTTTCTTGGAGGAGAGATCTGAAGCAAAAATGTAGCTATTTCTGTTGTCGCTTGTGATTATAGAACAATGATACAAAACACTGTTGAGGAATGCTGAAAAATCTTGAAGAGTACTCTTTTTTTAATAACAAGAAGTTGGGAGCAGATATGCTAAGAGCATCCTTACTCATATTTTTGGACACTCTAGCCCTATTTTTTATTGTGTTCGGAAGCTCAGTGTTAGGTATGTAGGGTACTGGAAGAGGGATGTGTATTGGTCTGGCATCCTTTGCTTTTCTGTCACGGTGACAGATTAGCATGTTGGAGCCTTCTGAGTGTTACCCAGCTTTGTTAGGCAGTAATACCAATTGTTCTTGCAGTATGCGTTTTCCAGCAGTTTTGGAAGACTCCTACGACTTCTGTGTCGTTTTTCCGATCGAGATCCAATTTGCAGTGCTTGCTTTTCTTAGCGTTATTTTGTAATCTGCTGTGTATAGTTCATAAGTGAATCTTCGTAAAAAAAAATTGCTGAATCTTGCTAACATAACCCAACAAGCTGATGGTAGTTTGCATATTATATTTCAGTGAGGTCTTAAAATTTATTTGTCAAAGTTGAAGATACTTGGTGTCATTATTAGGAAAATCCTGTAAATGACACATGTTTAGACAGTTTTTTCATCACTGACTGGATAGTCCCTGATTTTCTTGCTTCTGCTTATTAAGAGGTCTCTTTCAGGAAGATATTTAAATGAAAAGCTTGATGTTGCCTATATCATCCTGACCTTTGACTGCCATTATTTTAGATTGATGTCTGCAGCGTCTCTCTGTGGTAGTTTCTGAGGAGTGTTTTTATTTTTTTTTCCTTTTTTTTTTCTTTAGCTGGGGGAAGGGACTTCTGAAGGTCAAAAATCTTGGTCTTTAAAGCACATATGAATCAAGAATGCCCAGCATCTCAACTTTTCTTTCAAATGTTTTTTTAAAAAAGTGTAGGCTTTTTTTCCCCTTTGTGAAAACTTCAGTGCCCTGATGAAGGAGAAGGGTTACTGCAGGAGCGAGTATGCATTTGTACCAGGCCAAGGGCTGGGCAGGTGCGGTAGGAGCCCATCTGCACGGTTTTGCCAATTCACCTCAATTCTGACCTGGCAACAGCATTCCCAGTATTTCGATTCGGGTTTTTACCTTTCTAAAAGGGTATTAACGATGCCAGCTTGGTTGGTTGTTTTGTGAATAGGAGCCTATTTTCCCATTGTGATTTATTTCTTAATTGTGCAGTTTTAACAATTCTAGTTTTAAAAAACCTTGGTCATAATCCTCTGTAAGAGTAATTACATGGATGATTTGAGCTGTAGTTAAAGAATATAATGGTTGATTTTAAGTTTACACTGCATTTCAGAAAAAAATGTCTATACATGGGGAAGCTACACTAATGTGTAATTCTGCCCTTTTATGTTCATGAAAGAGCCAACACTCTTTCTTCTCTTCCCCTCCCCCAAAGTATGAACTGTATGCTCCCATCAGAGTGAAAATGCTGCCTTTGTAGCTTTGAAACCCCCTATTAATTCTTACTTCTGATTAGTGAATGGGTACTATATCTCAGCAATGTATAGAATTGACTGTTTATAAATGCAAAATCATGACATCAGAGGGAAAGTATTTTCATAACAGGTTTTTAAGTTTTTGTCTGGAGGATAATATCTGGACCTCTTTGGAGAGAGCTCCACAAGGACCTGGGCTTAGTATGGACAGGAAGGGGAAGATGAAAAGATGCATAAAGAGGATGACCAGAAAAAAAAAATCTTACAGTGGGGCTGGAGATGATAGTTCCACTCATAATCTAGAATATGAATGAAGAAAGAAGGTGGTTCTTCCTTCACTTTTGTAATTGAAGATATAATAAAAAACTCTCTAGATTCAGTAATATTTGCTAATTATTTGGAGGGAAATAATACTGGCCTCCTTCATAAAATACAGATCTTAACAGTTATCTGGTAACTCTGTATTTAAATCATGTAATAGTCCTTGTAAAGAGAAATGCTACAGTGAGGACATTTTACTGATAATAGTCTTAGGCAGAGGTTTAAAAAGTAGTATCGGACAAAAATTTTTTGTGCCACTTTGTTCTTTATTTCTCAAATTATTTGAAATACCTATTTCTAAATCTTTTGCTTAGAACTGTGAGAAATATTTAGATGCCTATAAATTGTAGAGTATTCTGATGTGTTAATCACGGGGGTTTGTGCCTGAAGAGGTGGTTGGTGAACCTTTGAGCTCTTCCCTAGTATTGCTAAAGAATTTTGTTTGGGTGTTCATACGGACCAGATATTAAAGATATAATCGTTCCTCATTTCACTTGCTTGGGTTCTGCGATATGCAATACTAAACCACTTTTCCTTCTTTATACATGTCCAGGGTAGACAGCATTCCATTGTCCAATGTGTGCACACATTGTCCAGTGTGTGAATTATTTGTGGGAAGTATAAAGTGAAAATTAAAGCAAACAGAATATGGTTTTATCTTTGGGAATATTTCCATAAATCTATATCTGTGTGGTTCATCGGGGCTGTAAAAATTAAAGTGTGTAAGGGATTGAATAGAGATTGAAATATTTTTTTTTAATGATCATTTTAATTATTAATCAAAATGAGCGAGCAGAAGCATCTTTATCTAATTCTGTCTTGCCAGTTAAAGTTACTTTAGTATCTCAACATAATTTTTTTGAAATATGAATTGTGTGACATGAGGAAAAGCCTCCTTTAGCTATCCAACTCAGTTCTTCTAATTCAGTGTTTTGAATTACTAACTAACTCTATGCATCTTGTGTATAAAAGTGGTTTTTTAAACCTATCTGCACCCCAATTTCTACTTATTTACTAAAGCTATGCCCATTTTTTATGGCTTATTCAGATGAAATCTAAAAATTAAATTTATTTTTCAGTTTGTCTTGGGAACTGTCTCAGAAATACTAACCTAGGAGATGGAAACAAAGCTGTTTTCTTGAGGAGCACACTGGTATGCCTGATGGATAACCTCACATACAAGCACAGCCTGTGTGCCAGACTCGGGCTTCATTAGCTGCCTACTTGTGTAAAGAAAGCCCAGGATCCTGCACAGAACCATTCACCTTGCTGAGAAGAGCCCATTTTCCATTAGGTGTATCAGCCTGTGTGAACCTCTGTGATATTTCAGCTAAGCTGCTTCCAGTTCCCAAGCAAACTTTAGTGCTTGGGTACTGCACCATGCAGTGTAGGCACAGCCTGTGAGGAAATGGAAGCTGTGCTCGTTTGTTGAACCCAAATTTCAAGCCCCGAGACACTACACAGATGCCTCACTTCAGTGTGAATGGTTCTGCCCTCAAAGGAACCACATATAAAAGGCTGGCTGAATTGTCTGCCTGGCCTTCTCTGGTGAAGGCAGGCAAACCTCACTTCACCCTGGACAAAGAGGGAAACACAACTGTATTTCTTATAATGATTCGTATGGTGATGTTTGTTGAAATGGTTGTTTTGATAGCACCTCTCCAGCACTTATTTCCCTGAAAATAATTTGTTGACTTTTACATTGTTGTCCCCCCCTCCTTTTTATACTCCATTAAGTATTTCTCAGTTGTCTGTGTGGTCAGTGGCATTGTTTCCTTGGCAGGTACCACTTTCCTCCACCTTTCTCACCGAAGAGACATGAAAGTTGCTGTATTGGGTTCTTCAGAAATGTTTTATTCCTAACAGCAGAGTGCACGGCACTGGAGCTGTATTGTGTTTGGACTCAGTGTGGCTGTGCCATGAAAATGTGCTGTCATTTTCTGGGCAGACTCTAACTTTACACCAGGGCTGTGAGCTGAGTGTAAAGTTTCATTCGGAACAAAATGTTTATGCCCTGAATAAAACAGGCTGGGTGATGCTTTGTGTTGGGTAGGACTGGAATCTGTGCATAGCTTACAGGCAGCAAGTATTAATTTTATTAAGCTTGTAGACTTAGTGGAGCTGCTCACTGCTTGAATTTGAATTTTAAAAATAAGTGAAATACAAGAACTGTTTTCCAAAAGACTGACATTTCAGTATGCAAACTGATTTTCTGTGGGGTAGTTTTTATTGTTTTGTTGTTGTTTGTTTGCTTGCTTTTTTATTTGTTTGGGGGTGGGTTTTTTTCCTTTTTCCTTTTTCTTTTTTTTCTCTGAAACATACGTTCACAGAAACATAAGGCTGGAAGTGACTTCTCCTCTGTTTCCTCCATGGTCTGGTTTTGTAAGCACAGATAATAATGTCTGTCTAACACCTCTAAAATCTCCAGTGAAGAGGGATTTCACAGGCTATCAAGGTAGTCCGTCCTGTTACAGTGCTTAATTATCATCATGTTTTTCATAATGCAACAGTAGTAGGGTTTTTTTCCCTCTCTTTTCTAAAGCAAGATTGTTTAAGATATGCCTTAATTAATATGTGGCAATCCACCTGAACATGTAGTGTGGAGCACACACACAGACAATTGCCAGGGAATATCAGTCTCAATGAGTTCCTGTATTGAAGCCCAGTGAATTGAGCTTGGCTACAGGAATTTTTGATGGAAGCCTTGAGTTGACCATTAGTGTTTTAAAATGCAATTATTGCAATTTCCAAAAACTGTTTTTGAAAACTTGTGCTATTCCTAAATTTCAGTTTCTGATGATGCTTTCCTGACTCAAGGGGTCTGTTAATCTGTTAATTGCAGAGCTGGAAGCTTGGCTGAGCAGCAGGAGTGGATCTGATAGGAGAGGTCAGTCTGGGGGTGTGATGAGGAGGAAGAAAGGCTGAGACAGGAGAGATTTGAAAGCATGAAGGATTCAATCTGGTTTGCTGTGGGATGAGAACCAAGACGTATTAGACAGCCAGACAGAGATAGCGTCTAAACTTTTGTCAGACTTGTTTGGAGAATGAGTGGAATGAAGCTTTTGGAGTGGAGAGAGAAAGCAAGCATAGTTGTAGGTAGCAGTTTTGAAGATTTCTGTTCCCTTTTGTGAGAATGAATGAGAGACCCAATCATTTAGATGCTGCCTTTACCTTTACCTCCTCCCTTTCTCTCAGTTTTGTAAGTTTGGAAACCACAGGCTTTTGGGTGGTGATGGCATTTTGTTCCAAGTCACTGGGATGTGTCAGTTTTGTGAATTGCCTTCTTGAGTTCGCATCAAATCACATTTTTTGTTTTGAACTCTAAATGTGTCTGCCTTCTGCATCTCTCAGTACTCTGTATTTTCTCTTTGGTTTATTTTTTCTATGAGAAAAGGAAGTAAAAATAGACACTATGGACACAGAAGACTGTCACTGACTGCTGTGAACCCTTCCATCTCCATGTCTAACTTCTGAATCTGCTGGCTGATTTCAGCCAGATGTGAAAGATGCTTAAAGTCTTGAAAGATTAATTTGCTACTGTTTTTGTGAAAATTATTCAGTTAATAGAGGAGGCAATCCCAAGATAGAGGTTTCCCAAGGGGAAAGAGGAGCAGAACTCAGCTCAGGTAATCCTCTTTGCTTAAAACTGGCTGCCCAGTCAGTGCAGGGGTGCTGGCAAGTGTGTTGGTACATACACTGTTCTGGACTAAGCACAGTATATTTTGTCCTCTGTTCACTCGGCATGCCATAGGAGACCTGGGGGAAAATGGGGGATCCCTTTTGTCGGAAGCATGGGAGTTGGCTAAGAAGTGTGGGATAAGGGTCAAATTTTAGGCTATTAGTTCGCTGCTTGTGGAACAACTGGTGTTTCTGAGACAATGTAGTAGCCAGTTCTTTTGACTGAGCTTGCAAAACAATGCCCAGATCACCTAACTGAATGGCTGTCATCTATTTATGAACTTCACGGTGTGTACGAGTAACTTGCATGGTATGCATTGTTTTTCACACTTTCAGACTGGATTTTACTATACACTGTACTTCAGATATCCAACACATTAAGCTTCCTTATGATCTTCTTTTCAAGAAGTGCTTTTCTAAGTGCTGTAACTTAGACTTTTCCTGTGGTCCCTTTTAATGTTTTTGCTATGTATTATACTTGCTTCAATCTGTGAAGTGCATGAAAAATAGTTTTATTATTTGTTTAAGCAGCAGTAGTGGAAAGGCACGTACTGTCACTTTCTGGGCTGGAGTACATGGCAGACAATGACACAGGCAGTGGTACAGGGAACCTCTGATCTTCTGTACTGACTGCCAACAGCAAGTGGGCAAGGTAATGCTAACAGTGGTGCACAGCAGCTCTTGCTATTATGCTTAGCCAAAAGCTGATACTACATTTATGCTCCTTGTTCTACTATAATAGTTTTTCTATTTTAGGTGTGAGCAGGAAGAGTGTAAGAGAATATATGTAAGAGGCTTTTTTTTTTTTTATAGTGAGATGACGGTAAGTATGATCGAAGGTCATGTATGTTAATTGGGCTCCTTAGTTTATACATTAGAGAATGCAGCACTTAATTAATATCAAAGTGTTGGGCGTTGGCAATGTCATCTCTCAAGCTCGTCATTCTTGACGTGAAGAGCACTTCCCTCTGCATAAGTCACAAAGGTCAGCTTTACCTGATGTGAGAAGCTTTAACATAGTTCAGTGACAGGAACGACTGACTAAACATGCTCTACTGCTCTTGCTTTTGCCTTATGAGACTTCCTCAGAATGGTTTGGTTTCTGTTGAAAATAAAATATTTTATTTCTGCAACCAAAGCAGCAGATACTTGGAACAAAACTCCTAGACCATCCATGTTAGAGAACCTTTATTAGATTTTTCCAAGAACTTAAACTAATCCACAATCCTTTGCTATTCTGAATTTTTGTTACACTTGACAAACATGTAACCAGGGAAAATAGTGGGTTTTGTTACTATTAAAGCTGTTTTCTACAGTAATGATTGTATAAATAAATGATCTTACAGCAGTATGTTTAGTTGTCCACTGTAAAAAATGCTCACTTTTGTTAGTCATGGAGTGGTTCTGTTGTAGTTAGTTTGTTGCTGAACCTACTTGAAAATTGGTCCTTCCTTCTCGTGCTGTCCTTCACAGAAAAGTCAGTAAAGCTGATTTCGTTGAGAGACTTTGTGTCCCTGTACCTTCTAAGCTGCAAAAGTCTTGGTGTGGACATTGATAATGTGCTATATGCTGTGAACTTTTGTCAGTCCTTTTGTGTTTAAAAACTAAACACTAGAAATTGTTTTTCCATATTTATTTGCAGATAAAAACCTTAGCTGAAAATTAGAGGTTTTTTAAATGATTACCAGTTCTTAAATATAAATTTTTATTATATTTAGCTGTCTGAGATATGCATGGTATGTGGAGCCAGTATACTAAGCTGAAGAAAGCTAAGGTTGTAGTAGGAAAATTGTAGCACCTATCTTTTTAGTTAGACAGTGGCACTGCCATATATATGCAAAGCAGGCACTTAGCCCAGAAACGAGCCTTCTGTATTAAAATAATTTCAGTTGCAATCAGAGAAGGCTAAAAGGAACCCTGTAATGAAGTTCGTCTGGATGCCACCGTGGTGCCGGTTTCTTCTGTTTGCATGTTTGAAGTTCTTTTCCTGCATTTCTCTCTGTAATGGCCCAGGCCAGGGAGCTGTAGCCTGAGCAGCTGCCAGGATTGAAATAGCCACCCGGGCCTGGGCTCTGCCAGAGACAGGAGACCAGGGTGCACACTCCTGTCTCGCTGGCCTTCCTCCTGGTGTTGGAATAGGACTCACTGGGAAGTGGAAGAACTTGTTCCAGCGTTCTGTGCTATTCTTATTCGGCTTTGCAGGCAGGGATGAATGACTCAGTGAATCTAAATGAGTGAAAAAAGATGTGGAAGCAGTAGGATAAATCATTCCTCGTGCCCACTGTAGCAGTATTTGGATCTCTGTAAACTTTTTTTATATGGAACACATGCAAATCCCCAATTCTAGTGTGTATTGCATAGATACAGTGAAGATGACTTGTAAATTGTAATACATAGGTATATGTATGTATGTGTGTGTCTGAATGTGTATGTATCCTTATATACTCACTATGTTACCAAAATTCAAGCATACCAATATGCTTCCACTGCTAAACCCTTATATTTTAATACTGGCAAATTTGGTGTTTGCATGGTGTTCTTAGTTTCCAAAAAGTCCTTATAAATTACTTATTTTGTATGATGGGTAAACTTTACACTTATTAATTACATCCAGATTCTATCAGGACCTGTTAAATAATTTCTCTTTTAGTTATGCTAAGATGAATCTGGCCTAATTAAATTTTAGTTAAATTTAATCTGTAGTAGTTAATGCTGTTGCAGCAGAATACAATTATTTGGTTACAGTTATTTCACATTGTTTTAGCTAAGAATTTTAAATCTAGTAAATATTTTTCCTGAACTATTCCATATAGACTTAGAAATATTGAAAGTGGCAAATAGAGAGACTTTCTTTGCTTGTATTGTTTCCTGTCAGAGAAGTAATGAAGCTGTCAGCAAATTCAGCTTCCCTTATTTTAAGAAATAGTGGAATAGAATGTTTGCGTCCAAACCAAATAGCCCCCAATTATTATTTTACTAATCTGTATGCAGACTATATAACACTACTTAAAATTTGAAAATGTGACCTTTGGGCACAGGAATACACAGTCCATATAGGACATGACATAGTAAATGAATTTTTTTAAATGGAGAGAAGGTGTGAAGAAGGAAGACTAGTGATACAATAATAATACAACTCAAACAACTTTGTGGTTTCACTTTAGGAATGTAAGAATATTTTTTCTCTCACTTTTTAGTGTGCAGGGAAAAAAAAATTAGTGAGGTCCTAAGACACTTGAATAATAAGTAATGCCATAATATATGAGACTGGTAAGAATATTCTGAGCAGGAGTCACTTCACTGAGGAAATCTAGAGGTGTTTAAGAGGGGATGTGCTAGAGGGGATGTGCTAGAGGTGATGTGCTAAAAGGGATGTTGAATTGAGTCCTCTTGAGGAATGGAAGAGTT
Source organism: Neopelma chrysocephalum (assembly GCF_003984885.1). Classification (NCBI taxonomy): domain Eukaryota; kingdom Metazoa; phylum Chordata; class Aves; order Passeriformes; family Pipridae; genus Neopelma; species Neopelma chrysocephalum. The sequence goes on from NW_020897703.1 coordinate 7,563,405, forward strand.
AAATGTGAAAACAACTAATGAAATGTTATGTACTTTGAAGCAGTCATCAAAACAGTCTTTCAGCTTGAAGAAGTGAAGGTCTGCAAAAGGGGCAGATATTGTCAAAGTGATATCTTGGCCAGCAACTTGATTTTCTTGACTGGTTTTGGAAGAGTGGGAGAAGGGTCAGAACACAAAAGAGCTGAGCTCAGAACATAATAGGGCATGCAGAAAAATAAAAAAATGGGCTTTTAATGTGGCAACAAAACTGGGAACAGAGTTGTGATCGAATAACGAGGGAGGATAGGTGGAAAAGTAAAAAAGCTCTACAGTTAATTAAGGTTCTCATTAAAAACCGAGGGAGTGATTGTGAAGAATAGTGAATTGTATGTAGCACACAGGGCAATGTACATTGTACCCTTCTCCTTCTGTATGTCCCGTTTCAGAAAGAAGCTTGCAGTAGCTAAGTAAGAAAGCATCTGAAATTGCCAGTAAATCTAGAATATGTCCCTCAGAATTCTGTCTGAACTGCACTGTGTGTGGCCAGTGCTCAACAACATAGCAGCCACAGGTTTTTGTTTGAACTGCTGAGAATGTAAAGAAAGAGATGAAAACCAAAATTTTGACTTCTAAAAAATGGGTTTATGTGGCAAATAATGCAAAACTTTACTGAGCATATTTTTACAGAGAGCTTGAGTAATCAACAGTTGTACTAGCTGAAATAAGAATTTGCTTAGAATCTCAGTCCTTTTTATGATTTTGCCTCCTTTTATTTGGTTAGGGTTAATCTTCCGTAAGATTTTTGTTAAATATTTGTGAAAACCAGGGCTTAATTTAAGTGATTGAATGGCTATGGGGCTTTACAAATAAGTACCTATGTTTTAATGTTGCTTTATTACTAGCAAGAAGAGACACTGCTCCTCTTTGGTGGCAGGTTTCATGTATTTGTTGTGCATATGGTATCTTTTCTGCCAAGTTCAAATCTTCAAATGTAGTTAAACCCAGAGTTTTCAGACATCGTGATTCAACATACATTTAACGATGCTGTTATATATCACTTCCAGACTTCCTGCAATATGTTCATGCATATAATGCAAAATAAAACCCCAAAGATATCGACAGGCTTCTAATTAAAGATGAATCAAGATAATTCTAAATAGTGAACTTTCTTACTGTATCAACTAGCTTGTCTTCTGTATCTGATTACTGAGGGGAAAATGAAAATTTATGTGAATGTTCTGTATTTGAATGGAAATTTAAATAAGTAATTTTTCCCCTTCTGTGCTGATGTGGCTAGTAATGAGCCTCTCAGCGTTGTTTTTTTCACTTAGTTTTGTGTTCATGCTATAAGCTTAAACCCAGAGCTGCTTTGGGACAGTGAAATTCAGTACAGTTATATTTTGTTTTCAGATTCTTATTATACAAGGTGCTGTTGTAATCCCACCAGCCTTTTTAATATTCCAGTGTTCTGAATGCTTTATTCTTTTGTTCAAATTTACAGTTAGTTCTTTGAACTTGACACAGATTTTGGAGATCAGACATTTTAGTGAGACTACCAGGAAACACTGAGCAGTAAGCCTATTGCAATATCCTTTCTTCTCCAGATAAAACTAGACATCCTGGCTGGATGTTTACCACTGTTATTACAGAACAAGGTATTTGTGTCTTGATTCTTTCCTAGATTTGCCCACCCTTCTCCACCCTTAGTTTTGTTATTCTTTTTAGGATGCTTAGGATAAGCATGTAATGAGTTTACCTTTATGTCACCGACATGTGCTTTCAACATATAACTGCAACTAAATAGTTTAAAATCTAGGAATACCACATACAAACAGTTATTACATTTAGCTGAAATATTTAATAGCACATGAGGCTGACGTATGCGATGGAATCTGATAGTAAATTCCTTTGTGGCAATTACATAAAGCAGTTCGTTTCAGTGCTTAATTGATAACACTGGGGTTGCTTCACTTCCGCGAGGTGTGGGGGTTACGAGGTGCAGAGGTAACTGCATTCCATCAAGTCTCAGTCTAGACAGGCACGAGAGCATCATTCATCCTGCAGCAAACAAGGAAAGCTAATCACCTTCTTAAAAGTGACCTTGCAGCTAAAGAATGTGCTGTGGTGGGCCCGGGGGAAGGCAAGCAGAGAGCTCAGTGCCATCTCCAGCAATACACTTCCTAGAGTTAAGGGTCTTCACTTGAAAGGCTGCGACCTGAATTGCAGAGTGTTGCTTCTTTCTCATTTCATAGGGGGTGTGATTTTTGAAAGAAATGGTTTAATGAATTGCTGTACAGTTAATTATATTTGATTGAAGGAAAAGCTCATTATCTAGTTGAGGTGGGAGGAAGTTTGAAGTGCACTTTTATAGCAATAAGTATTAGGAAACACTACTAGAGACTCACCTCCCTTTAATTGAAGAGTAATACAGTGAACTTTGACTTTTCCAAACAACTTTTAAAGGGAAAGGGATTTTTTATTGCATTTTATTTTATTAAAGGGGATGGCATAGCAAAATTCAGAGGTAAAGTGTGATGTAGCCCAATCTGAGCCCAGTTTAAATAGTTCTGCTGGATTCGTTAGCCCGATCTCTATGCAGACACTACCAGAATTACCTGGGGACGACTTCTGAGGGGAAAAATGTGGGAGCTACCGAGGACAGCGTGGAAAGGTATTTTTCAAGTTTTCGTGGTGATGTGAGGACAAAGAATGAATAGCAGATGCCCCTGATAGCACAGGAGGCACAAGCAGTGGCAGCTTGAGGATAAATGTTAAGAACTCTTGAACAAAGAGATGTAAAGGAACAGGATGAGTTCAGATGGAAACCAGTTTGCTAACTGCTTTGCTTTGATTGACCGTGTGCGCGCTCCTAACCTGCAGTAAGTGTTAAGATAGCTCTTGGAAAAGATGTTGTGAGTGAGCACATGCAGAGTTGCTGCAGGAGAAGTTAAATAAATTATCACTGTCATTTCAATTTTTTATGTTATCTGGCTTTGTGGACATCACTCCTTCTCCCTTGTCAATTGTTCTGCTTGAGCAGTAGATGATAATCCTGCAGGTTAAGATGCAAATAGAGCATTTAAAGAAGGGAAGATGCAAATGTATTTAGCAGAGAATGAGCACAATTCTGTACTTTTATTTTCACTAGCAAAACTAGAATTACCTAGAGGCAGAGCATTAAAAAATAAACATGAAATCAGTCATATAAACACTCAGAATGTCATGCTAGCAACTCTCTGTCTGACCTCAATTCAGCTGCTTTGTGCATAACTGTGACAGTTTTTTAAAGTATTTTTCTCTGCAGGGTATCTGCCCCATATGGTGAAAAAAGGGGTAATTTTAAGTTCTTGCAGAGAATAGACTTTTGCAGTTGCAGACCTTCCTGCTTCTCTCTTCCCCTTGGATGTTATATACCCCAGTTCAGAGGTAGTTCTTCATGTGTGCTTCTTTCTCGATATTCTCTCTTCTTAATTTTCACTTATTGCCCTTATTTCAGTTATTGTAGCAAGACATTTTTATTTCCACTTGAACATTGCTGTTTTATACATTTCTTCTCTTCAATGAAAAGAAATGAGCTGTATCATGTAACTAAAAAGAGATCTTTGATAAGTGCTCAGATCAACTGGGATGCATAAAGGAAGTGCAAAAGACTGAAGTTTATTCTTCTCTAAAGGAATGCTTAGCTTCTCCAACTCTTTTGGTATGCTTTCAAAAAGTGGGGATCCTTCAGCTTTCTCCTTTTTTTGTCTTGCAGAACACAAACTCTGAGAATCTTGATGGACGGATCCTCTGTGAATGTATAATTTGTTTCGGGGAAATGAAGTGGGGTGAGATTAGAGGCGGTATAGGACAGTCAGCGCCTACCTAAACTTAGCTCAGTATAGCCCAGGAGAGGTGGCTCATCCACTAAACTTCTATTAAACATGCATGAGCTTGAGTGAGTAATTAAGGAAGTGATTTCAGATATATATTTAAATAATGCTTTCAGAAGAATCATATGCTTTGGTTAAGGTTTGGGGAGAGGGCAGTTAAGGTAAAATTGTATGCAGACCTATTCCAGTCCTTGAGGAATACACAGGTTCTGTGCCACAGATTTCCAAACTATTTTTCCTATAGTGCATTTTAATAAAGAGTTCCAGGACCTTTGAAAGACAAGCTGTTAATATATTTTTTCACTGTGTGTAGAAGAAAACCAAAATTATTCTCAGCATTGTCAGCTACTGTGTGGCAGGGGAGGGTGGGTGTGACAGTTCAAAAAGAAAATCATCGTGCTCTCTTGGAGATCTGTATCTAGTCATTAGTGTGATAGCAGATACCTTTCCTCGTAGTTCTCCTAGATTTATTTTGAATTCTCATCTTTGTGTTTGGAATTGTATTGTGCAAGACTGATGAGATCAGGCTTTGGAAGTTAGCTTAGAACTGCTGCAGCCTTTGCTTGCTCTGCCCTTCCTATCCTTCCGGTTTTTATTCACCAAATGTATACAAATGTGAATACAAATACTGTCTTCATCTCAAGTGTTTCCATTTGAGGAAAAAGACAAAGTTCCTTTCTCATATCCCATACCTGGCATATGGTAGCATTTATCCAGTTCTGTTAAGGACTGCAGAAGACTTGTTTTAGCATATGATAATAAACCTCTCATAGCTTTAAAATAAACAGAATTAAATGAGAGTCAGAGTTAACTAGGGTTTCAGCAATGATACTCCTAGAGTCAAGCTCCTAAATTCCTCTTCAGTGATCCACCAAATATTTGCTTTTGGCTGTCAGGAGCTGACAATTCATACAGTGCTGTCTGTCTCTGCAGATTCCTGTGCCTGAGTTAAAGTGTCCCAAGTGCAGGTGATCACACCAAGTAGCAGTGCTTAAACAGCACAATCAAAATCTGTTGGTGTGAGGGCTGCATCCCCTTTTGCACTTACTTGTACACCAGCGCCTTAAATCTGGATCCCCTGGCTGGCCTGCTGGTTCATGTTGAGGGCCCTACCTAATTCAGGCTTGCTATTTCTGTGTTGGAACAGAAATAGATGCATTCAAAGGTAAAGTTGCCTGCTGCCCTTCAGGGCAGAATTTGGTTTGGAAGCAGTATTTGGCTTTTGCTTTGAACCTGTGATGATATTGAAGACAGTGCATCCGCGCAAGCTGCAAGCCCAGATGTTTTGTAAAAGCAGCTGATGGAAAAGGAAATAGTAGTTACGGCTGCTGCGTAAGATGAAGAAAGGAAATGGGAGCCTCCCTTAAGTGCAGCCACTAAGCAGAATAGTTAAAAATAGCTGCTTTCCACCTCTAAACAATTGTCTGAGTTGCTATAAACGTTGTTTTTTCTTGGGATGTGGAAGCAAGTCTCATTCCCTTGGTGTTCTGTTCTGAAACACCAGTTGTGTTTTGAGAACTTGCTCTGCACACGCCACTGATTACTGCAGCACAGATGTTTAAAAGAAAAAAAGAAAAGCATTGAGGCCTCACTGCGCAAAAGCATCAAAAACTTAAAAACTGTATAGACAATGGATAGAAGGAGGGCCACAGTGAGATGAAGTGTTGTGCTGCTGCTTAGCATGCCACCATCAAAGAGGAACAGATACCTGGTTTGCTGGCTCCCAGTGCGTTGTCATCCGCTTCACCATCCTTTCATTACAATCCATAACTGATGTTTTGAGATATCTCATAGTAGAAAGCTGGTTGTGGAAGCAGTTGTACTAATTAAAGCTACTCTACAGAGAAAAGCTGTGAAAAGTGGCAAAGCATACAACTATTAGAGACACCACTTTTAAAAGAAAATTTTGTTTTCAGAAGGTTTAGAAATGTGTTTATTAATTTCTCAACACTGTTAACTGCTCTGTTTCAATTCAATACATACAGTTCAAAAGAGAAAACTGTCATTTGAAATATATTTGGGAGTGTTTTACCTTTCATCTTACTTTACTGCTGTTTGAATTCTGCTTAGTTAAACAATTTTTATAATCGTTCCTGAGCGCTCGATTTCATCAACTTGTTATCCCAAACAGGCCACAGATTCCAAATATCTGTTGTTTTGTATCATCTGCTCATGGTCTTTGTCTACTTGATTGAGCTATCCCTGAGATGTTTAATAAACAGCTCAGAAAGCTGGACAGATGATTAAATAGGTTTTTTTTGGTAGTATGTACAATTGCTCAACTACTTGAGTATATTTTAACGATGCAGCAAAAAAGTGTTTATTTGGTAGGCACATGGTGGGTGTTCCTTATTTTAGATGAAAGTGAATTTCTAATCTTAAACTGCATCTAAATTAGCAATTCCAAGTGTCTGTACTCTGACATGCTTTCACTGCTTTTCTTAGAAGCAGCAGTAAACTAGAATGTTCCCTATGTGACTTTTTTTCCCTTTTCTTTTGACAGTGAGTATACTTGGGATTTTTTATTGGAAAAAACAACAAAGTGTAGGGACATAAGCACATTGCTGGAATTACTTCCATTTCCTTTTTTTCCCATATTTATGTATTTCTTTTGTATTTTTTCACTTTTTTCTTTCTTCTGTCCAGTATTCTCCAAGTGCCTGTTCTGCCTGTGTAGGAGAGAGAAGAGGTAATATGAGCCTTAGTACATGTAGAATTATTCTGAGCTCTGCCTTCCCTGTAGATACTAAGAAAATTCTAGGCTCAGAAGACTTTTAAATGAACACATGAAATCCTGAGAGTGTTTTCTGTTAACCTTTTCTGAAGCAATTATTTTTTCATATCTGAAGTAATGAGTTTAGTGTGAGGGAATCTAGGGGGCTACCATCTGAGAATCAATAAAAGCAGATTATGTGGATTTACTCAGATATTGCCAATTTCTCAGTGCTGTTTGGTGAATTTTAATATATACATATATGATGAAACTTTAACGTAGTTGTGGCTGTTTTTTTTCCTTTAATCAACCGATTTCCATTCCCTTCATATTTGTAACAGCCATTGCTTTTGCTAGTAGTGAGCTTTGTAATTTTTCTTAAGGCTTTTTATATATGTGAGAGATATCTTAGGATGATTATGGTCTTAAAATTAGTGACTTTGAAATTAGGAGACAATATTTTGAGTCATCTTTGGACAGTTGGAACTTTGAGCATCCAAGTTCCAAAAAGGAGGATGTAGTGTTATTAGATTCCTGAATTAAAACACTCTAGTTGCCAAGCCATATTAAAACCATTATGAAAGAACCATGGACACTGAGCTATAGTTTCTTTGCTGTGGGAGAAACATGCTAACTCAATGCAGATTTCAAACTATATTAATGGAAAAGATAAGAGATCTGTAACAGAAAAGTTTATTTCAATAGTTTAGTACTTTTAAGCACAAGAAAATTTAGTGAGGTGCAAGAATGCTTATAATATGATTGGAGATAAACTTTTTTCCTTCCAAATTTTCCTCCGTGACTGAATGGCTGAAGCACTAGGCAAGTGTGAAGAATGAATCCTCCTCACAAGGGCCATGGAATAAAGATCTCTTTAAGCACATGGAAAAAACATTCGAGTTAGGTACTGGAAAAGGTTGGACAGAGAGAAATTGTTCTTTGCTTTAAGTTTTTGTAGATTTCTTAGTAAATCTAAGGAGTAGATTTTTGATGATAGCCTGACACGTGCACACTGTTTGTGTGTAGTTAGCTGTCTCTGCCATAGTATGAACATGTTCCTTCTTTTAGGTCTGTTTCCTTTGTATGTAGCCTTGTTTGGTACCAAACACAGAGGAATCTGCAGTGAACCAATTAATTAAAAATACAAGGTATCTTACCATTTTTATTTGTTGATGTAATTCTGTAAATACTACTGAATACAAATATGCAATCTAGCATCCAGATACCCTGGTGAGAGCTTCCTGCAATAAGATAGGAAAAAATTAATTAAAAAAACAACAACAAACAAACAACCACAAACCTAAAGTTTTATATATCGAAAACAAGATGTTATTAAAAAGATCTCTTGCTTTGAACCTAGCAGTTTATTTCCTAGTTTCTTGCTACAATAATATTTTTTTCCTAGGCACAACATTGTGACCAGAATCATAAAATAAATGCCAGGGACCTGGAGGGTGAGCAGGGGAAGGGGAAAAATAAAAAGCTGCTTCTACAAAGCAGAGTTGCTCTTTATTGGAGGCCACAAACATTTCCAGGCTGTCTTTTCTCTGTTTTGGTTGCATCTTCTCTCTGGCTTTTGGTCTTTTCATTTGGTTTTGACCTCCTTTGCTTTTGTCCACTTCACTGCTGCTTTCTCCACTGGCCTATGTTTTGTCTTTTCACTGCCTTTCCCATACCAGAGTTCTTAATATTTTGGGTTTTTACTATTTTTTGTGCTTGAGATTAGGAGAGAACTGTGCTTTTAGTTCCAGCTTTACCAGAGTAGGTGCTTGGCTGCTGGAGGAGGAGCTGAAGCTGAGTTCACCTCAGCTCATTCATAAAGCAGCAGATTTTTATCTGCCCATAGAAGCAGCATGTGCAACAGTCCCATGTCCTAGAGAGACTGCAGAGCATGTCCACTGCTGCTGGTCTGTCAAAAATTGAGTTTCCAAACTAACAACCTCTTCTGAAGTTTTTCAGAGGCTTATAATTTTGGTACTTTGTCAAGAAAATGAGCAATCCTCTCTCCGTTCCCCTTCCACTTCCCCACAAGAAAAAAAGAGCTCGCCGCAAACCAACCAGGAGCCACACCCTTGGTATGAGGCTGCCCGTCTGCCACAGCTTAAATTCAGCTTCTTCCACGTTTAGAATTCGTCAACAGAATACTTTAAAAAAGTATTTTAGTATGGACTTCACAACCTATTTTTTCTCGTCTTATTCTCAGGCATGACAACATCGTTTTAACAGAATCTGTTTTTCACTTCTAAGTAAAATGGTAGAAAAAGGCTTGCTCTATGAAATCTGTGACCTCACTGATAGTTTGGCAAACGTCTTAAGCAACTGAAAATGGAATTCTTCTAAGTTGTGTCAGATCCTTAATTACAGGCAGAGTTCCAGGCTTGGTTATAATAAATGTAATTATTCCCTCCCCTCTCAATTTAAAGTAAGTAAATATAAATAATGTCAACCAAACTGTCCCTCAATGCTGTCCTTAATTGACTAACATTGAAAAGGTGGCTAACAGTGCAATTAGTTTAGAAGAGATCCTAAAACTTGAATTTCAGGTTATGTATATGAACATACTGAGCTGAAATAGTGTGAAGATAAACTAGAACAGGAATACTTGTTGTGGTGGTCAGTTTAACAAAACTGACTCATGATAAAAAGCCAATGACAAACCAGACCTGGTGTGTTAATGCAAATATTTATAACCTATTGGACCTGAATTACAATCATGTCTTCCACTGCTTTGCAATTCCGATGAAAACTTTCCTTCTGCTTGAATTTGGTTTTGTAACATTATTGACAAATTTTAAGAAATCAATGCAGTACTCAGTAATTTCATGGAGTTTTCATGGAGAAATCTGTAACTCCTAGCAAATTTTTTTGAAGAAGATAGGCAAGCAGTCCATTATCTAATGATGGAGAATTCACATCACTGCTGTTCTGCAGCTTGTCCCCACGCCTGGTGCTTCTCAAACAAGTTACCATCTGTGGAGGACAGTATTCTAGTGACTGCTCCAGCTTGTTTTCTGCTCTGTAAGCAGGAGGACTTGTATTCAGGTGAGTGGTTTTAATGGGTCCATTAATGAGCAAAAACCTCTTCAGAGCTGCATATGCTCTGATTTTTACAATCAGGCTTTGAAATAACAAAACCTTAAATCCCAATGGAGAGAAATTTTTGTGTTCTCTCTCTGGGACAATCTCAGTGACATAAATCGTGTATCTGAAAACTAGTTTTATATAAGAAAGATTGTTCTGAAGGCCTTTACAGGAGAAGTAGGTGTTTGTGGTGGTTCCTCTTGTGAAGACGACACTTTAAGGCTTATGCAGGTGACGATGAGCAGCTGGCTGGCACGCATGAGGGACCTTATTACACCTCCCATATTTTTGAGGGCCTGCATGAAGCAATGTAGTTTTCTAATGGAGCCAGCAAGAGGTTTGATGTTTCTTAATTGCCTTGAGATGGTTTTCCCTGGGCACGAGACGTGATGAATCTTGAAAGGATTATAAGAGACTGACTGGCTGAAGGGTGCAGGGGGGAGTCAGTGTAGAGTACCCCCTCTGTTTGTGTACTCCGTTTGAAGCTTGCAGTGGCTGTGTTGAAGTTGTTACCCTTCTTTTCATCCCCATCTTGATGAAATGTATTTGGTGGTTCCTGCAGCAAGGAGAGACCTGCTCCAGGTCTCTTGGGCATTGCCTGAGAGCCACTGATAGGGCTCTGGCTGTTGGGGGGATTCTGGTAAGTGCACATTTTGACATTCATGTTTTAAATTCCCCAGTGCTGCAGTTCCAGTCACTGCTTATGATGAAATCTTGTAACCAGTAAATTATTTACAGAGGCAGGGCTGGATTGGCAGAGGTGCCCTCATTGTGAAGTGAAAGCTCCCTAAAGCAATGAAACAATAGAGAGCAGAATTGGAGCAGAATTTAAATGAAGTGAAGATTTTGTGGCAGCCAGCCAGAAGGCCAGATCGGGTTTTCTGAAGTACTGGCTGGGTTTGTCTCCATTATCTGATACTGCAGCCCTGGAAGTTTGTAGAGCTTTCTGGTTTTGTCTGTAAGGTGACTAAAATGTGTGATTGTCATAGTATCTTCTAAGAAGCTACTATGGCTATGCTTATCAAGACCTTGTAAGGGATTCAGAGATCCTCTTCTCAAGCATTATTAACAAGGCTGGGGAGACAAGGTCACTTCAGTTCAGTCAAGCTTGTTTAGAAAAGTATGCCTACCACTCTTGGTATGGTATAGTATGAAATAGTATATTTAAAACAGCAGCAACAAAACTACTCTCCTCCCTCTCTACCTCCAAACCTGCTCCCATCCTCCACATCCCAGGCAAAAACCTGACTGAGAAGAGACTTGTTAGCAGATGGGGAAGTTCTATTGTGACTCTCCTTCATGGATTACATGAGCCTCCCAGGTCCCTCTTCAATCCATATCCTCATCTGAACAGAACATGGGACAGAGGTAGCTGGCTGTCTTGGGTGGGTATAAGGGAGGAATCCAGCAGAAAGTAATAGCAATATTTAAGGGAAATTTCAGAAGACCTTACATTTCATTATCTCCTGTATTCTTACTGCTTTCAAATATTGACCACGATCTTGAATTTATTATCTAGTACTATCCTTACAGGCTTTAGATTATGTCAGTACATCTTTAAAAACAGTCTGTGAGAGTTTTTAGGTGTGTATTTGAAGTTAACTCCAAGATCAAATATTTAGCAGTATTGCAATATTTATTACTGTAACTTACTTGCTATTTTTACAGAGTTTACAGTGATTACGGGTATGATACATTTTCAAAAGTGGGTCAGTCAGTGAGTTTTGAAGGTAGATTCCCCATACACACACGCACCTGCTACTGAAGCATGCAGACACACTCTCTGGGCCTCTCTAAATATTGTTCATAAACAGTAATAAATACCTTGTCTTGTTTTTCTAATTCTTAACTATTTCCTGTGATTTATGATTTCATTAGAAGCAAGCTCTTATCCCATAAGGAATGGTTTTAGAGCTAATATATACCACTGTAAGAAACAATACTACTTTTTTCTGAATTGTCATGGCTTATGTTTAAGGTAAGGCCAGATAGCCAATTTTTGAACAATTCTGTGTAACTCACCCTTTCATGAATGAATATCTGTTGTTTTTAACAACTGCAGCTGAGCAGTGTTCATTGAACACAGACAGAAGTTGTGCATCATAGCTGGAAAATACTTCACATCCTTTCAGCTGCGGGTAGTCATACAGTGGGATGGACTCTGCATTTCAGTGGTTGAGAAATGTGGTCTCTGTCACTGATGGTCTTGGAGCAGGTAGGGCAAAGTGAAAACTTCAGGACTGGTATGTAAAGTAGGCAGCTGGAAGCAAAGGGTAATTTCCACTTGTCATTAATTTGAGGCAGAATGGTGCTTGCCAGGGTCAGTGCTACCATCATGATTGGAAAATGGTCTTACATTGTCACCATTCATTCAGTTTTTGTTTTAGTGAGCAGTTGTGTTGGTAGAATATGTTCATTGTTACCTTGAAAATAGGTTATTGTATTCCAAAAGGTTTAATATAAAATTCTAGCTGCACTTCTTTTATGTAGATAGATTTATCCCAAAATACATTTCTCTCTCTGCCTTCTTACTCCCTGCTGCCCCTCCTCTATTTTTTTTTTCGGGGCAAACAGAAGTCATTTCTCTGTGGAGGTGGTATTTACTGTGTTTTTAAAGATGCCATATAAAAATGTAACTGTGAATACAGAATTTGGTTTTTGCACAGTGCTGCTTTTTAGGAAGTTTTTAGGTAGTTGAGATTGGGTCAGTGGGTGCCCTTTGAGGTAGGGAGAGGCAAAGGGGTACTTAGAGTTCTTTGCTTGACTTCTCCCATTTTTCTCATTCTGGCAAGGGTCTTCAGGAACTACTCAGGAGACTTCAGATCCTGGAGCTGATAATTTAGTCATCCTTCTCCAGCAGCAATCCATTAGGGAATCTCTCTCTTCCAGCTTCTCTCCCACTCCTAGCTACGTATTCCTTCCTCTCCCTTGTACTCATCTGGAACCCCTCATTAAGCAGCTTTAAGTCTCTAACTGGCAGAAATTTTAGTGTTTTTGTAGGGCTACTGACCTAGTTTTCTGCCAGACTGGTGAGTTACAGCAGCTCGTGGGGCTCCTGCTGTGGGTCAGCTCCAACACTTGTTAAATAGCGTGAGTGTGCAGTGCTTTTGTATCCTGCTTTGAAATTTTCAATGTTTCTGGCAATTATTCTGAGAAGGAAATGTAGTTCTGCCTGCTCACTGTATTTATTCGGGAATTTATTCAGGCTGTTAGATGGTGAAACAGTATCTGTGTATGTACTTAGATTCTGAGAGTGGCCTTAAAAACACACATCTATATCCTACTGTAAATTTGAAGAGCTTGTGCCACCTCCTTCTGCTGCAGAATGGTCTGTATTTCTTCTTTTATGTTCTTGGAGCAAAGTTTCATAGCTGGCTATCTAAACTTACCCTTAAAACATGCATCAGGCTGATAGACATAATTTATGTTTGTTGGCAGTGATTCTTCTGCATAGGAGATGAATGCTTGTAACAACATAAAATAGTGTTCTAAGACACTTCAAATGTGAAATTTACTGTACAGTTTTGTAGAATAATATAATATTTATATGCTGTACAAAATGGCTTACAAAGTGTAAGCAGATAAAAGAAATGCTTAGTAATGCAAAATCCTGATGATTAACTAGTTAAGTTCATAAGATACAAATTTTTAAGAGTTGGAGAAAAGAAGTGCATCAGTGGCTATATATTTTTCTTGTAACAGCAGATCTTGAAATCTGAATTTCCTTCACCTATAGACAGATTCACCTGGCTTCCAAGCTCAAATATTTGCCTGCTTATCTTTTTCTGTTTTAGTAGTCATTTACGTTAAGAAGATTGAAAAGATGTTCTGAGTAATCAAACACCTTTTTGTATTTCATTATAGTCAAAGTTCATTCTCATAAAACTAATCTAAGGTCATTTTTGTTGTGATACAGTGCAGTTGTCTTGCTCGGTAATCTGTCTTTATGCATTAGCTCTGTTTGAAACGCTCCCTCTTCACAGTGCCTTTACCTTATCTTAGAGGAAGACCTGAGATGTTTGCATTGGAGAAGTAGTCTTGAATTTCATGGATACTTATGTGTAAGGAAAGCCAAGTCTGATTATTGGCAACACTTGAAATTCCAAAGTCCACTGGTATTTGTCCAGGTCATTAGGAGTGAAGTTACTCGGGGTCAGCACAAAGAAGGAAGTAACGGATTTACTGCGGAGGAATGGTTCGGAAATGTCTGTGTGAAGTAATTACTCACAGGAAGCTCTATGGGAATAGGAAGTCTGAAAAGGCCAAAACTGGTCAGTTGTAAGATTTGGGGAGAATCCAGGCACCTGTGACTTGCAGGCCCATCACTGACTTTTCTCTTCAACCTGAGTGATGTTTGCCCAACAATCTGCATCTGATTTTGGGCATTCCAGTGTGGATTGGTTTCTTTTGATTTTCCTCATAAATTTTTGTTTTCAAACATAATTATGGTAAATTTCTCAACTTTTTGCTTGACTTGTAGGACGTTCTAGATACTTGTCAGAGATGAGTATAAAATGATTTTCAGGAAGGAAATCACATTGCTAGTAAATAATCCAATTAAATTTTAATGTAGAGAATGTATGGGTGTCTAATTTCTCTGGGACAGAGAAATCTATCATTCATAGTTACTGAAATAATGTTTTCTCTGTAGTTTATTTAAAGGGATCTTCAGAGAACCTCTTTGCATATTCTATCAAAATATATGCAAATGGACTACCCATAAATCCATTCACTGAGCTATCAAAAATGTATTAAAGCACTTCACAAGAATTGAACCAAGTGAAGATTTTGTGTCCTGAAGTGTTATCACTAACATAGCAGATTCTTTCCCTTTCTAATTTCTTTACAAAGAAACTTGGAATTTCTTCAGTAGACGTACTTGGTAATAGATTACTGTGAAATACATTGTGTTACCTTTGAGCTCCACAGAGGTCAAAGAATGAAGGGCTGTGGCATTTACTCTGCAAATGTTTAGTATTTTGCTGTTCTTTTTACAATTCTGTACTGTTAATTACTTAATGCAGGACAAGGTTACAGCTTAAACTTCTATAAAATTCCCATAAAGGCGCTGTGACAAGTCAATTATTTTAAGAATAATTTCTTAAAGTTCTTGGTTTTAATTTGTGGATGTGTGGATGGAATCACACAGTGGAACACTGAATCAATCAAATAACAGTGACAATACACTCAGTTTTCCAACACTCCTCCAGTCAGAGTTAGATGAGTACAAACTTCTATTTCAGTAATACAACCATTGGCTCAGAAATATTGGTTTCTTTGCATTTGTGGAATTGTTACATGTTTGATTTGCTTTTGAAGGAAGTGATGAATTGAAGTTGGCCTAAACCTCTAAACCTTGACGTGCCAGGGACCACCTTTCTTGACTTTCACCTGCCTCTGGGATGCACTGCTAGCCAGTTGGCCTTGCCTTCTCTTGCCTGCCAGCACCAGTGCCTCAGTGTTGCTCCTTGGAGAGCTGACTTTACCAGACTAACCTCCCCACACTCCCCCAGTTTGTTTTTCCCCCAGATCGTCTCTCCCAATTGGTTCACTGTGCATTTTCATGAGTGTCAGCTCTGGCTCAAGAGAAACAGCAGTTAAGTAGGGGAGGGGAAAAGGCAAAATGGTGCTAATCCTACTTCAGTTTGGGTTAAGAGGCAGTGTAATGGCCCCGGGAGAGAAAGAGAGAATTATTCGTGGATTACTGAATAACAGGGTTGTCAGAGTTATTGAGCGGCTGATTAGGAGAAAAATCTCTCACCGCAATTAGTCTATGGAGCACGAAACACCCCGGAGTTCACAACTGATGTGTGAAAACTACATTAAACAATTTAAAGCTGCATTGTCTCAATGAAAATCTTGACTTAAGTGTTGATGTTTTGGGAACTTCTTGCCTGAAGAGAGAGAGAGATATTTCTTTTTTTCATCTACTATTCCCTTTGGTAGTTTACTTGATTTATAGGAGAAGGAGGCTTGTTTTAGGGCTTGACTATATTGTGCTTTTTAGTGAGCTTTGAGGCAGACCTTTGCTGCAAGGAAAAAGGAACTGAATAGCTTTGAGCTGGTTGTGTGTGATACACCGACTTTTGTTACCATCTTTTGAATTTCTGCAGTGATTTTTTTTTTAACCTCTGTTTCTGTCACTGGGTAAATAGCAAGTGGTGTGAATACGTAAGTGTTGTTTTTTTCTGTTTTTTCTTCCTTCCCACTTTTGTTTTGTTTTAAAGCACTCATTTCTACTTGAGAAGCATTGCTTTGTGGTACTTCCCAGCCCGTCTCTTTTGTTTCATGTGGGCCTCCCTAGAATGCTTAAATATGCTAATCCCTGGCAGCAGGAGGGTAAAGGCTTTTTAAACTTTTTGGTTTTGCGAGCCTTTGGTTACTTGAAATAATAAGAAAATGTAAATAATTAAGATATATGAATGATGTGCGTAATTATTTGCTAAGAGGTATACTGCAGATATAGATGGCTTTTGAAAGACTTGTAAAGTGGGAGAGATAGTAAGAGATAGTAGAAGACAGTGAAACAAAAAACTTCCAGAGCTCTGACAGAACTGTTTCTAGCTCTACTACTGAATTCTATTTGATGTCTTTTAAAATTATACTGTTGCTGTTCTAAAAAGCTACTTGTTTAAATCAATTGGTTGGTACAATTTTATATAAGCTTATACTTAACCTATTTATAACTTATTTCCTACTGAAGAATTGATTGTGGCTGCTTTTTTTTTCCCTCTCCCTTTTCATCTGTTGCTCCTTTTTGGATTATTTGGTGAAGTGATAGCTGCCTTATGGACACAAGCTGTTACTATGTGGTTCTGCATCATGTTTGGATAAGCTGTAAGCATTATATACGGAAGAGTGTGCAAGTAATATATTAAAAACTTGAGATTTGAAGAAAGTCGTGCATTTATGAAGAAAATAAGGGACTGATACAAACTTACTTGATGCTAGACAGCTCTATGATTATTAGAGATATTAGCATAAGATAGGAAAAAATGAAGGACATAAAGACTATTGATTTTATCACTGTACTTATGTTCTATTGCAAACTTGCTAAATATCAGGTTCATAATCATTGGGACACGTACAATGGAAACTAAACAATTCCTTAATGTTAAGCACAAGGTTAAAGATGTGTTTATGTTCTGCTGAATACCGGTGTTCAGGGTGGAGCCAAACCAAGACATT
Source organism: Neopelma chrysocephalum (assembly GCF_003984885.1). Lineage (NCBI taxonomy): Eukaryota > Metazoa > Chordata > Aves > Passeriformes > Pipridae > Neopelma > Neopelma chrysocephalum. The sequence goes on from NW_020897703.1 coordinate 7,580,238, forward strand.
TATCTCGTGTACATAATAAATGGCTTGGATTTGCATAAAACCAGATTTTTCTTGGCACTTAATTGTTTTTTATAAAGTAGTGCTATATAATGGACTATTATACAGTTTGATAATTCATTTTTTTATGTGACTTGGTAAACAAATGGTTTTGGTAATCAATTATGGACATTTTAAATGGGAGCTTACATGTGCTGAGGCTATAATTGTCTGTTCCACCTCTGGAGAAAGATGTCAATCTTACCAAGATTGAAGGAGGTCATTGCTAGCAAAATGTTTTGTTGTTGTTTTTAAGGCAAACTGTTTCATGCCATTACATTCCTGAAAGGAATATTGATTAGTGACATTAAATTGCATTTAAAATTTTGAGTTGCTTGGCATCCATATTTGCATTTTAGTCTGGTAAGGCTCATTGTTACTGTTCTATGAAAGTTGTGATTTCATACAATAGGTTTCTTTCTAAAGACTGTGCAGGATAGAACATGATGATGAAAAGGAGAAATACTCATTACCTATCTGTGGAAGACAAATTTCTAGAGTTTTTTCTTTACACGAAATACCGTAATCTCTGATTTAGAGAGTCCTAAGCTAATCCTGCTTAGAAACCAGAAACTTGTACTGGAAAATATTATATGTTTGTGTGTCTAACATCTGAAACTGGTCAGTATTGGAAATCATCCAAAAAACATACGCAACGTAAGTGTAGAATTTCAAAAATACTGTACTCTGTTACTGGCACCAAGTGAATAGCTGGAGGGAAATTAATGTAACAGCCTAAGACCCTTTCATACCCTGAGCAGTGAGCTTGTTGAAATGCCTTTTAACCAGCAGCATAATCCTTGTAAACGATGTGCATTGGGTCATTGGGAAAAACCTTTTGTCTCATACTGAAAATAAAAGTTCTGATCGTTTTGCCCATACATTGGGATCCAGTGCTGTGCATTTTCGCTGTCTGCTTCGTGTTGAGCATTACACAAGAGATTTGCACTGCAAACCAGTGGTGGTACAAATAAATAAGAAGTGTGATTTTTAGAAGCACACAGTTTCCCCGTGAAGAAGGAGCACGTGGAAGGTGAATGGCCTGGATCTGAAGCCTCACCCTTACGGGGTGGTTTGGTGTGGTTTTCCACTGTGTTGTCACGTAGGCACTGGTGCCATCCTGCCTGCAGTGGGGGAGGTCCAGTTTCCTCACAGCTCCTTCCCTCTGCTGCTGCTGATCCTGCTGCTTTTCTGCTTCATTACCCTTATGTGGGCATTGTTGATGCCTTTTCACTCTCAGTCCCTCAGTCTGATTCAAAGGCTACTTTAGTGTATCTAAAGGAAAAGGTCTTTCACCTCCTTCTCTCTCAAAATACAGCCTGCTTAGCAAATATTCAGTGGTGTGAGTATGGAACTATGTTCAGCTGCACCGTTACAAAGACAGATTTAAATGGAATCCAGACAGAAATTTTAGTCCAATTTGGTGAGAAAATGATAAATGGAATAACAGGTTTTTCACGATAGCAGCTTGCTAAATTACAGGTTGCTGGATACTGTTAAGAAGAGCAAACATTTCCATCTCTTCAGTGCTGTTAATTATGCAGAATCAGTGTCTCTTCTCAAATATCTTTACATATAAATCCTTATTTTTGCATTTCACAGGCATTCATTTGTATGTGTTTCAGTCTCAAATTAACAAAGTGAGAGGATGATGTTAGTGCAGCCCTTTTCTTCAGGTGGATTGCTAGTTCATTTTAAAATTAGTGATATCTAATACACTGAATAATTATTTAGGTATTATATTTCAGCAGATAGTGGTGTTATGCACCAATTGATACATAATTTGTGATTAATATAAGATGGATTGTCACAGCAATGGTAACCTAGACAGTGCTTTACGACTCTTGGGCACCTGGGCTTACTATTTGCTGTCTTCTGGCATATTTTCTCTTGTATCCTTTACCCTCCCTATCTGTACTCTTGTCCATGCTGCTTTGTTTGCTGTTCAGATTTCCCACACCCTGTTTATGCTGTTACTACTGTATTTAATTAAATGGTTTGCCTTTGCAAAATAATCCAAATGCAGTGCTTAGTTGAGCAACATGCTATGAAATGCCTTTCACAGGAAGCAATGTCTTACTTGCCAAGTGTCATCTGGAGAGACCTGCACCCCCTTCTGCCCCTCAGCAGTGTGGAGACATTAGGTTTATCTGTAGCATTTATTACAACTTCACTTAGTGCTCATTAAAGCTCATCCACATCTTTTATTAGGTACAGTCTCTTGCTGTACCCAATTCCCAGTTCAGTCATACATGATCAAGCAGGAACCTTCTCTCTCACCTTTGGGAAAAGATTGCTCCATTCCAACAAGGCTTGATGGATGGGTGGAGAGAGCAAGTGCTGGTCCTACCCAAGGATTTACTTGGTGTGTTCATTGGATATTACAAACAGAATGTCTTTTAATTTAATGTTTGAAGAGTAAATGCCTTTGCTAAACATGGTGTTTTTACTGTATGTAATTTACCTGTGTAAAACAAAAGACTTGGTCTGAGAGCTGCTTTCAACACAAGATGGTAAAGGACAGTGGCAGTGGTGAAGGGAGTAAACTTCCTGCGTGTTCATTTTGAGGTTGAACAGTTGACACTGAGCCTGAAGAGATGGGATTCTTTGTTTGTTCACTGCTGGTAATTTACAAAAGTTACCCTTTTCAGCTGGAACTTGGCTGCCGGTAGGATCTGAATGTGTGGTTTCTTGCAGGGCGCCTCCTGTGCGCAAGTGATCTTCTTGAAAGGAAATGTTTTGGGCCTTGTTAGCAAGGATTTGGGTTATACCCTGTAATACGATAGTAGGTCAAACTCAATTAAATTATAATTTTAATAAAGTTTGCAAATTACTGTAGAGGAAAGCGGCATTACTTTCCAAATAAATCAACCCCTAACCCAAACAAGAAAATCCTACTCCATAACTGGATAAGAGACAGGAGCACTTTCTGTGCACAATTCTGGCTAATGTTTTTTTTTTTTACTTGAAACTAAGTGTGGATCATCTTGGAAGCAGAGCAGCTGCTCTCTGTGGTATGGTTAGGTTGTACTGTAATCTTTATTTTTTTTTTTAAACCAAGCTTGTAGTCAGTCAGAAAAGGAGATAATCTAAAACATGGATACGAAGCATGAAAATTATTGTAATTTAAAAAATGTGGAAGTATGAGTGGGCATTACATTCTCTGGCAAATTATAGTGAGTAGTGTAACTAATGTGTTATTGTGGTGTTTCTTTAGTTGATACTCGTTTAAAGAATAAATCTCCTTCTGCTTTTTAGAGTTTGGTTCCTGTTGTAGTGATTTGTCCTATCAGTGATGCTTAGAAAAGAAAATCAGAACTTGACTACTACTGATTTTTTTTCCCTCCCCAAATATTGAATATGTAACTGGATTTCTAACAATTGAAATGAGAAGAGTTAAGGGTTTCTTTTGCATCAAATGTTGGCTGGCTTGAATAGCACAATATGTAAACTTTGTTAATTGTTATAAGGTATTAGCGCTCGCTTTTCTTGGAGAAGAGTTGAAGTGAGATCGGATTAGCTCAGATAAAGTCTGGGGTATACGATATTCTAGAATGTCTGTTTGTCTCTTTATTTTGGAAGTAAAAGCCCTGCTGTCAGGCGCAGCTCTGCCCGCGGTTCTGGTCTGTTTGATGAAGGCTGTTTGTGGCGCTCAGAGGCGTCTGCAGTGCCAGGGAGTTGCCAGGACCTCATTAAGGGCAGCTTGGACCAGAGCCAGGCATTCAGGGCAGGGGAGCCTCAGCGTTGTCTCTCCCAGCAAAGAGAAGCGGTTTAAATAGGGAGGGGAGGAAAGAAAGGACTGCTTCACCCATCAACTGCTGTGTGTGATTATGCTGGAGGGGTTAGCTGAGTTCTTGGAAATAAACTTCAGGCCATAACTTCTGCTGCTGTAAAATTGAATGTGTTCCCTCCTGTCCCTCGCCCTTTTCCTTTGCGTTAGTGAGACACAGTAACTGTAACAGGATGTTCAAAGGTCTTCCCGAACTCTTAATAAATTCGACTGCTCTTTTGCTATACTCTAAATCAAATGAGAAATAACATGTGTTACAGATGTGAACATTGCCAACTTAGAAAAATATGATCTGGTTTTCACATCTCATTCTTTGCAATCTGTAAATTATTTTTTAAAAAAAGGTATTTAAATCCATTTGAAATAATTCTTATAAGGTATAAAGTTATTTTTTCCTAATATTAAAAGTGTACTCTCTATATCAGTTATGGGGAAAATTTCAGATTATTTGTAACTTTTCGGAAATATTCAGTAGCTGAGGCACCTGTGTTTTAGGAGATCAAGAGAGAACACTTTCTGAAATTGAATTCTGCCTGGCAAAAGGATTTTCAACTGTGATGCCACATTTTCCTTTCTGTATCAAAATGACCTGAATAAGATTTAAGGCTTTCTAAAAAACATAGTGGCTCTGAGCAGCACCAATATAAAAAGCTTTTCATTTAAGTGCTCCCCTGTTGAATGTTTTGAACAACTAAGATGCAAAACTGTGCCCTATCTGTGCAAAGACAATCCAGAATAATTTAGTGTAGCTGAGCCATTGTAATGTGAATTGCTTTTAGCAGTGGATTGGATGTGTGTGTTACATGGATGTGTCTGGATGTCTCTTCTGTATTTCTCTTGTATTTTTACCCAGAAGTGCCCAAAAGATTGCAGGGGGAAGCATGAAAATGAGTTACAACCTGCTGCCAGCCAGGGCTGTCAGCTGTGAGGGGGACTGTTTGCTCGAGTTAGCTGACTTGTTTTGCAAATTTGCAAAAACAACTCTTTCCAGACTTTTCTTTAGAAATTACAGTCTCCTCATCAGTTTAATAGTTTATTTAGGAAGATGATGGCATTCTTAGCACAGCTGGGGAAACCTCTTCTACCTGAAGAAATAAATGGTGGCTTTTGTAGATGGTTGTACTGGCAAAGCTTATACAGTGCTGTTTTCTGTTTTGAGAACGGAACCTGATAATGAGTCAGAATATTCATAAAACTAACACATGGCCCCTCACACTCCCCAGGACTTGTGATTTCAGCAAAACCCCTTTGTGGAGATGCAGCAGACAGACTGTCGTGCAATTTACTATTTGAGACCTGTAGGTATCTTTTTGTAGATCAGGGAGTATGTCTTGAAGGTATTTGTTACTGTTTCAAATGCTGGGCTCATTTAAGTTTATGGAAGTGCTGTTGAATAAGATAAATTGTATTAAAGGAGACTGTATGCTGGTGAAACACTGCTGTTTGTACAGCTGCACATCAGTTAATAGAGACACAAAGAAGCAGGCCAGCATGGGGATCTGAATAGTCCTATATTGTCTGAAAACTTAGTTAGCAGGGTTGATTATGGAGGAGGGAAGCAGCCTGTCCCATACGGTGGTGTTAATCATTTTCTGGGAGCAGGGCAGTGCAAGCAGCAGTACTGCTGAGTGGTTACAGTTAGCTTTTAAACCAGCATTTGTTTTACAATGCAGATAAGTTGTTTGAAAGAAATCGTGCTTCTTGTTTGCTTTTTCAAAGGGGTTTAGAATTACTGTAGGGATTGCACACTGATGTTCAGTCAGTGTAATGGTACTGTCTTTTGGTAGGAAATCTTAGGAGTGTCGGGAAGAGCAGAGAGGGATGAACACTGAGCTGCTAAACAAGTATTGACAAATAATTGATACCTGAGCCTAGAGGGAGTTGATTACAATTTCTTGTGGAATATTGGTATACTTTTTAGGGGCTGCTAGCCTCAGAGAGAGGAGCACATACTGATGGCTATTACATTCTGTAAGTTTCCTTTCTAAGAAATGGTAGTTCTGCAAGTATTTAGAACATCATCAAAAGCTAAAAAAATTGGAAAAATTGCTGATCAGACTGGAAACCTGAGATTTTTCCCTTCCGTTGGAAAAGATAAGTTGATTTGAATATTTAGTGTGTTAATAGTACAGATGTTCAACAGCTGTTGATAATAGGATGTAGGAAAAGTATAACTGACCACTGCAGCGTATTTGTTTAGTAATGCTAGAATGGGTAAAGTACAAACTTAACAAATTGTCATAGAAGCATTTGTTGTTGACTTTTTTCCCCCTAAGCTGGACAATGATGTATATATTTCACATTTGCCTCAAAATATCTGTTCGATAGTGTAGGAGGTTGCAGCTTTCCTTGACACAATCTAAATCATGCTGCAGGTTCTTAGAGTCGTATTTTGTGATGTGGGAACTATACAGCCATAGATCCTACATGCCATCTTTGTATCCAGAAGTAGCTGAGATAGAAGGAAGTAATTGTGTTAAAGTTTTGCTTTTTTCCGCACAAAATATGCACAGATGAGAGGTGATTTCCTTGAACTTGTTTAGATGAACCAAAAAAAAAAAAAGTTTTAAATCTTCTGAATAATTATGAGTGGAATCATCTCTTGTTAAAGTTAGGTAGACAAGTACATGTGGCATTTTTCTGTGCCTTGATAGCATGCCAGAAATGTGTAATCAAATTTGCATGGCTGGATTTGTACTTAGTACATAAAACTCCATGTATATAACTTAGAAAATAATTGTTGTTTAGAGATTTGATGTAAGAATTTAGACAACCATTTAAGAAATGTTTCCAGTTGTTATTGCTGTTGATGGTAGTTTCTCATCACTGCTTGCAGATTAGGTATTGATACTGCTTGAACTTTTTCTCAGACCTGAACTTCATATCATACATAGGATATCCATGAGAAATTGCAGACACTCCCTCACGATTTTAAAAATAAAAAACTCTAATTCAAGGAAAATAATTTAATTTACTACTTACACATTTGCCAAATGGCAGTGGTAACTTAAATCTTTTCATTGCAATTTCCCCACTAGTGACTGTCAGATTCCTCACTGTGATAGATGGACTCCAGATAATTGGCAGCTGAGGTTATTTTGAGTGTTATGGCCCAAGGCTCTAGAAGAGAAATACTAGATGTGTGTTCTATCTAATATTTTTCAAATATGGCCTGCACAATATTAATTAGTTTCATGACCTGTATATTTCCCTCCATTATTTATTTTCCTTTCAGAAAGAGAATTTATACTGACCCCATTTTCCTCTTCTTGAATTGTTTGAGAGGTGTGCCAAGCAAGCACAAATATTTGGGGTCTGCTAGGAAATGTTTTTTCTTCCACTCATAAGAACTGAGCCATCTGTCAGCTATAGCAGAAACTTGCAGTAAGAAATGCAGACAGCATTCTTTGATGTACTGACACTTGTTTTTGTTTATGTCAACTGGAGGACAAAGGGCTGAATCTCCAGGACATAACGATGTTACTGGTACATGACCATATTGCTGTTTGAAAATTGTGGCTTGCAAGAAGCCTGTAAATGCTGGCATCTGTGCCTGCCGTTAGCGGTGGTGGATTACTCATTTTTCCTTGCACCGTAGTCCTGCCGCTTCATTCAGGCCCAAAAGGTGCAATAAATATCAGAGGTTCACCTTGGAACTTATGCAAACTCAAAAAGGGATTAGACAAGAGCCAGATGAATGCTGTGTTAATTATTTTTCAGAAGATGGGCCAAACCAGAGAATCTATAAGGAATTTTCATTGTTGGCTTTTTTCCCCATGTGTTTTTGGCGATGGGAATACTTTGGAGAACTGATGCATTTTGATGGTGTTTTAATTTTCACTTGGATATTATGGTGGCAGTTATAGTTTGTAGTGGCACCTGAAATGATCCTTTGGTTGTTCTTGCGTCCATAACACCGAATTACATGCAGAACACTGGAACCAACAAACAAAATACACAATTATCTGTTATTCCTCCCTGGATGGCTGCATAAAAAATAGAAGCCGATGATGCCTTTACTCCAGTCTTCTATCTCTTCCTAGAAATAAAATGACCCTGGATTTGTTTACAATCTCCTTAGTACGTTTGCTATTATTATTTTCTAAGATTTTGATTCAAGGATACACAACCTTTTCTACAAATTGCATCCAGGTAGTAAGGCAGAATTGATTGGCAGCAGGTGTAGTGAAATGCTACAAAATAACTCTGGATGCCTTATGGTGAATCAAAGAGCTGAGCTACCAGGGAAACCTCCCATGAAGGGTGGAATTCTGGCTCTGCTGAAATATGTGGCAAAACTGCCTCTGACTTTAATGAGGTCAACCCTTGGGTTGTAAAGGGACTCAAATAAATACCTTGCATAACTCTTTTCTTGTTCTAGTGACATTTCATGCAGACATTTGGGTGCAGATGTCATGATGCTGATTGTTTTATTTGTTTTCAGAACTGTGAAAATAGGTGAATTTATTCGAGTCTGTGTGGTCTTTGCAAGAGCAACTTCTGCGGCAGATGTCCCTGCTAGTCTTTGGAGGCTTTGTAGGAAAGAGAAGCTCCTTAGAAAAGCAAGATAGACATGGCATTTTGCTCCATCTGGAATCTGAGTGTGTTGCATCAAGGAAGTTTCAAGAGCTGCAGTTGCTATAGTGATGCTTGCAGTGATGTTTTTCAGTACTTATTTTCTTTGAACACATATAAAAAGTAAAGCTTAAGAAAATAAAAATTGACAGCCTCAGACTCATTTAGCTTTAAATGGTGTCTGGAGTGGAATCTTTTAAATCAGTTTATGCATATCAAGAAAACTGTATAAAATGAAAAGAATGTCTGTTCGGTTCATCCTACTGCCAAGTGTAAGTTTTGTTTTTTAAGGGACAAAATTCTTGACTCTTTTAAGATGCTGCTTATGCCAGCGTAGGATTAGTGTTAGTGTGTGCTTCAGCAGAAGGTGATGGGGGTGTGCGCACGTAGATCCCATCGGATTCAGTTGTTTGTAATGCCTGACAAACAGACACTGCTGTGAGGAGCGTATGGCTGATTTCAGATTAAAACACAGCAAGACACTGCAGGTGGCACTTCTTCCATTTCCGTTCCCGTTCCATTGCAACTGGTCTTGGTTGGGAAGCTGTGCTGAGGAGGAGCAGAGACCTCAACAGTGATTCTCAGCTTCCGCCCTGACACCGTATCTGACTCTAATGCTGCCATTTGGCACTTGACCGGAATTTAACAACTTCAGTACAATATAAGTAAAGTGTAAACAGCTACATGTGTATGCTAAAAAGTTACAGAAGTGAGAAATGTGGATTAGAAATGTGGGGATGGGACAAGCTCTGCCAAATTGGGAATGTCCTGTTTGCCAGAGGTCCTCTGAGAGCTGCTGTGCTGGGATTAAGTAGGAGGCACTTTTAAGTAATCTTTCCTTAAGCTGTAAAATCCCTTATGCCTAACAAGCACCTTTTCTTTCCACTGAAGTGGTTCTGGTGCCACTTGCCTCTACCCAGCGTGCTTTCATTGAACTCTTGAGAAATGACTATCCATGAGGGTCTTCACTTTTCTGTCAAATTAGATTGAAAATAACGAGTGAGCAGTGTTTTATGATGGGCAGGAGAGGAGGACAGAGCCTAAAAAAAGAACTTTGTCTCTCTTAGCATTTGGTGTCTCTGGATTGTAGAGCAGACATAGGGTTAAGGAGGGGACTGCCAAATGTTTCTCCGTGGGTAAAACCAAACCAATGTGGGAGAAATCTCCACTGCTGCCATTCTGACTGTGGTGCTGTGGCCATCCACGTGGGAATGCGTATCAGCCTGAGCCCCTACAGTTCAGTTTGTGGGTTTGGCTGGCAGGCTTACCCGGGATCACCAACAGGGTCTTCCACAGTGGGTGCTTGTTCCAGTGGCGTTACTGTAGCCTTGAGAGGTCTCTAGAATGTGCTTGCCTTCCTTCCCTCAGATCCTGGAGTTACGTGTGTTATCCCATGAAATGAGAGAATGAATTGCTTCTCCTGACTAGGGACTTTGATAAGCACTTTGTAATAGAAGTTAACATGGCCATAACCAGGACAGATTTGATCTTTCTTATTTTAATATTTTTGATAGGTACTTGGATGAAAGCATGAGTTGGATGCTGTCTCACTTTATTTATAATCTGAATTATAAATACATGTACAAACAGTACAATGACTCAGGGCAAAAAATGCCAAAGTATGGAGGCCAAGTCACAGGCTGAAGAATGCCACACAGGCACAATGGAGCCACATAGTGCATCAGCTTTATGCATCTGCTAGTATGGGAGTTTTGTTGATGCCTTTCTAGTGGTTTAAAAAGGGGGAACTAATTTCTTCATCATGGACTTACATTCTGGTAGAAATTAATTTCAGCACAAGCTTGGATGAAATGAAGAGAGTGACTGTGACTTGGCAGCTGCTCACAGGAACTGTGCTGCACATACAGAGTGACCTAAAAAAGGTGTAGTGGTGCTTATGGGAGAAATGTGCATCTGCTATCAAATACATCAGGGGAAGAGCAGGCAAGGAAATGATAAGCAGATTGAAAAAAAGTCACTTGGGGTACTGAATGTGGTAGGACATTGAAAGGTAAGGTGGAAGTTCAACAAGGTTAAGCATTAAGGATAAGACAGAGAACCTTACTGCTTGAGGGGTGCAATAGGGACATGGAAGGGAACCTAGTAATGAACTCTGTACTGGAACCTTAAATGTTGTGGAACAGATTCTGCACTCAATGATTCAGTAGCTTTTAAATTCCAAATACTCCTGTTATGATGATGGTGTTTTATGAGTAAACTACTTAGTACATTCAGAGATTGCTGAATTTCCTTGTACTTACCTTGTCTGTGTTTTTCAGTTACAAGTTAGTATTTTTGCAAAACCTGAGAACTGTCATGTCTCCTTTTCCTCTGTAACTGGTGGTCACTGGCTTATTGTCAGATGGTAACAGTTGCACATTTCCTTTGTTGAACTTCCTTTATTTTCCTTTGCTATTACTCTAAAATGATAACCTGTCCTGGATTTTTGTTTTCTTGTTTTGTGTTCTGTTCTTCTCTTTACAGAGAAGATACTTGTTTATCTGCTATCATTTTCATTATTTTACTTCCAATTTTGCATTGATACCTGTGTCGTACATCCTTATGGTGCAGTGTTGTCAGAGAGCCCTTAGGCATACTAATTAGAGGAGGGGATGAGGGGGAAAGGATTAATGAAGCTGAGCGTGAGCTCCTTTTTTTTTTTCCTCTGTGAAATCCAACTGATTCTATTGTTGGGATCTTCTTCACTTTAATTTCTGTTAGTGTTTTCTGGTCCCTGAATAATACAGTGACTTGGTAACATTAAACCCCACATCAATCAAAGTATTTCCTGTTTTCTCATCCTCATTGTCCTCGGTGACGTGCAACTGTGATTTAGAAAAAATCAAGGTGTAATGGAAAATACAGCTTTTAAAAATAAAGAAGACAAAGGTGGTGTGGATGTACTTGTGTGTAGACTCTCTTAGGAATCTGTACTTGGGTGGATGGATAAGGGAGGAAGATTTCAGGAGGTTTTATATAAGAGTGAAAAAAGCTTGCCAACCTGAGAGGTTGACCTTTCAATATTATGGGATAGAGACAGCAAGCAAGATTTGGAGAGTAACCATATTGTAAACACAGAAGCTGAGATTAAAACTATGGTAAGCTTCTTTTCTTTAACTACTCTGCTCATTCAGACAGAGCATTTAAAAACTGTGAATGGCTGTTGTTTCATCTCCTACACAGGATGTTCAAAGACCTTTAAATCCCCAGAAGGTGAGGGAAAGAAGACAAACTAGAGAAGAAGCAAGTAGGGGAGGAATAATCTATTTAATCTAAAAGCTTTCTGGAAAGCCATACTTTGAATAACTGGTGCATATTTATACTTCTGTAGTTACCCCTAGGCAGTCTGTCCTCTCTTGACTGGCTGTGAAATTCTGACTTTGGCTTCCTCTTCTGAGATACAGAGGCCATATCAATAGCTAGAAACTGTGATCAAGATGATCCTGTTTTTCTCCCTGTACAGGAATCTTAGAATTCAATATATGATTTCAAATTACATAGACTAAAGCCAGTGTTAGTCTAAGTAAACCATATGCAGCCAAAAAAATGCCATGTCCGTACTTCTGATAGAGAGATACAGCTCTACTCTGCTAATATTATTTCTTTTACCAACTACCTGAGAGATGAACTCAGTTGGTTACTACTTTTGGGTTTGCATCAGTGTCATCTGAAAGGAGGGGTTTTACTAGATGAACAAATCACTACTGTAATTTCCATCCACATCTGCATTTTCTTCATAGATAATAAATTATGTATTTCCTTTATAGTTGTATCAAGTTGGAGTGATGCAAACATTGTCTCATTACCAGTAGTGCAACTCATAAAGATGTTGAAAGAACATGATGCTGAAGTGTTAGTAAAAAACTAAAGACGTTTCCTTTTTTTTTGTAAGCAGTGCTGTAAACACTTCAGTATCTTGTTAAATATGCTGAGTTCTGCTGCTTTCCTGTTTGGAAAGAGCTCAGTCTCCAGTAAGAACAATAATTCTTTCTCATAGCCTTAAGGAGGGAAAATTGTTTGGACATAACAAACTATTTGAAGACTATTTAATAACAATTTTTTTATTGAGGGCTATTGGAAGTTTATATTTTGCGATTTTTTCTACATGTGAACTCAAGAGCTATTTGAAAACATTTTGAAGATAAAACCTTTAACTTCCAAGTTGTTCAGTTTTTCTCTTTCTGTGATTTTATCCTGGCATGTATAAGGACTCATGATAAGATGAATTATGGAATCCATTTAGTTTTTAGTAAGATTTGGGGAGAAGACTGAAAAGTCAAACCTTCACTGCATGGCATCCTTAGCTCTGAATGGCAATGTCTTATAAGTTTCTTCACTTCTCCCTTTTGCCAGATTTTATTGTAAATGTAGTTTATAACAAGATTTTCTAAAACATGCAATTTATATTGCACAAGTTTCCGGTTTTAGGTATATTAAATAAAATAATGAGTTATTATTTATCCTACTATACCCTTCTCTCTGGCAGCAATGCAGTATTCCTGAAAGCACTTTCCAAGTAAGCTAGCTGTCTACAGTCTATGATAATCAGCTGTAATGGCATATAGGCAGCTGGTTTGCTAATCCTTTGATTGCAGTATTAGTTTGTCTCAGAGATTTTGAAAACCTGTCTGATCCTGTAAATGTGTTTAGTGTATATTGTAGAATAAATTATATCTTGCCTTAAGACTCTAAAACACATATTCAGATTATGAGTTGAGTGTTTTCTGGGTTTTTCCCTTTTCTCATATCTATGTTAAAAGAAAAAAAAAGGCATGTCTGTCTTAAAACTGTTTAGCAAAAAAATTGAACTTAACTTCATTTAACATTGGAAGGATTTGTATTTTAATCACCAGAAATTGTCCTTATCTGGCTTATCACCATGTCAAGTAATTCAGGTTCGGATCAGGATCTGTTATTTACAGAGAGATTGCAAGTAAGTTTTCCATTATACAATTCTGTTAAAAAGAATAAGAAAGCTATTTCATAATGGTGTATGGCTTATTGAAAATATGCAGTATTCTGTACAACACTGTATTTTTTATAAAGAAATGTAACTTAAATAATGCATGTGCAAACATGAGTGTTTTTCACTGTTATACTTCAATTTTCATAAACTAGAACCAGTTTGCTAGGAAGTAAATTCAGGTCAGTTTTATTAACTCACGTACTTATTTAAAGCTGCTATTTAAACATTTGCTATTTGTGTTTGATCATAGCTTTGCTTCTAAAAACACCTAAATCAACTAATTAATATTTGTTCAGTGTCCCTGTAATAAATGTATATAGCACTTTGTGCTGTCGAAAGACTAAAGTCTTTCAAAAAAAGTGAAAACGTAGAGGGAACAACCTCTTTGCTGCTAAATTCTGCTATTGTGAAACCTCTACATTGTTTTTTGTTGGTTTTATATGAGATTTGGTGTTGTTCCTTCCTTAGTAGTCCCAAATGCCAAGATGCTGTTTGTGCTTATTTCCTGTCCTTAAAGCAGGTCTGATTCAGAAAAAGTGTGAACTCTAAAAGTCATGGACTGAAATGCTTATCTTGTCTATGTTTGTGGTAGAGAGCCACAGTGTGTGTGGGGAAGCCCCAGCACAGTCTGGCTCTGTGCTCGCCCCTGGAACAGCTGGTTGGTGAATGAGTCTCACTAGTGACCTGGAGAACCTGATGTTTTCTGCTCACACTATTGCTGTGTCTTGGGAGTTCAAGCCTGTGCTACTTGGGGTGTGTATATGTGTGTGTGTGTGTATACATATATATATATATGAGGTGAGGAGTTAAGATGGTCTTTTGAGCATAACTGTACCCATCAGCCTCAGGTGTGCAATGTAGAATGTTAAGCAAGTTGATTACAGTCTTTTCTTTGAGTGTCTGTATTTTGGGAGTGCCCTTTTCCATGTTTCCTGTCATTAGCATCAACAAAGATAATTAAAAACAGTCCTCTGCTGTTTAAAATATTTTTTTTGTTTCCTTGTCCCCACAAGTTTGTTTCCTTGGTGTGATGTACTGTGCTTCAGTACGTGGAAGCCAGACCTTGAAACAAGTGTGTTCAGTAATCTGGGCTGGTGTGCATGTACCAACCATACCCTTCTTAACTGCATAAGTTTAGAAACTAGAAGTTAATGAAGAGCTTGTCTTGACTAGATGCTAATTCTTCTGACTATAGGAAGTTTTCAAAAGTTTGCTTTTATCACCTTCTTAGCCAGAGATTTAAATGGAAAAGAAGAAATGCATGAAGAAAATGTATGAGTTGATTTTAAATAGTTTGGTGCTGTGCCCATAAGTTTCTAACAATGTAACGCTGTAACATCAAGAAATATATGAATGGTGACCTCTGTTCAGTGGGCTGATAACCTTGAAGTCTAACAGAAGCAAAAGTCAATATTTTCTGGTTTTGCCCAGTTCAACAAACACCATAAATACCTTTAGCTGACAATTCTTTCCATACCTTCTCTCAGCTAAGGAACACAAAGTAGGAGTGTTTGAAGTAGGTCCCAAGTTCGTGCAGCAGCCCACAATCTCTTACTGGTCCTTGATAATAGTCCGTCCTCTGCATGAATTGGCTTTCACCTTTCACTGGCTGTGTTAAGGTGTGCAGGGAGCTGTCATGTTGACCCTGCTCTTGACTCAAGATAACGATGGTTTGTGGGATATTCAGTGGCACAGTACTAAAGGCCGTGAAGGAATTCTGACAAGGTGAGAGGCTTGATGCCTTCATAAAGTGTGTCAGGATGGAAGGTAGTTTCTGCCTCTCGCTCCTCTTGTCATTTTCTTCAGAGTTCGAGATTCCAAAGCCAAATAGATTAAGCTTCTGTAGTCAGTCAGAAGGTAATATAATGTATATTTCTGAGGGCAAAATATGATTATGATTTTAGAGCTTAATTTCCTTGTGGCTTCAGGTCATAGAATGTTTGCCAGCGTTCAAATGTTTCAGTATATCGCCAGTAGTGTAAGCTTCCTAAAAATGTTTATAGGAAGAATTTTTGTAATATACTGTAAGAGACAGGCAGTATGGGTATTATCTTTCTCCAAACTTAAGCTCTCCGGAAAATGTTTCAGTAATATCCGCAGTAGCAATGGCATTCTTGCTAGCTAGAAAAGTGAGTACATTACATGTGTTGGGGGATTGTCCAGCATCAGACCTTTTTTAAAGGGAATCTAAAGTAGACTCTGAAATAACTGATTTTGCTGTGGGAAGTTTGTTACATCTGAGTTTGGAGGATAAATGCCACATCATTAGTCTGCCTTACTGTTGCTTTTGCTGCAGAGTTTCCTGTGTTATTCCATGCAGATACTTCACTTTGACAGCCCAGATAAACAAAAGCCAGACGCTCATACCCAGAAAAAAAAATCCCTGAACTCCAGTCTAGGGCAAAGATAAAGAATTCAGGGTTTTTCAGTTCCGTGAATAGACACTGGCCACTGGAAAAGATGATGTGTGACTAAGGCTGTGATGATTTCTGTTCTGACATAATTACTAAACAGTAACATGAACTTACTTTTTTTTTTCTCTGAATGGAGTAATTTAGGAATTGAAAGATATATAAAAAAAAAATTTGAAAAATGCTAGGCTTGTTTAAATCCTGTAATATACTTATTCATGTTTTCAGATTAAATGTAGACTGGAGACCTAGGGAAGTTGGATGTCCAAAATCCCATTGAGCCAGTGAAAGCCAACTACTTCCTTCCCTGTGGTTTTCCAGAAATCTGGGCCTTAATAACCTTTAGCATGAGTTGGACTAATACTTAAATAAAGTGCCAGGCATACATTAGAGCTGGCTTACAAAATACTTTTTGTTGAAAAATTTTCTTTTCCTCTACATTGTGAGTCTGAGAGTAGCTTCTCTGAGCTGATTCAACTATGTGTAAAGACTGGAATTCCTGTTTGCTCATGGGGTAAAATAAGCAATCATTTCATCTTGAGACAAGAAGACAGTGCAAACCAGTCAGTGTGATTTGAAGCCATGAGATGCTTTCTGCCATGTGATGCCTCACAGAAAATCATCTTCTTCAACTTTATTAATTTTGTGGAAGCTCTAAGATTATTTCCAAAAAAAAAAAAGCATTCAGAATTGAGATTAAATGTTTTTGTGCTTTGTACTCCACTAATGTGTTTAGATTAGATTCTCCCTTAAGTGAGTGTTAAACATATTCCATGATTTGACACTTGCATGGTATTTAATGGTTAAATCATGGTTTTTGCTAATTCGCTTCTACTTTCCAGTATTTGAGCCTGACAGCTTTTTCAGAAGACCTTTGTAATGTGCTTGGACCATTGCGTTTCCACATTGGACACTGATTGGATTTTGCTGTAATATGAAATGTAAAGGTTTTGGGATTGGCTGTAAGTTGAAGTCTGATAAGAGAGATGAGTATTTCAAAGCTTAAGAAAGTGAACGGTAAAATGCCGTGACATTTTACTATTTTTACATTAAAAAACCTGCTGTAGTCTTTTGCTGTAAAGCCTTTAGCTGTTTCTTAATAGAAAAGTTGTGTGGTAAAATGCTGTCAGTCCTGTGTGATCCCTGAACTAAGGTACTGTTACTGTTTTTTAACATACCAGAAGAGTTTTTTTCACAGCTAGTAGGTTATATATTTAGGAATTTCATATTGGACAGATTGATAACCTTTTTCACTACCTGTTTCATGCATTTTGTTTTAGTTCTGTCTAGTTAAAAATCAATGGGAATTTATTAGAGGGGATAAAGATGGAAGGAAGAAGCCTGCTGGACTAGACAGACTTACATAATAAAAACAAATGTCCTGCATGCCAGCTGAACACAACTGTAGAACAGTGTTAAGGAAAATGCTGAATCATTGAGAGAGGTGGATTCTTGTTTAGATGTATATACATTGTGGGGGAGATCTTGTAAGGTGGGGGAAGCTCTGATTAGTGGCCTAAGTAAAGGTAGTCAAAGGTCACCTTGTTCCGGCTGTAGTAGAGACTTCAGGACACTTGGTTTTAATTCTGCGGTTTGTCCTTCTCTGACCCCGGTTGAGTCAATGAGATATATCCTCATTATAGACTCAGCTCAAATCTCTTCCCATATTAGCTGAAGAATGCCTCAGCCTCTTGATACTGATACAGTAACAGTATTAACTTGGTTTGTTCAAATTTGCTTGAAATTCTTGAGTTTTGACCCAAAACATAGGTGTTGCTATCTTTCTTGCCAGTATGCCTTGAGCTTTTGCTAAATGGATGGAATTTTGAATCTGTGGTAATGTCTGGTTTGGGTGAGGTTTGCACAGCGAGGTGGTCGGGTGGTCCTCAGAAACGCTTAGAAGGTTGTAGAAATAAGGCAGTGACACAGTTTATGGGCAGTAAGCTCAGGTATTTTTTCATAACATCTGGCAACATTTGGGAACTACGTAATTTCTCAGCTGCTAGCAATAAATCTCTGCCATCCTCGTTCTCTCCTGCGTGACTCCTCTTGCTTAAGCTCAGTTCTAAGGTAACACTTCTTTTGAGAGTAGATTTGGAGAAAAGGCAAACAAAGCCTTCAATAAAGAGTTTGAGTTGGCAATTTACTTTTTGGCCTCTCCATACCTTTCTCTTCACATTAATTCCAGTTAATGAAATTCCTGGTATGGTGAGTGCATCTGGGCAGAGGCATATAATACTGATGGGCTGCAAGGGGGGCATGTGTGGCCAGGGGGCAATGAGTCTGTGCCAAAAGGGTCAGCTGGTCCCAGATGGGGCTAAGAGGAGGCCATGGACTGTGCACCACAGTGGTGCAAGACAGCAGTGCCTGGGTGAGAAGCAAAGTGCAAACTTGGTGCACAGCATGTGAGACACAACACAGCTGCCACATGGTCTGGTTCTGTTGTGTTAATTTACTGCTAATAGACCACTGGTTCTTCAGAATGAGGCTGGAACACCAACGTACCCAAGCCCTGTTGAAGAATATGCAACAGGAAAAGGCTGGCGTCTCCGTTGCTGCTTGTAGCATTTATCAGCAGACAACAGAGTGTTAGAAAGGGAGCAAGGAAAGAAAACAGATTTCAGACTTGCTTCCTTGAAGGCTAGACTGAGGAGAAGGAAAGACACAAGTATATCCATGTACAGAAAAAAGACGCTTAAATTTTCTAGTCTCATGCTGTTTTGAGGGCAAAGGACCTTGTAATGAGCATAAGTGATTTTGTCATCTGCATGTGCAGTCAATCACTTCAAAATGGGTATCAGTACTAGCATTTATTTTAGTTTTGGCACCAGTTCTCTATCAGAGCCTTGGCTCTGTGTAATTGCCAGCATTTGAAACTGTGATGTTACACAGCAAAAGCAGACAAAACCAAAATAATTGTCATCAACGAAGGCTAAGGACATGCAATACTGTGAACAGATCATTCCAGATTTTAACACTGAGTATAAACTGTAAGGGCTTCATTGTCAAAATATATTTTGCAGTAAATCTTGAGGTACATAATATGTCCTGTAAAATAATGATTGTGATGTTTTTTATTTGCTCTCCTTTTCTTAGGAGGAGACGAAAGTATGACCAGAGATGCAAATTTCTGAATCATTTTTCTTTACTGTCCTGCCTCCCTCCTGGAAGTTCTACTGTATTCTTTTGTGCAAACTTCCATTATTTCATCTTCATGTCTTTAAAATATTAATCTAGTGGTTGCTTTTCGGTGCCCACCTGGAGGACTTTTGACATGGCAGTTTGCTGGAAAGCAATAGGCTGTGCCCAACCAGACATTCCCTGGCTATGGTTTGCACTGTACTGCTCCTGACCTCTTACTCAGAAAGTCTGCAGGCCATTTTGGGTTGGTTTAGACCTTCATGCCCTTATGCCTAATCCTTAGGCAGACAATTTATGTCTTTTCCTAACCAGTCAGTGCAGATCCCTGCTGTGCAATTGGTCAAACGTGCTACAAAGCAGAGTACTGGAAGCATAAATACTCGACAGATTACCAGTAGTTTAGCTTTTTTCCTTCCACTCTAAGTTAGTATTAGGGGTGGTCTGTCTGCTGAAGCATGACTTCCTTCAAAAGACATCCGCTTGTGATACATTTTAATGTAAGTGGATACACATTTAGAAATATTTGTTATTAAAACCTCTAAGGAGAAGAAGATGAAAAAAGCAGCAGTAGAGTGCTTGCTAAGTGATGATTTCTTCAAGATTCTATTTCTCTGTACCTCACACCAGAATTTAGCTATCAGTAGTTGAAAAGAAATACTCAAAGGAGCCTCCTGATGTACAATACTTTAATCACCTTCCCTTTAATAGTTTGCATTATGAAGACACATGCTATCTCATAACCCTGCCTCGAGGGCAGTGATGTTTCCCCGTATTGTGTAAATAAAAGAACTCCATAGAAAGCTGACAGGGCCAAAATAAAACAGGTTTTGTGTCTATGGCTGTTCTGATGAAAATCTGACTAATTGAAAGGACAAGTTACAGAAAAAACCTCAGTCTTTATAAACAAATCTGTTGCAACCTACTGAGGTTCCCGGTTGAATGTATGGTGGCCTATATTTAAAGAAATCCCATTACAGGCAAACAAATGCTTGGAAACCTTTTTCTTTTTCTGTCTTTTTTTTTTTTTTTCAAGTCTTCACCTATATGGTCATGAAGGCAGTTGGATGTAATTACCACCATGATACCCGTGTGTGTGGTCTGTGATGCTCGCAAGCCTGTTCTTGTAGCTTGCGTGCAAGTTCGTCTTCTGACTTATCTCAGACTCTTTTATTTGTGACTGTTGCGTCACAAAATGTTTTGCCTGGCATTAGTCATAAAGTGGCAAATGTTTTATTTATTTATTTATCTTTAATCCAAACAAGTAGACCATGGAGTAGCATTTGAGTAGCATTTGAGTCTTTTTTCCTTCTTTTCCCCCTCCCTTTGCACTTGATGCGAATTCTGTGTACTGCATTGAATAGATGCAAGGTCAGGAGGCGTCAACTAAGTACTAATGGAACTGACTTCCGATGCTATTAATGAAAACATGACTCATGTTCTAAGGATTTGCAGTTGGATTCCTGTAACTTTTGGTATTTCTGTTTCATTGTTTTCAGTAATTATGTTTTCCTAGAACACAAAGTGATCGTGAAAGAATTAATATATTAAAAGCAAGAACGGCATATTTGTTTGTTTAAGCTCATCATAGTATGGATGAATTGTATATTAATCTCACAAAAGATTTCTGACACAGACAGTAGATGCACTTGTAATTTTCTTTTGATCTTTCCTGTTCAGAAATATCTTTAGCAGGGGAAAAAGGCAAATATTCAAATAGTAAACATAGGGTGTTTTTGTAGTGAACAGACATTCAGAATTCACATATCAGTGTGAATCAGTTCTCTGTTTCTGAGCAGTTGGAAACAGTAATGTGGTTACAGGGAGAAAATACTGAAAACATCTATATAGTATTTCTTATGTGATAATGTTCAGATTTTTTTTGTTATTGTTGATGGTAGAACTCCTGAAGCCCTGGTTCTTTTCCTTGAGACTGGATAGTCACATGGGGATGAACTCCATGTCCCCATGTCCCCAGAGCGTTGTGGCAGTAAGACTGAGCCCCAGAATGGACTTGAGAAATTGAGAGAATTCCCAGTTCCTTTATGATTTCAGGAAAGTAATTAAATGGAGTCACTTCCCCCTTCTCCTTTTGGAATAGAACAATAAGTTTTCACAATCTTCTTCAAGTTAAGTGTGTGGAGATCAGACTCGCCGGTAATGGCAGCCAAGCAGGAAAGCTGAGAACATTTACTGTTCCTTAGATGACTGCTTGAAGAAGCACCCATATTCAATTCTGATGCCACTCATGTTTTAAGAATAGTTTTGAAACTGGATAGAAAAGTGTGTTTTTATATAAACAGATGTGTAAAATGGGCCGGAGAGCAACAGAACTTTTTTTTTTTTCTTGTTTATGACAGGGAATTGATGAACTTGCTATGCTGTCGCTGGTTTTTCCCTTGGTACAACTTCTGGGAATGGTGCCTTCCCTTTTTGTCTTTGTTGGAAGCCTCTGCTGGATGAGAGAACAGAAGCTTGAGTTCATTTTACAATTTTTAATGAATTATTTTGACATAGTTTGTCTGGTACCCAGGTTCAAGAGGAATGGAAAATTGGCATTTCATTATAAATCCTTCATGATTTGTTGTTTGGATTTTACTTTTGTCCTTTTCAATGTCAGCCTCTCTGTTGCTTCTGTAGTTGTCTGTAGCAGCAAATTTTCCAGTGGCGTTTGTCATGTAGGGATTCAGTTGCCGTTTGTTTGTTTCAACATCTCTCTCATGGTCTTTCATTAAAGGTGAATTAGAAAAGACCTGACTGTATAATGAGTTCTGTGTGATGAATAAATATGGTTTACTGTGAAATCTGCCTTATAAAGGTAAATTCAGGGCTCTGAAAGATGACTTCAACCATGCAGCAGATGTCCTGTGAAACCTGTGCCACCACTTATTTTGGTGCTAGGTCTTGGTTTTGTTTATATGCTGGGACATTTCATGTCTGGGCAGATCCAGTTTATAGCTTCGTCTGTAAATGACTTCTGCATTTTGGCGATTTGAGGATACACTGCTGGTACATCTTGGGTCTGTGGAATGTGTAAGGAAAGGAGCTCTGCACAATGAGCTGCTCGTGGGGCCTTCGTGAGCTGGTGAGCACATGACTCTGCTGGGGCTTTGCCCTTCGTTTTTCTGGCAGGTTGCAAATGAACTGGAGGTATCAAATGGAGCAGGAGCCTCAGTCTTTATAGGATAAGTTGTTTATTTTAATTGCTCTTGTTGTTTAATGAAGATCTTAACATTAAGGCATTTCCTTGGGTTTGTATTTATTTGAGCTGAAGACAAACTAGAGAATCCAGTAGTTCTAGTCTTACCCTACCATTTTGCCTGCCTTGGAGGCAAAAAATGGCAGGTAGCCCAGCTGAAGAATAATTTTTGACCAGTTGCTGCACAGAGTACCTGGAGACCTGCAAGCCTTGCAGAATGGTTGAGGTTGGGAGGAATCTCTGGAGGTCATCTTGTCCAGTCCCTTGCTTGGGCAGGATCACCTAGAGCCATCTGCCCCAGACCATACCCAGATGGCTTTTGAATATCTCCGAGCACTGAGTTTTGGAAGCAGCAGCTTTGGAACTGTTTCCAGCTAAGTTGCTACAGAGAGTGTTAGTGGCTGCCCTCAAACGTTGCAGATGCACAGCTCCCAAAGGACGGGTAGATGAGTTTGAGCTCGGAGTGCAGCCTGCATACCTGTTGGCTCCCGTGGTGACTGAAAACTGACAGAAAAGGTAATCCATGGGGAACATGCATAAATCCAAATAAGCCACAATATTTTACCTGGAAGAGTAAGATTTCTGTTAGACTTGGTAAACTTTGAAGCAGGCACTCCAGCACTTTTGTGTCGTTTTTGTAGTGGTATTTTGTATTACTTCTTTTGGGCAAGGTTTAAGGCGTACTCCTCTAGGCTAGAGGTTGCTTTCAAGACCTGACCTAGAAGCATTCCAATATTAAAATTTTTTTAGACCTGACTAGGTTCCACAGCCTGGAAGAAGAAAACCTTACTGCCAGATTCCCGGAGCAGGAATGTTCCAAAATCATGCAAAGAAACTGAAGCAGCTCACGTATTGTGTTGTTCTTCAAGATGGTTTCTGTACATCTGAATGCTCTACCCGATTTTCTTCGGCATTACAACTTCAACAATGAACCTACAGAGGCCATAGAGAAAAATAAAGTAGCTTTTGTTCTGTGTCCCCTGTTCTCCAGATGTTCCATGCCATCAGGGAAGGGGCAGGGGTCAGCAGAGTATTGCAGTGGGTACTGCTCCCACAGGGGCTGTTCTACTCTAAGTTATAATCGAAGCAGGAATGTGCAGTGATCAGCATGAAAACTCTAGTTGTTGGATGAGTAACCTTTATTTTTTGTTGGAAAAGTTTCCCACTGAGATCATCTGACAGTAAAATGTGTCAAGTTAACTTGTATTTTTATTACTTTGCTGGAAAACTGATAGTCAGGTTGCTAGTGGTGTGAATTGTATTTTGCCATGCTTGCCCCTTCCTCCCCTCTGCAGGTATTCTTGTAGGGCAATGTAAATCTTTTAAATCAGAAAAGCCTTTGATAGCAACTCATATTTTCTGTAGTGTGTGGTTGCACAGCATCTAGCATGATGGTTAACAACTTCTCTTTTTTCAAGTATCTTCTGCATATTCTTGCAACCTTGATGCTGAGAGATTTATAGAAAGATGAAGAGACCAGAGAAGTAGGCAATTAAAGCTGTCTCAGGCTCTGGAACACAGACATGATACATGCAACTGTATTTCTGAATATAAAGCAAAACCAAAATGTTTTGTCAGGTTTTTTTTCCCTTCCATTAATCTAGAGGTTAAAATATTTTTATATTTTTTAAATCTATTGAGGTATTATGAAAGTGGACTTTCCTGGAATTACTTTTTTTAATAAGGAAACCAGATTCATGTGTCTGTTTCATAAATTCTGTTAAGTTTGTTTTTCACAGTAAAGTCAAATTATGAAAGGGCTTATGTTGCAGCAATTTGAGCATTTTGTAAACAACCAGCATCTTGGATGGCCTTAGCCCCACTCAGCTATCGTTCACAATGGATTTTAAAACCTTCGTAGTGTCCCTTGGAGCAGATGGGCCCTATTTCACAAGGCTGTGTAATTCTATCCCATTTTTAGTCTTGAAAATTTTAATTCTGATAGTTTTTTCTCCTTTTGATTTTCAAAAAGTTAGTCAGCTCCAGTTCCCTTATGGCAATGGAGTACTGTCCTTTCATACGTTGTTTCTTGGCCAGTCCCATGTCATGGAGCAGAGAATGCAGGACAGATGCTTCACGCCTGGCATACTCAGCTGTTCCTGAGAATAAAACTACTACGTGCAACTGGCAAGTACTGCTGGAGGCAGCATATGCTGGCTGTTAATGTGTGACCTTTTTGTACTCAGTAACTTGACTAGCTCTACCCATTTAGATTTAAAAAAAAATTGGATACGAAATTTAGGCAACTGAGTTTCTGACTATCAAGTACTGCTTCACAGTAAATGTATTTATCACTGCAAAGCTCTAGTTCTAAATGTAAACTGTTAATAGTTCACTGACCCGTGTGCAGAGGTGGGTGAGTAGCACAGACTGCCAGCCAGGTTCTTGGGGGACGTGGAGCTGCAAGTGATTGAATTACACTGGCTGAAGAAGTTCTTGTCTCTTCAGCTGAGAGTTTTACCGCCACTGAGCCGACGTGCAGCTCAACTGCTCATACACGCCCTACCAGACCACTAGAAAAATAAGCTAAGTTGTGCTATTTTAGTTACTGCAGCCACAGAATAAACTGAGAGACACTGACTGGATGCTCTTCTTGATGGTGCAGCATTTTATGGTTGCCTCAGCATAAAAGAATTATGAATTTTGACTCCTTAATGAATAGCAAAGGCCTTGGAAGTGAGACACACGTATCTGAGTCTCTTGGCTTTTCTTTTTGTTACTCAATCATCCACACTGGGGATGCACTGAAAGTGTTTCTGCAGTAAGTCTGCCTTGCTGCAAAATGGCTTCTTTGGGGCCAGTGCTGTAGAATAATAAAATAAATAAATCCTCTGTGAAGAACTATTTTATACAGTACTTTTCATAACTTAAAATTACATATAGTGTAATTTTATTTTAAGTTCAAAATCTGTTTTCCCAAAAGACCAATCTACTTCACCTTGCATCTTTTTGCTACCAATACTTTCATGGGAGTTAAAGAACTGGATGAAATCTAGTTGTTGAAATAACCTGGTACAAATTCTTACTGTGATTGGCTGTTTGCTGAGCTGTACTTCTGAATAATACTTAAGTGCCTTGTATTTACACACCTGGCTTTCCATGCATTTTATAAAATCACTAAGGGAAGAATGAAAATATTCTAAATATATTCACTACAAATGTAGGATTTATTTATCTTGAACTTCTTGCCTTTTTGAAGAATTTATTGTTTAAATGTGTTTATTCTTCCTAAAGAAAAGATGACAGAGGCAGTTCAAACATATGAGTTGTTAAGATACTACATTTTTGAAGTTTATTGATGAAATAAAAATCAGGATACTTTTTGTGAGTGGTTTTAGTTTTGTTTTAATGAACAAAAAACAAAATTTTTCAGGTGGTAGAGGGGATATTTATTTTTGTGCTCTCTTTGTATATTTTATGATGTTGCTGCTGGACATTCCACAGGGACACTTCACACGCAGCGTTGCTCCTGTTTACAGGCAGTGTTTCCCAGACCTGCTGGTCAGTTGTAGGGGCTTTACTCTGCTAGTTTGGTTGTTGGTCATTAATGAAGTTGTGTGAAAGAGCCCAAACTGATCAGCTCTTGAGGAAAAAGCAGTAAATGTCAGTGCAGTGGCTGAGTCATGTGGAAAAGAAGAGCTAGGTCAATAGCCAGAGAGTGGAAAAAACCCTCTGAATTCAGTAGGCACTGGGCTGGGTGCAGTCTGAAAAAGATCATCTTGGTTTAGGATCTGTAAACAATTAGGTAACACCTGCAGTTGTTGAAGAAACCAGCAAATAGCTCTGTAATTTATGTTTAAGGACAAGCGATGCAGATGATGGCAAACTGTGCAATGAAGTTTTTATTCTGCACCTATGAACTTCAGACATTTGCACATTCATCTTGTGACGTCTGTCAAGGTTTTTTTGTCATCTGTATGAAAGTAATTTTGGGATAGACCTCATTTTTATTTCTGTCTGTGGGAGTAGAGTTTAAAGAATGGATACATATAATTCAGGATGATTTTGCATGTGTCTTTCCAGAAGACCTTAATCGTCCTTAATATTTTATGCATAGAATCACTGACAAAAGTTATTTTTCTTTCTTTGTCTAAAGCCACACAGAGTGAGGAGCGGCTGTGTGCATTTAAGGATCCATATCAGCAGGACCATGGAATCAGTGAGAGCCGAATCTCCCAGGAGAATGGCACAATTCTGTGCATGAAAGGTAGTACCTGCTATGGACTTTGGGAAAAAACACGAGAAGGAGACATACATCTTGTAAAACAAGGTATGGAACAATTCAGTTTAAGAGCAGTAGTTTTACTACTTATTTCATGTTTTGTGATCTAGCCAGCAGATACAAAGATGCACAGTTGCAAAATTAGGCTTCTTGCACATTCTACAAATGCATAATTATAAATTTCCCATTTAGCACTTTTAAATATGAACAGAAAGTTCTTTTGAAATAAATGACTTCTAAAAGAAACCAAAGATACCAAGGCACAGTTGAAGGAAAAAGCACTCAAATTTCTTGTTACTTAGGATGTCCAGAGGCTTGTGATGTCAAGATGACTTTCTTGAATTTCAGTATACGTATTGATGTAATGATAAATTTAACAATAAGTGTCTCATTAAGTAAAAAAATGTATATTCATATTGGTTGGATGTTTGTTTACGAAGGAAGCTCCAGCTGTGCCACAGAACTGTCACCCCCACCAGTAGCACAATTAATTCACTGCTGTTCTGGGGGGGGGAACGATGGTAGGAGGGTTGAAGAGCCTTGCAGTTGCTGGAGTCACGTTGTGATTACCATTCTCAGGGACTCTGCTCTTTGTTACTTGGATGCAAGTTAATTTAGTATAAAACTGAATGAAAGCTGGTATTTACAAACAGCTGTGCAGTTGTACTCCATGTTGTTACATGTTTGATCTGGCAATCTGCTGAAGGAGGCAGACTGACTGCTCACCTCTGCCCCCCTGCTGCCTCTTTGCCTTCCAGACATTTGTACATAAATGACATTTAACTGCCATTGACCATACTTGGGAAGGAACAGTTGCTGCAGGGAGAAAGGGCCTGGTATTAACCAAGAAATAACTGTAGAAAAGTCCAGTGATGTTGACAGTGAGGAGGGACAGAATTTTGAAAATTGTGCAAGAAGCACCAAACTATATAGATGCAGTCCTGTGGCCTAGGGAGGGGACTAGGTCACAATTCATTTAGGCTCTAGACCAGAGGGTGGTGATATGGTCTGTGGTACTAGAGAAATGGGAAATGGCATGCTTGTGCTTTGAGGGCTCAGAAATTCAAGTTTTATCATATTAAGGTGACAGCTGGACACCTCTGATGTTGGCCTTCATTGCTGCCCATGTTTCCTCTCCTTGACTGTGGGAAGTTCTAAAAGAAATTCTTCAGGTTTTGATTTAAAAGGTAGTAGTAAAGTCAGATAAGCAGATTATGATAACTGTTTTCACCCTACTTCGTAATGTTTAATTAGGTAATGTATGGATTTCTGTATATGTGGTGATCTATTTGATAGAACTAATTTTATGCTTCCTTTAAAAAAGGTTCTTTAATTTACCTCTTTTTACAGGTTGCTGGTCTCATATAGGAGACCCACAGGAGTGTCACTTTGAGGAGTGTATAGTTACAACTACCCCTTCCTTGATTCAGAATGGAACATACCGCTTCTGCTGCTGTAGTACGGACTTGTGTAATGTCAACTTCACAGAAAATTTTCCACCTCCTGACCCTACTGATACAACACCTTATAGTGAGTCAAATGTTTCCCTCTTTGCTATTTTGTGGTTTAAATGTTTTAGAGAAAGATGCTTCTTTCATGGTACTGTTAAATGTGAAACCTGTGACCTTTCTATTTATATGCCACGGAGACGGCAAACAGAACAGAGCTTTCACTTATGAAGTTTATCACACATATATTCCACAGTGCTCCACAAAGACTGAGCTAAATATTTACAACAGGATTGTTTCTATAGGTGACTGCTGAATGCAGATTACATTTTCCAAAATGGTCTGTGATCCTGGGTGTTTTGATATTTGGATGCCCAAGCTCATAAGCCTGTGGGGATATTCAGCATTCATGACATCTGTTTAAAACAGGCCAGTAGGTTCATTCACCTTTGGATAGTCTGACCTGTCTGTTCAGTCATGGTGCGCAGGTAGCTTGGAGTGGTAGAACCAGTCCTATATCAGACTACTGAGAATTCTCTCCAACAGTCTTACAGTGCTTTGAAATCTGACTTCTTTCTTTTGCATATCTCTGGTAGGCGTTAACTTTGATATAATATTCAAAAATACTGGTTTGAGCAATGTAATTTTCTGTTATAAAATCAACATAACATATGGATCTAAATCAAGGGATCAAATACTTAACCTCCTGTGACAGAAGCACGATCATAACTAGCAGGCACACTGTTGTGCTGCGTTCCAAGAGTTAAGAACCTGTGAAGAGGCTGAGTTAGTGGCCTAACGTAAACATTTGGATAGCCTTTTCTAAATAAGAATTGTGAAAGAGAAATTAAATACAGTTAGGTATGTAAAGGGAGACACAACTGTTCCGTGTGTTGAGAGTTCTTTATCAATGGAAAGTGTTTTGTAAATGAAGATGTCTTTAACTGGGTAGCATTTAGAGCTGTAGAATGCAAAAGGAATAGTTTGTGTTTAGGAATGATAGTATTTGAATTAATTTGAACGTGAAGACCCCGATGCTTTAATTACTGATGCTTTCAAAAATGGCTGTAGGGTGGAGTATTTGTAAACAAGTGTGATCAAAATGAGGGCTTGGCATACTAAAAAATAAACAGCCTTTTACTGGGAAAGTGCGTACAATATAAATGGGTAAAGAAAGTTGATAAGACATGGTGCCTTTTGGTTGATAAGGCTATTTGTAGAACCAGGACATAGTCACCATTTAGAATCAGTGTCTCAGCTCAGCACTGCACAATTCAGAACAGACTCTTACTTGACTCTTGTAGTAGTCATTGGATTGTGCTCCCCAAATGTGACTGGACTTAGTGTTGTGGAGGGAAATTAGACGGGAGGAAAAAAAAAAGTAAAGATAATTCCTTGTCCCATTCTGTCCCCCCAAAATAGGAAAACCAGGTTGCTACAAAATTACTTGTGCTTTTGTTTCTTCAAGGGTAGAAATGACAGGCTGAATTAATTCAGTTATTGAATGATAAGATCTTCAAATAATTTTTATATGGAATTTTTAATAGTGAAAGATCTTATGTTGATTTGCAAAGGGGGGGGAGATTAAATTTAACACAGTCCTTAATTCACCCAGCTGTAATTGAGTGCTGCAGCATACATTTCTACTGACTCAAACTGTTTTGTATTATTGTGTCACCTTCCATTTTCATAATAGGCAAATCTGGCTTTAGGCATAAGCATAAGCAAAGTAGATTGCTGCCGAGCACAGTTGTCTGTCTGCTTTGACGAGGTTACGAGACTGAGATGGGCCATTCCTGGAGCACGGATGGCCTCATTTGCCACTCTGGTGTTTTAGTTGTAAAGAGATGGAGATGGGCCATTCCAGTAGCATGGATGGCCTCATTTGCCACTCTGATGTTTTATTTGTGAAGCTCTACTATGGTGCATCGGACAGAGATGGGGCTACTCCTGACCCTTTATATCCCGCACACTCGTAGCACTGTGGAGGCAGAGGATACTCTAGGAAGCTGGAAGGGTGAAAGAATGGGTAAGCCGTGGCACACAGACCCCTACAGCATTACTGAGCTCCATTCCAAGTGCTGGAGTCTCCATGGTGCCTTTTTCAGCCCCCTCAACTCCTTCCAGAACCCATTTTGGTGCTGTAAGATTCAGTTTTGCCATCTGAACATTGAGAACAGCACTCTTTCTTTGGCAAAATTCAGTTTTAATGGAATTTTTGGGAAACTTTGTGTTAACTGCTTGGGCCTTGGGCCTTATTGGGCCTTACTTTGTGTTAACTACTTGGGCCTTACTTGGGCCCTCTTCCAGCCTTTCTATTAAAGTTGAGTGCTTCAAGGGCATTAGTAAGCTTAGCTGCACAAGCTGTGGCAATCTGTGTTACCGTACCTTTCAGATAATAAAATTGAACAGGTCACAGTCATATAGGAAATCTTCTGCAGAAGGTTATTTCACTATTGCCTGTGAACTGTAAGAACACTATTTCATCTATATTTTTGATAAAGCATTAAAAGTGTTGCACATTGAATAGTTCTTGAATGACAGAAAGTAATGTATGTGGCCTCCTAGAACTGTTCTTTTGATCCTGGAAATTTCAAAGCAGAGGTGACTGGTGTACAGTTAATTGTGTGAAGCCTAAGTATTTGTAAATGTTTTTCTTCTGATTTTCAGTAAAATCACACAGAATAAAAAGTTCTTGGAATAACAAATGTAAATTCAGCTATAGTTTAAAAACTAATGGAACCTGTAAACACTACTGATGACCTTAGTCAATTTAAAGTTTAATTATTAAGGAAAATTGTAGCTGTTCTTTTTAAAATGTTTCTTTGAAGGCTATATGAAGAATCTGTGGAAACAGCAGAATAGTTAGGTTATTGAGCTAAATCCACCCAGAACAATAATGAAGGAATAAAACAATTACTTTATACAGTCTTTTGGTTGCAATTTTTGTATGACAATTAACAGTGGTGTGTTGAAAGATGTAGCTAGACTATAAATGATTCAAGGAGATGAAAGTAAGTTAAGATCCTAATACGTGTTAGATATAACAAATTATCATTGTCATAAAATATAGCAATTATAGAAATTAAGTGTAATATTTAAGATAATGTCAATGTTGGTTTTAGGATGTCAAAACGTATTTATCGCACAACCATATTTGGTAGAATGCAATAGCTTCTCTTTGGTTTTTTGGTTTTTCGTTTTTTTTAGTTCATATTTGATCAGGGAATAAACACAGGCAATCCATTCTGTTTTGTAACAAGTTTTATTAGAAATGAAAAATAAGATTAAGGACAGACAGGTTCTGGAAGCCTTAAATTTAATCCTTACTGCTTCTTAATGTGCAGCTGGTAATTTAAAACTATCATACATCTGAGTAGTCATATTCTTCCCTTCTATCTTCAAGATAATCCAGGCAGATTTGAGTAGTTGTTGGTTGCTAATCCCTCCAGCTAGAATTTTGCAAATGCTATAGGATGGGTTATAGTCTGGAACCCACAGTCTGGAGGTATTAAAAATGCAAAGACTAAGATAGCTGTTTCCTGATGCCAGGAGAAGCGGTGGTTGGAGCAGGGTGGTTGCTTTGAATCTCAAGATTTGGTTGTGGAGTTTGGAGCTATTGAAATGCAGAAGTTCAGAAACAACCACTTATCCTCAATCTAAGCTTGCACTTCTGGGGAAAAATATACTTTCTTCTGCCTAGCTAAGTCACAAAAAATTGACAAAAAATTTTCTATCTTAACTTCAGCCAGTATATTCATACACCCCTTAACCCTACCTAGTGGGCCAATTATGGCTTCCTGGGTCAGTGTTTTGAGACATGTGTTTACTTTGGCTTTGTCATCAAATATTTAGTTTGAGACTTGCCAAATATCTGCCTCCTATGTCTACAAAATGCTTTCTAAATTCTGAGACTGTTTTGAAGACAAATTCATTAGTTCCTCAATCATTCATAATGGCCAGTTAAATAGAACTTAAGTAGCTAAAGACTTAATGATCTCCCTCCTTGGTCATAGATATATTGCTGTAATGAAACAGTCACGTTAAAATAGCATCAAGATGAAAGCAACAAAGCAATTTTTAATTATTTTTTTTTCCCTCAAGGCTGCATTCCTGGCTCTGCAAATAAATTAATGTTAGAGCAACTGAGTGTTAAGAATGTATTTTTGTATGATATATGGAAAAAATCCCTGGCAGCAACAGTTGAGCATTACTGGTACTTACTGTTGAAAATTATGTAGGGCATTCTTCTCACCAACAGCAAATGGTGGCTGCAATTTTTAGAGGCTTTAGGAAAGTTTTATTCAATAAAAACACTGAGATTTGGATATAAAGAGACTGCCTCACACAGCAAATGAAGTTATTTCTTTATTCTGGAACACTGAAAGATAGGTTTAACTTTCCAGAGGAACATCCTTGCCTTTCCTTGCCAGCCTTCTTGCTAGGTATATAAAATATGTATGTAGAAGTCTGTCTTTAAGTGCACACAGAGTTGTGGGGAAACTTGGATGAAAGCTACCATTAAAAAAAAAGTAATTACCAATATATGTGACTGGGTCAGGTTAATTATGGTGGTAATAAGAGAGTTTTCATTTAACTATTGTTTTTGAGAGGCAGCAGTTGGACTCATGTTGCTGTGGGCACGTGGCCCAATCTAACTCCCTGTGAAGCTGAATTAGATCATGTCAGGCTAATTTTGGAAAGTTGTAACCCTGCTCACTCTCAGTTGTTATCTTGAACTGCTTTTTCCGGAGAGCAGCATCCGATATTAGTTTATGATTGAAATGCATTTACTTCAGCTGAGTTGCAGTATCTGATCAGCTAATTTTGTAGCTGGTGTTTGAGCTGCTCTTTCACTTCTGATCTGCTTAATCTAAGAAAACACTCTGTAACACATTTTCCCTCACCTGCACTAAATTTTTTTTCAGGTGATTTGGATACATAGTAAAGGGGAAATTAAAAACCTTTGCAAGGTGGTAGATCTTGGGCATTAAAAGATGGAGCTGGGACTGATCCACACGAGGCTTAAAACTTGTACCCTTGGAATGATAGGGAGTCGGTCAAGTCAGTGAAGAGATAAGGCATTTTATGTTGTTAATGTACCTTCACTGTGTTATAAGGCGGGGAAGAAATACTAAGACAGTACTTAAGGGCCTTAATATCTCTTAAAAAAAGAAGTTTACTTTGAGACATTTAAGTACTTGATGCAGGAGGATGATACTGTGCCTCCAAGGAATTTACTTTAGGGCACTGTAGAAAATGAAGATGCTGAACTGCTAAAGGAGATACATGTGAATGTGCATGGAGATTTCTAAGTATGTGTCTGCTAAAAGAGATTGTATGTGGAGCAGCTAAGAGAGGGGGAAAACAAAAAGTAGGGATTTTTTAAAAATAATTTTTAATATACTGAATTAATTATGAAATATTTGGATTTTAGCCAGCTGTTGACAAAGTTTTGAACCTTCAGTTGCCTTTCCGTCTGAAATTTAGTGCTTAGTGTTTATTTTTTGCTGTTTCTTTGGTTACAGGAAATTAGTTAACTGTGGAGGGGGCTGTGACACAGGGTGCACATTGCTGTAAGTGCATAGTGATAACATTTTGGAAATGTATTCTAATTAAGGCTATGTCTTGTGTGGTTGCAACTGAGGGCAAGGTGATAGTATTGTGAATTAGTGGAGGGCAGAAAAAGTAGAAGTGAAAGTTGTTGCAGGAAGCAAAGTATTAAAGCAATTTTTTTAGAAATTCAAGTGAAAACTTTAATTTCCATGGAATTAGTGGAATGTTCCAAAAGTCTCCCAAGATAACTGGTAATGCTTGTCGAGTAACTTCAGTTTCCCATTAGAAATGAATCTATCAAAGCCGGATCTGTTAAAGATTGTCGGTAGCAGCACTTACTGTTTTAACTTCTGAGACATCGTAGTCTCCTGAGATTAAACTTGCATCTTTACTGAATTTAAAAGTAAAGCTTTGATGTCAAATTGGAGTCTGAATATGAAATATTAGCTGTGAAGGCAAAGCCTCCTCAGAAAACTGTACGTGTAAATTTTTTCTCTTACAGAAACATTTAATCAGGAAGATGAAATTGGAGTGTTTTACTTGCACTGGCATTGAAATATTTTGAAAATGTTTTTAAATTTTGGTTATGCACCAAACCCATAAAATGCTGAAAACTGTGTTAGAAGACCAAACATGTTTATTTGAAAAAGGAGAAACATTTCAAGTATTATTTTTACAAAAAAAAAAAAAAAGCTTTGTCAAACTAGGAGAGCTGTACCAGGTCACCACAGGGCTGTGCCAGCAGGAATTACTGCTGTGTTATGACCCATAGGTCTGAGAACAAGGAATTTGCAAAGTTCTTTTTAAAATCCGCTGAAATCTAAAAAAAAAGCTTTTTGAATGCAAGGTGGCATTTTTGTCTTTATCTTGATGTTGCAATATAGTATGTTTGTGAAGTGTTACAGCTATATTTGCGCTTTGTTTCAGAGGGCTTGAAGATCTCTATTCTTCAAGTAGATGTGAGAATAACTTCTGGCTTATTCATTTGATATAACTGTCTCATCTTCATCTCTGTCATCTTCGAAGTATCCTGCATATTTCTAGTACTACACAGCAACTATTCACATTTAAGGTCTAAAATGAAGAAGGGAAAACAAATTTTTTGAAATGCAATCACTGTTTTTTGACACCTTCAGTAATAGTGAAAATGTACATTTTAAGCTAACTAATGTCTGTAAATAGGTGATTCACAGTTCTTTTATCATATGCGGTTCCTGAGGTGCTAATTTGCATCTTGACTGGAAATTAGTTGCTTATGTTTTATGCACAGTTTAAAGAACTGCAAATATCTTTGGGTAATACAAATATAGTAAATATATTTTTCCATTTACAGGGAATGCTGAGTATTGTCAGACTTTTTTATGTTGTGGTATAATAAATTCAATGTCATAGTTAGTAGATATCTGTTGTGACAGTGTGCATGGAGGCTTTATTGTGAATGCCTTATACACCCAAGGTAAAAGTAGATGAGACTCCTAACAAAAATACTCTTTGCATCAAACAATGCATTGGTGGAAAACTGGACTGTAAATGAAAAAGGTAGCGGAAAGGAATCGTTCTACCTTGGAGAACAGACAAGGATGCTGTACTTTTTATGTCTTTATTCAGATGCTGCTATATGCAATGAAATACATGTGTACAATATCAACATTATTCTAAACAAACTCTACAGTGCTATTTAACAACACAAATAATTTGAGAAGTAGATAGGAGCTCTCTGGAAGGCAGATTGACATATCAGTGCACATTTGGGTGACATTATAGATCAACAGGCTTTCTGATGGTGTAGTAGTAGTAATAGGCTTCCCCCAAAATTTCAAGACTGGGTGCTGTAGCTTTTAACACTTCAGAGAAAGTTAAAACTACAGCACTGTGGAAGCTACATCACTTTAAAGACTTGTGAATTTGTTTAGGTAACTCTACTCAGCACAGTATACTGAGTGAATTAGCCAAGATACTTTACACTCAAGTCATTGACAAGCAAAATTAAAACACTATTTATGTTTTGTGGATGTTATACTTGTCTATGCCCCTGTGCTTTTCCAAACAACGTTTATTTCCTCACCGGCTTTGTTGATGTCCTGCTTTCCCTGTCTTGTCATGCTCAAGGCTCCTTGTGGTGAGCCGGAGTGGCAGAAATGGCTGTGCACAGGCTGCTCCACGGCTGCAGCTCCTGACAGAGGGCATTAGCTTCAAAATGCTGCAGTTGTATCTCCCCGGGCAGGCTGGAGCTGCTGGGCTTGCTGAGAACACTGTTTCTCATAACCCCCTTTGTCCTGCGATGTTACCCGAGGAGCATTCCTCATATTTGATTTTTAGCATGGCTCTACTCTGGATTTCCTTAGCAATTTTGAAATGAAGGGAGTTAAAAGGAACGAGAGCTCTGCGAAGTTTGGTTATAAAGCACTGGTAGGTGTTGCCAGCTACTACTAATAATCCCCACCCCATGGCCAGTACAGTAGCAGTCTTTGTCCACAGACTACTGACATAGTAAGAGGCAGACGTGGGACTGGAGCTGTTAAGTGCAAAATACAAGATCACTTATAACTATCAGGTCTGTTATTTACTGTTCAGTGCTATTCAGCTCATCTGTGCAGAATAGTGTTTAGATCATGGAAAACCTTTCATGTCTTTTTCTTGCTTCTTAATTAGACTTTTTCCATGAGCCTCACTTGTTTCTGTCCTGTGTGCTAAGTTCGGTGACAAAAATCTAATCCTATATCATGGTTTTGTTGAATGCATTTTACCCCCTTGAGTTTAGAACAGATACAATTTATAAAGAAAGCTTTAGGGTTTTGGCACTTGACATACCCTTAAAATAGCCTGTTAGCCCGGCTGCTTTGCAGTGATACCTGAGTTGCATCTATAGCTCAGCACAATGGGACCCAGCCTCCTCAGAGGAGACTGAAAGTCCAGACAGACAATTCAAATATCTTGGCTCTTTACAGTTGGTCATTAATCACAGTTCCTTATTGAGCTTTTTCGATAAATTTTTTTTTATTTATCTGAAAAACATTGTGATCCAGAAAATCCAATACAGTACTTAACATTGATTTCTGGCTGCTTTCTTTATGATGTAGCATATGTTGCATCCTCAGAGAGGATGCTCTCTGGAGGTCAAAATGCTAATGATACTTCAATCTGGCACAATCCTAGGAGCTGTAGGTAAATAAAACATTTGTTTTTTAACAGTGTGGTAAGTTGTTTCTAAGGACACTTGAGGAATTACTTTTAAACAAAGCATTTAAAGAGCGAGAATTATGTAGGTTAGCTGTCAGGTGGCTCCTGCAGAGGCAGGTGCAGAGCAGGCAGTGAGCAGAGATAGCCACGTTCCCCCCAAGCCAGGGAGCAGAAGCTGCAGGGCAGCACCATGCCCGGTTGGATCTGGCTTGCGGGAGCTGTAGTCAAAGCCTGAACTCGGGACTGTCTGTGCTTATCTTTGTCTCTATGCACTAAGTGACTGTTCTTTATGTGATTTGGTTTCTTTCACAACTGTGCTGTTGGAGCATCTTCTGTTGGGAGTATAAAAAGGGTTAGGAGCTGTACTGGATAGAAACTATAGTTTGTCCTTTCCCTCCATTGTATCAGACAAAATATCTCCTTGTGGACGGATACTGGGGATCAGGGTTTTAAATTAGTTTCCCTTACAAAGGAAGGCTAATGCTCTTTGTATTAATAGAGTGAATGGCAGATGCAGGTAAGGGCCTCAGTTGTTTGGATTGTAAACTTGTGACTAACTCTTGAATGCTGAATGTGAAGTTTCGTAACTGGGATCTGTGTCATCCTGGCTATACACATCTCCATTATTTCTGAAGAATTGAGCTGTCAGGGCTGATTTGAAGTTACCTGAGGTGATCTTTTGACTTTCTGGGTAACAGAACCTGTGTGCTTGGAAAACAAGGAGTTCATAGAAGATCCAGGGGAACCAATGCACACAGGAAAGCATCACGTCAGTGTGCTCCTGGTCAGAACCCCTGGTTATGCACCCATTGCAGGTGTTTTCAAAGCTATCACTTCCAGGATGGAATAACTGCTATTGTTGCTGTCCAAATGGGAGAGACGATGAAAGTATATTCACTGAATTCTTGGTGAAGATTCCCATGAATGTAATTGTACTTTTTTGCAAACAGGGGTTCAAGTTGATACCAAAAACCTGTTTACATTTGTGTTGGTTGTGTAACCAAGAAAGCTTACTGTTGCTAGTAGGGCAGATTAGGGTGAGGGGAACTTGTGAAAAAGTTATAAGAAGACTTATATGAAGTATAAAGAGTAAAGTTCCTCAATCCATAACTACTTCTGTATAGTATTTCTTTGTGTCTTTTCATTTTATCTGGATATTTGGTGGTGTTACTCTTCCCAGTCACATTGCAGTTTTGTTCTCTTTCTGTGGTAGGTTTGGGAATGTTCCTTCCTTACGTATTGAAATAGCTGTTGATGTATACCATTCACCATTATTATTTTTGCTGTTTTGTATTTAATAAATAAAATGAACGGTGCGGTGTTGCTATGGACACTAATACGTAAGCATAGGAGTTGGTAGACGGAGTGTTGTGTCTGGTTTTGTGTGACAGAGACTTTCCCTTGTTGCAATTCTCATTAAGACTGAATTTTGTGATAGGAAATCTGATTTTTCATGTCAGCTGTTAGAAATCTGCGGATTTTTTGTTGTTGCTTTTTAGCTTCCGTGTTTTCAATATCAGAATAGGTGTTGATCTTTCTAAAAACCAAACATCATCAGGTTCATGTACAGTCCATACATTTCTTTCTCAGAAGTCTGGTTTGTTTATCAGTGTTTTATTTTTGGAATACCAAGATGTTTATTCTGTAA
This sequence comes from Neopelma chrysocephalum, assembly GCF_003984885.1. Lineage (NCBI taxonomy): Eukaryota > Metazoa > Chordata > Aves > Passeriformes > Pipridae > Neopelma > Neopelma chrysocephalum. The sequence continues at coordinate 7,618,407 of NW_020897703.1, forward strand.
CGCATTTGTTAATTTGAAAGAAACAATATATTGATTAGTCTTAAAGTCTTACTGAGTTTTACCTTATTTCAGTTTATTTGTGTAGTACACTTCTAAACTTTAGCTGTATAGATATGTCTAGAGGGGAGAAGTTAAGAATTCAATCTCTAAGGGCAAGGAAAGATACTGAAAGAGAGAAGCGTGAAGACTTTCTATTGCCTTAACTTTTCTTTTTTTTTTTTTAATGGAACTTTAGCATTTTTTCTCTTCTTTTAGAGTAGAAAGGTAGATCTGATATTTTCTGAGAAGTCTGAGGAAGGACTTTTTCAAAGACATCGATACTGAGTTGCAGAGAGATAGGAGATTGTGATCCAGCTCTTTTAAATTCCTTTGAAGGTTTCAGTGAGGTGGATTCCGTATTTAAGCACTACAGTTTTGTGCATTTATTTTAAAGGTTGAGCCTAAAAAGTACTGCATATATGTTTCTTGATGTTAGGCCAATTATCTCCTAAAAGTTTGTGAAATATCTGTGAGTGATATTAGACAGCTTTTGACTTTGGCCTGGATTTTGCCTTCCTTGAGACTGGCGGCATGAGGCTCACTTAGAAACTGCTTGCAGGCCTGTAAATATTATCTGAGACTAGCAAAAAATTCCTTTCTCAGACATTCATATTGACTTCAAAACTGTATATACTTTGAGCAGGAGTGTAAGGTATCCTTGCCTCCTGTATAAAAACACTTCTCACTTTTGTAATGCTGTGACAGGAAATAAGTGTGTTGGAGCTGTAGCAGTGAAAGTGATTTTTTTTTCTATGCCAAATAAAAATATTTCTATTTATCTTTGAGTGATGGTTCAGAACCCTGTCTATCGATCTGGATGTGTGTGTCTGAAGGAATACCCAGCTGATATGTGCTCTAGACAGCTGGACCATCTGTATGGAACCACTGAGATCATTGTTGCTTGGTCATAGTTCTGTTTCTCCTATTAAAGCATTAACTCACTCTAAAAGTAGTGATGTGGGATGCACAAATAGAATTTTAAACCCCAGTGAATTAGTACAAATGTTGTAAAACACAAACACAATTTTTATACATGTATTCTTTTGACCTGGGAGGTTTTACTGTTTAAAAAAATTAAAACTGAAACAACACACACACAAAAACTTCAAAAAGAAGCAAAACCCAAAACCATCCTCCAGCAGAAAAAACAGACAAAATAACCCACAGGCACGGAGAAAGTACCCACATTTACACCAACAGCAACTCGTGACAGGTAGACATCCAAACTGCAGCAAATACAAATTGGTTATATTCTAACTGCTGTTCTATTTTCCTCCATTTCTATTCTCTGAGGATAAAATTGCAGTGAGTAAGGCAAAATGGATGATGCTCTCTGAGCCACAGTGAATTACCCAGAGCCATGTTCTTCCTTTGAATGCAGGTCCAGACACTGTTGCTCCACAATGCTGTGGGAAAGCAGAGAACACTTGGTGAAAACTTACTGCAAAATAAAGCATGTAAAGCCACAGGAATCAGTAATAGATGAACATACAGAAAATATTCAAACTGTTGTTCAAAAAGTTTTTTTAATGGCTCTGAAGAGTAATCTGAGTTCTTCTGCCTTTATCTAGCACTGTTAGCAGATGGATCGTGTCACTTGTTACCTGTGCAGGGGAAGGTGGAACGTGCCCCCCACCACATGAGGGTTTGGGGGAGCAGAGCCCCGCACACACCTGTGTTAGACACTCCCAGCTGTGGAGCCATTCATAGCATCTTCGGAGCAAACTAAAAATGTGTGGGGGTGGAATAAACACAGACTGTAAACCAAAAGCATTACACATCTCCGAGTGCTGTGCCAGGCACTCCGGGAGGGATGCTGTTCCCAGGCCTCAGAGCTCCTGCCAGCAGTGCCTGTACAGGCGCAGTGGGAGAGCCAAGGGAGGTGTGGGCTGACCCTACTCAGCTTTGGAGGGTTAGATAGGAGACAACTTCTGTCCAGCACTAAGAGGATAGTTAGTAAGTAATAGCAGTGGGAGAGGGTGCATAAAGGAAAAGGTTTTAAACTAATTTAAGATTTCAGTGTATAGCTCAGGTATGCTAACATTAGTTTTCCTGGTTTTATACAGTTAAATATTTTTGGGAATTTTGGGGTTTTTTTGTTTCGGGTTGGATTTTTTTTTCATGGAGGATTTTTTTTGTATTATTTTAATTAAGACTGAAAACATCAAGCTCTACTATGGGGAGAAAATTTTCATAATAGTCTTAGAGTGTTAGATACCTGCTGTGAAAACAATAATGATTAAATATTGCTAATGGGGGAAAACTCATAAATTGTGAATCCTTAATTTCACTAGATATTCCAGAATAAACCAAGTGAAATAAGGTACTAAAGATATCAGTCTGAACAGGTTCTCCCAACTCTGCTGACCTTGATCCTACACTGAGCTAGTGTGTAATCTGTAGGAGACTACTCAGAGCAGGGAGTAGAGGTGAGCACAGTCCTACATTTAGGAAGAGTCTGTCTGTCACTGTGCCGTGCTTACTGTGGAACAGAAGTTTCCTATAATATAAGGGAGCACAGCACTAAGTATTTAATTAGCTGAGGTCATATGTCACCTAAATGTTCATCACAGATATGTGTATTTTATGCCTGCACACTTTACGTGTGAATTTATAGGTTGATATTTGAACATAAACTGGTAAATTTGGAGTTTCTTCTAGCAGCCTGTATAAGAATTAAAATTACCACTTTTTAGGAATTTAGAATTTCTGCTTAAGCACAACCTGATGAGTAGCTTAGCACACCCGGGGCCACAGTGATGACAGAAGTATGACATGAATTTCTTCACCGCCTTAATGTATTTGTAATCATTGTAATGGGTTATCTCAGTAGCAGTATCTTATTCCCAAAAGTGCTGTTGGCACGATGCTGGCTTGTGGTATGATGGAGCCCTCGAAATGAGATTACAAGGCAGGCTTTTCCATTCCTTCTAGGTGGTTATAAAATGAAACAGTTACCAGGTAGGTGCTGTTAACAGCAAGGTTTTTTCCTCCGAGAAGCAAATATGTTCTTGCAAATGCCATCGTCTTCCAGCTGTAGTGTAACTATGTTTTGATTGTTTGGTAGAAATGTGCTCTAGTACTTGACAACTTGCTATATTATTTCAGTGAACTGGGCTCCTGACAGACCTCTCCTAGATTTGAAACCTTTAAGCAAAGGGAAGTTAAGGAAGAAAAATAGAAAGTGTATTTTGTAAGCATCATGGAACTCACAGAACACTTGGATTTCCTTTTTGAAAGGATAGATTGGGAAACAGAACTCCTGTCTAAAACAGTAATAGGACAGTACCTGCTCAGAGGCATAACTGGTGTGATTACCTGTCAATTGTTAGAAGGAATAAGCAAGGAAAACAAGCAAAAACACCCCAGAAAACAACCAACCACCAAACCATAGTTCAGGCTGAAAGCAAAAAGTTGATTATCAATCATAAATTCTCATTTTTGTCCTGGTTATGCATTTTCACTTTGATGGAGCTTATAGTGATTGAAGATGTCTTAAATTTTGTGCGACCAAACAAGTGTGTATTAAGTGTCTTCACTGAAGTGTAGAAATGCTTTGGTGGTGTCCAGTTGGAAACCAGAAGAATCACTTGAAAACCTTGGCTATGGCTGCATGTATTTTGTGATGGGTTAAAGCAGGAACACCTGTCAGGAAGAAGTCAGTTTCAAGTTTAACTTTATTTTTTTATTTCGCAAAAGAAGGTTTCTACTTGTTTAATGAGACTTGAGGTTTTTACCTTTCATTTAACAGGATTTCACGGTACAGTCAGGATTTGAGTAAATCGGATTGACAGAAGACTTCTTTGTATTCAATTTTTTAAAAGCTTGCTTTTTCCATTCTAATTTCTACAGTATCTGTGTAAATAAGTGTCTTGTGAGCGTATCAGTCTCAGACTTATGGTTTAATTGTACAGTGTCATTAAAACAGCTGAAACCGATGCTCAGGGCTGTGACAGGTTCAGGGACTGATTTCAGAAAATTTTTCATTATGTGGAATGTATTTATAAAGTAAAAAAGTTACAGAAGCCGTATCATTCACTATGTAAAAGTTTTATTCAATCTGTGAAGTTAATCTAGCAATCATGCAGATTCCAACATCATTAGCAAGTCAGTTTCATAGGATTATGAAATGTCTCCTCTGACCTATTCAGATTTGTGTTGAAATATTTATTCCTGGTTTGAAACAAGTTTGTTACTGTAGGGCAGACAGAACGTGTTATACAAGTGAAGTCAGCTGTAACACGAATTGATAGCTTTGATACCAGCCTTTGTACTTGATTGATGTATATTTATTTTGGCAGGGATGTTGCCTTAGATATGGTCCTTCCTCCCTTCCCATGGTCTCCCCGTTGGCTTCCGTACCCAGCTCCCTGCTCAGCATAACCGCGGTTGTACGGCACAGCTGTCGGGGCACCGCTGGGCTGGAACAGGCACCTGGGAGTAGGAGGCAAGGGATGCCTGAGCTGGCACTTGTGCTGCGAGAAACGAACATCAAACGATGTCTGTATTTCATCTGAAATCAAGTACTTAGATCTGTAGAAGGATTTTGCATAAGTGCAAACTAAGGATTACTATTTATCATTATTGCCTTTTTCATCTTCATGTTATTATAAAGTAATCAGAATAACCTTTGAAGTTAGGGAAGGTACTGTTTTTCCCATTATATAACTAGCTAACATAAAGCACAAAGAGGCAAAGTAACTTACCTAAGATCAGGATATTCAGTAGCAGAGCCAGAAACACAATCTGAGTTTCTTTTTGTTTTATAATTCAAGTTCTGGAAATTTTTTCTTTCCTTTAGGAAAAAAAAAAGCTCATTTACGCATATCTGACGTGCACTTGTGTGCCCTCATACAAGATTCAGTTTTCTGTTTGAAGAAGGTCGCTCCAGCTGGTGCCTTGGAAACAGAAGCTGTGTGTCAGTGGAGCCTATTGATTTTGCTGGGGTCCTCCTGAGGTTAAAGCCTTTCTCCTCTCTGGGCCATTCTCGCTGTTTCAGCTCCTGCCCTGCCGAGTGCCGGCCCAGCCGCTTGCTGCCTCCTCTCGTCTCTGTTGGCCTTGTCAGGTTTCCACAGCATTTTCTGTCCTTTATTTCACTCTGCTCAAGGATGTCCCCAAATCGCTGCATCTCGTACCTGTGAAGTATCTTTGAGGAAGAGGTTCTTCCTGCCTGGAAGGCAGCTGAATCTCTATTTAAGCAAGGACAGGATAGAGGGTAGTAGCCATTGTAAGGCCTCTCAGCTGGGGAGGAGAGGTGGCTTTCAGCAGGAGGCAGGAGAGGTTCAGCTGCTCCGCTGCCCTCCTCCACTCCCGGGCGTGGACACACGGTAGAGAAATGTAACGATTATTGTTATCTTAAAGTTACAGAAAACTTTTAAAATATTTTTGAAGTCCTAGAAAAAGAATCTGGTAAAAGTTAGAAATTATATGTTCATATACAGATGATAACTGGGGAAAATAAAAGAGAATGAGGGAGGATTAATGGGAAAATGGGACATGTACTGTCATGTTAGACCCTCTCCTAAACCACGATAGGAAGAGCTGGAGCAGATGCATACCTTTTAGAGTACCACAGGCATTATTTGAATTGGCATTAGCCAGACAAACACAGTCTTTAGTAACTGTGAATGTTTCTAACATATCAGACAGATTTAACTCACAGATCTGTAACACAGGCTTTCAAATTTAAAATTGCAAGCCCTTTTACATATGAGAATGTATGCTATACTGAGTTGTACTGGAAGTATAAAAAATGTTCTTGAATTAAAGCAAGTAGGAAAAGTTAAGTTTTAGTACTAAAATACTTGCTACACTTGAGGATTACAGTTAAGGATTACAATATTAAGCTGATTTAGAGCATGAGATCTGAAGTACTAGGACATAAACCAAAAGTGCAATGAAAGGTTTTGTCAGAACTTGTTCTCACCCTGTTTGTATTGATCTTGGGTTTACACTTGAAACAGGTTGGCTGACTAAAATTTTGCTATAATTCAAATTTCACTGTATGCTTACGGAAATGATTTTGAAATCAACACTCTGTACAATCATGTCCATTAGATCAGTTCGTTCTTTGTTGCCCATTGCTAAGGTTGACAGGAGAGAAGTATTCCTGAACCTGTCAGAGATGTGAAGCGTTATTGACAGGACATTAGTGCTCATTGTCCCTGCCCACACCAGAGGGGAGTGCAGAGCTGGCAATGGGCAGGAGCAGCATCGGCCTCACTGCCAGTAAACAGGCACCCGCCGTTCCTCCAGGGTGCACCCAGCAAGAACCTGCTGGGACAGGCCCAGACATCCCACACTGCCTGGGCTTGGCTCGGCCTTCCCACTGAGCAAATGGCTGGCAAGGGGGGGACCTGGTTTTGTAGGAGCGAGGGGAGCACGGCCGGCTGGTAAACAGCATTCCTGGGCTTCAGCGCTCCCGAAGACTTGGAATATGCGGGCACATGGGATCAGAGCTGCCTTTTCTGAAAGATGAGGGGGGTTGGTTGTTTGCTTACCCATACAAAAGCGTTTCAGTGTTTTGATGTAATTTTTTGGGCTCTATTTTTAGCGCCTGGGAACGTTACAAACATGAAATATGTAGCCATTGAGCCTGTTGAATTTAAAAGAACTTCAAATGTCTTTAAAGAGGCTCTCCGAAGTACTCATTTTTTTCCATTGCAGCATATGTATTTTTTGATCCAGTGTTTTACAGAAGCTGGAAGTGTGCCATTATGGTAAAGCTGGTGTTGCTGTTTGGTTTGATAAGCAGTAAGTCCCGTTGGTCCAAGATTAATATAAGGGAATAATGTAAAGGTTGTTCTCAGCCTTTTTATTAAAAACATTTCTCTGACTGTTTTATTTCAGTATGGAAGATGTCCCCACTATGTGGTTAAGTGCTCAAATAAGCTTTCTGTTACACTTGAAGGCAAGGTTGAGGTGCACTCAAAAGTAGCTTGCCTATGGAAGCGAGGTATTTCTCTTACCTCTCTAGTAATCAAATATTTATTGGTATATAGGGAATTTCAGAGAAGATAATCTAAATTTAGTTTTGTGATCGAATTGCTATTTATTCTACATACATGATGATTGTAAGAGTCTATTCAGTAGTGTTAGAAATAACACTGAAGATCCCTGAACTCACAGAAGAAAAGGCAGAACAGGAAGTTTTGTTGGGTTTTTACGAACTTGTGAATTCCTTCTGTACAAATGTGACAAGCTGCTAATTCACCTCTTTGTATCTAGTCATCAAAGAAAGAGCAGGTAGGGATTGCATAACCCACTTCCCTGCCAAGAAATTACCACTCATGCTTCATTTTTAAGTTTCATGTATCAGTACAGCCTTCAGTATTCAAAATGAACAAAAAGGGCCAATCTCATACCCACAGCCTGGCTCCAGACTGGGTGCTTGGGGGCAGCCAGTTCGCCAGAGGAGGACAGAGGTGCTGGAAGGGATTACACCTCTCAGACTGCCTTGACACAGGGACAGCGAGGGAGCCTCCTCTTCCAGACAAAGCTCAAGTACAAATTGCATTTTCCAGCAGCAGATTTTTGAAAGAGATCTGCCCACTGAAACGCTGCCATCACGAATGACTGACTTCTAGCTGTAGCAGGATTTCTCTGGAGCATGTTATGGGAAATAAATTTTACAGCCCAAGCTGCATGATGTTTTCAGGCATTCACTGAGGAGGCAGATGGGATCTGTGGTGCGTGGTTGCCAGGTTGTGATGTTACTGCGAGTCTCATGAGAGACTGGTGCTTTCTTACAGTCCAGGTTCCACACAGTGATGTGATTATGTGAAAAATGGATTAAAATTTTAGCTCTCCTGATGTGGAGAAAAACATGAAAAGATGTGTCACAAAGGACACCTCATGACAATATGTATATAGGATTTTATATAAAAAGTATAAAATATGATGATGCTGAGTGCAAAGTGGAAACATATTGGTGACTGTTTAAATCTTTTCTTCAAATATTGGAATGATTGGAAGCAAGTGCAAATTTTCTGTTTCATCCAAGCCAATAGACTAGAAACCAGATATTTCTCTTAAGTCTGGGGAAAACATCCATTTTCAATTATGAATGAAAATTGCCTTAGGGTTACTGATTGGCAGGATTATTCTGTTAAAGAATGTTGCACCATCTCCCACAAAATGCTCAGTTCCCATTGTGTTTTTAATCTATGTGAGCACTAAGTGCTCAGTCCTCTTCCATAGAAGTTATCTTGCTAACTTCATTGTGCCTTCAAGTGCCTTCAAAAATTCATGTGAAATAGTGTTCATTACCTTAGCTTTGGTTAAAGTACTGAAGGTGGTCACGTTGGTAGGCATCAGATACTTACATTTTATAATTCTGTTACAAAATTTGGGCATGGATTTTAATTTTATTAATTATTTGTCAAGTACTTACAGAAGGATGCAGCCTTATTTCTCATGCACAGGCTCATAAATCAGAATTAGGATAATAATTGTTTTAAAACATGCACCTGTCAAAGGTTAGATAAAGATGTTTAAGGAATAAAGATGTTTAGGAAGTGCTATCTTTATTCTTTTCATCATTCTTAGCAATGCAGAAGTTTAATGGAAAACTGGCAATAGCTCCTGCTGGATTTCATTGTAAAGGACTGTAGAACACAACTTTTAAGGTATTCCAACTTTGTGGTTCCAGCTTAACTAAAATGTAGATTTAAATGCATATAGTTAAATTGGTGTAGAAGGCCATGTGATGGGATTCTTGAATTATAGGATAGTCTGATCTATACCCATGGTATTTTTGTAGATACTGTCTTTTTAGATATCTTTTGGTATCTTTTTAGATACTGTTAGCCTACTAACATAGTTTTTTGTTACAAGTTATCAGCTTATTTTTTTCTTTCACATTTTCTCCCCTGTGCGGAATAAATTTAGGATTTACATAAAATAGTCGGAGTCATTTTGGTATAGTGTTTATATTGGAGGCTTTCTTGTCAGTTGCTCTAATGTGATGAAGACTGAACTCTCTCGCTGCAGGACAGTGGTTCAGAAATGAGGCAGTAGTCAGTTGTTTGGAAAGAAATGTTGATTACTGTCCAGAAAAGAAGAGAAAAAAAGACCTGATGAAGTGTTTTGGTTTGGTTGGAATGTGCTGCTAGAATGCAGTTAGGGATGCATATTCTACATGTTGTAGAGGATTCCTAGAACGTGTTTAATATAAGCTTTGTGTAGACGAAACAGATAAACAGATTGTGATTGAGATCTGTGGGCCTTTGGAAAAGATTGCTAATTGTATGTTTTTTCAAAGGACCAAGATCTTACCACTGTCATGAAAGTTGTGCAGGGCCACTGTGAAAAGCAATGTGACTTTAAAATCAAAATGAATTAAATACACTTGAAAGGTCTCTTTTCTGATCTGCAGAGCATATTTACAGTCAGCTGCAGCTGAAGGCCACATTGCCCCCACACTGCAGCCTTCCTTCTCATGCTGTGTTGGTGACTGAACCATAAGCTTTTCCTCATCCTTCTGATCTCATCCTCAGTATCATTAAGATTCCTTAATGGAAGAGCAACTTCTGCAACAGATTGGCAATGAACATATTGAATCTATCACATCAAAGAAATAGTTGTAGGATGGCGTGAAGACTCTGCTTCTTTTTAAAGTGATCTGTATGGGCAGATCTGTATGGGCAGATCTTTGAGTCCCTGTGTAATTTTGCCAGCTTTGATCAGAGTCCATACAGCTGCAGTTGTTTTGAAAAATCAGATGTTACTGTTGTGCTGTGAAGGTTAAAGGATGGTGTTTTCCTTGCTTGTTCAAGACTAACACTGCTACTTCCTTGTGATTTGGCAAATTAAATAAATATTAGTATTTTGGTACATATCAGCTGTAAGACCACTTGGTTTCTGATACACAGCTACCAGAAATTCTGTTGGAACATAGGTAGTTATTTTTAAAACTGATTTTAATTATATAGAATAATTGTATGTTTCTCTAAAATGTTTTTATACAATGCTTCTCTAAACTTAAATACACACATATATTTTCTAGAATTATTTACTACTGTGTGACAGATGCACAGCTGTGAGTCATTTACATGAAGAGTAGGCAGATTTCTGAAAATGGAATAAAAAGCTTTAATAGCAATATAGAGATCTGGTGGAAATTTATGTGCAAATGTCCTTTATTATATGATCACCACCATGTAAATATATAGCTTTGAAACAACATTCTGAAGCCTAAGGTTTCATATTCAAATGTTTAAATATTGAAAGGAAACAATGTCATTGCTTGCACAGTTTCAAGGCTATATCCTTTTGTGTGTTTATGTTGGGATACAGCCTTTAATTACACAGTCAAATTTTTCCCCTTGGGATTCCTAGTTTTTAACTTGGTTAACACTTGCTGCCTTTCCTCGTGGCTGTCTGAAGATGTATCATCATAACAGTGATCTCTGTAGTGTCCCAGGGAGCTCTTTGGCCATCATGGTGTAAAACCTTTGGTGTAGTAGCAGAGAGAACTTTTCTGGACAGCTTGCAGCTGTTATGAGGAGGAGACTACCCTTCCTTCTCCTCATTTTCCATTCTCTTCATACGTTCTGATTTCAGTAAGAGTATCAGAGCAACAATGTGCTGAACAGTGAAGTAGGAAATATGAAAACTGTGCATGGGCTCCTCACAGTTTGTCAGCCAGGCTGGAATATTTTACCTTCACAGCATGGACATCAGTGCTTGAACTGACACAGTAATGGTGGTGGTGGTGAGTTAGTTGATGCTCTACCCAGAGTTGTGAGGGAGGGAAGATACATGGGGGGTGTGGGGGAACTGAGGGGATGGTTGTCTGCAGGTTTTACAGTATTTGCTGATGGCAAAGGAAGCTAGAAGAGTCACACATCCCCTCTCTGGCTCCCAGAAAGGAGTTCCGTATATTTACAGACTCTTTTGCCATTGGCTGTTGTTACCTGGTTTTGTCTGTTTTCTCAGAATGTTCTTTCATCATAGGATAAATGCTAATTTTAAAGCATGGAAACAGGAAGCATAAAAAAGAGGCTTTAATTTTTGAAAGTTAAATTACAAAGAAATAAAAGAAGCTTTTTCAAGCATAGGCACAGATTGGAATACTTTTGCATTAATTAATATTACAAGCTTGTGTTAAGAGTGGACGAGTTAATTTGAAGGAAAAACATTGTTCTTCCTGATACCATTAGCACTGTTAGTATTCTTCATTCTGTGTCATTCCTGAGGAAGGCTAGGAAGGCAGCAGTTGAACAATCTCCATATGCAGCAATATTAATTTTTAAAACTTAGTTTGTCAAAGATACTGTATAAGTGCTTGGAAACAATTATGGCAGTGATGCCTGAGAAAAGAGAGAGAAATGCCTAATGTGTAGAAGTGCCTGCAGGGAGTATCCCACGTGCAGGGCTGGGTTCAGCCAGATGACTCACATCTAACCGAGTGCTGGAAGCATTCCCCTTCACGGTGTGCTCTGAAATACATTCCCAATTATTTGTGTGTACCTTTGACAAAATTCTCTCCAGACTCAAGGGATGTTATACTTGGTTTTTGGAGCCCAAAAATAAGCTTTTGCTTGATGATGAGGTCAGGATGCTTGTGGGAATGGTGGCTTGTTGGTTACCAGCTGCTCCCCAGCCAGGAGGAGGTTGTCTCTGTTAATGAGTCATGCTTTGTTTTTTTTTCTGATTTCAAAAAGAAAAGGAAAAAAAATACTTATACTGTTTGCTGTGATATTTCTTTGTGATGGGATTGGTGGACTTCAGTAAAATGCTGACTACTATCAGAATTACTGGCAAAATGTTTCAAGATAGAAGGGTGTATGTGGGTTGTCTTCTAAATAGCATCTTTGTACTGTTGCTTGTAAAGTCGGTAGCCCTGGGAACGGTGCTTTCCTTTCCCATCCAACTGGGACAAGAAATTGACTGTTAAGGTGTTTTGGGCCTTCCAATGGTTTCTCTTGGTTTCAGTTTTTTGTTGTGGCAGATTTTGACCAGATCAGGGAGCCTAAGTTGAAGTTGGAAATAAAAACGTCACCTATACTTAGCAGTGAAACAAGCACTGCACGAACCTTGCTTTCAGTTACAGTAACGTAAACCTGAGGAAGCTCTGCCAATATCTTCTGTGTACAAGTGTAGGTAAAATTTGTATCTGCAGTCAACTCCTTAATCATTGGATTTTCTAGAGTCTGCAGCTAATTCTGCTCATTATGCCATTGGTTTTTTTATGCTAGACATTGGTTTAGGAATAATACTGAGATACCAGCACTTCCCATCTGAGATTTGAAGCCAGTGTTGGACAATTTGTTTTTAATTCATTTTGTATTTGTCACTAAAGAAATGCCCAAATATTAGTGATGATTCTGAAAACTAAAATGAGATTCTTGAGTGGTTGTTATGAATGTTTAAAGTGAGTTTATACAGTGACATGGTGAAAAAATATGGAAGCTGTATGGTAGGTGTCCGGGCATTGTAAATAATAAAAGCAGAGTCCACTGATATGGAGGAGGGATTGTTAGCAGTTTCAGACCAAGGAAGTCTTCCTTCAGAAAAATTTGTTTCTGGACTGTAATGCATCTGGAGCCGTTGATAGGAGATGTAATATCAAATAAACTTTCATATTGAATGTTCTAATTGTAAGAAGTTGTGGTTGTTTCAGCCAGGGCTATAAATTCATGGAAGAAAGCATGAAAGGAAACTTCTATAGATTTTACATCCTTGTTTCAGAAGTGCCTTGCTTAAAGGTCAGTGATTACTTTTATTGACCCACACTGATGTGTCTTTTGGTGACTTCGTTAAAATGCATCTCCAAATAATACCAAGAGAAATATGACTTTTGTGCATATGTATATTTAAAATATGTATTAATTACTTAGAAGTAGATAGAAGAGGAAATTTAAACCCCTGCAAATGCCTTGAGAGGTCCTATGTGGCTTTGGCTTTGGTAGCATTTCTTATCTAGGTGTTTAAAAGTAAGTATGGTGTAAAAGAGTAAAGATGACGTATAACCGAAGAAAAGAGATGGATTGATAAAATTAGTGAGTTAATAAGAGTTTTTTTAAGCTTTGGAAGGTTTTTAAGCTGAGCAGATAAGTGACATAACCTTTTTGTTCTATTTAAGAAAGATTGATAATCTGACAACATTACAAAAGTTATTGTTGTACAAAGCAGATAAGGATGGATAGAAATAACATATTTGTGGGGGGTTTAGAGCTGTCTGGGCTTTTTGTCATTATGGTTTTTTTCTGCTTTTCTCTTTATGTAGATTTACCAGCAAAAGATAGTAAAACTGTCCTTGCTGGGAAATGACTGGCTGTCACATGCAGAGTTTTACTCACTCATAGTTTTGAGCTGCATCTTACCATTCCATTGAGATGTTCATTGACACTTACTAAGAAATTTGTAGTTATTCTTAAATTTATAAATGTTGGTCAACAGCCTGACAGTAGTAACTCGCACTGTAGAACTGACTTGGCTGTTGGAATGTTGACAATGTTATTTTAAAATATTTATAAGAATTGAAAATTAGTTCAAGATTAGCCAATTCATTAAGAAACAACTCTACTTAAAAAAAGAAAAATATTCTTTTCTCTTTAAGGCCAGGGAGGTTCTTTGAGGTTACCTGGTGGCTGCACAGCTACCCACTAAAGAGAAAAATCCCCCAGAGGGGATGGTACAGCAAGGAAGGAGAAAGCAACGATCATTTTTCTCTGTATGTTTTTCTACTGCTGATGGGCACAAAACATTTTTATCTAGAAATTTTCTAGTATCTCTTCAGCCTGCATAATGCCACCATTCACAGGCTTCTATGGGAGGTGTGCCAAGGCAGCCAGAGCTGCTGAAGAACCTGTTGCTCAGGATGCCCTTGCCCTGGGCTATGCTAGGACTGGAGGAGCAGCAAAATCCCATTCCAGGATAGAGGAGGGCCCTCCTGATGGAGGCATGTTGTTAACCCTTAGATTGTACAAAAAACTAGAGCAAGCAAACTTAGGCATCAGATACCATTTGGCAAACAGTGGTGGAAATGATTACTGGTTACTTGGCAATGGGAAGGTTGCAAAAGGCTGTGCTCTGGTTGTGTGGTCAAAGGAAATACAGCTGAGATTATAGCGAAAAGGTCAGTCCTCACAACCTGCATCTTCTTAGTACACACTAGGTACTGTCTTGAACTGATGCAAAACCTGCCACATTTAATATATATTTTAAAAGATAACCCAATAACATGTAAATTCCATTCATAAAAATAGGAAAGTCAAAATTACCATTTCCCTGCTAGCAGTTACTCAGCTTCTTATATTTGTGTAATGTTTCATAAAGCTTTGTATGATGCAACAGTTTCCTTTATGATGTTGTGTTTTTTAATATATATGTATGTGTATGCTTTGAATTCATAATTTAGATGACAGTTGTAATGTGAATCTTTTGGTCTCCTCGCAATGGAAGTTGGAGTTCTTATTCCACATTACAGTGTACCGTGGCGATAACTTACTTTCTTAGTGAACCAAAACCAGTAGTGATGGTATTTCTTTTGACAGAACAAATTTAAATTTGATGGTGTTGTGATTATCACAAGCTCCTTTTATTTAGGTGGTGTATCAGATATGAGCTGCATGTTGTTTCTGATAGGTGATTTTTCACATACTTCTGTCACAGCTGAAAATCTCTCTGGTATTCTGTTTTACCAGCTTTTTATTATTTTCCCTTGCCATTATGGTAATGTAAGAATGGAAGTTGTTTTCTTTTAAATTTACTTTCTCTTCTTATCTAGTTCTCTTGTATGTGTCCACACTGGGAGTTTGAATAAGTGAATCATGTTTAATTTCTTTTAAATGCAATACGAGAAAAGGGAAGTTATCAGTTTATTCAGCTAGTGTAGACTGGGATAAATTGTATTTCAGTCTCACCTAAAAATTTATCCAATGTTTAAGTCTTGAGTGCATTTTGTATTTTGTGGTTTTAGCATAGTTAGGTCTCATTACAGTCTTTTAAGGAGTACTTTTTGCAATATAGAAGACAAGTTTAAACATAGTTCCCAAACTTGGCTTTGAAGCCAAAGTAAATGAGGTCTTGTAGTGCCACATTCCAGTGATTCTAACATCAGAAGAGTATCTGCACTAATAAATTGTTATATTAAAGGGGCTGGATTTTTGTATGTCTGCAAAAAGCCAGACTGGGGTCTGACACAGGGAAGCATTAAGCTCACTGTTCAAGACCCTAACAAATCTTTTTATGAAATCTTTTTTCCCCACTGAGGGGAAAAAAACCACAAACCCAAAAAACCCCAAATCTGAAAAAGCAAGGTACATTTTGACAACAAATCAAATGCTATTTCAAAAAAGGCTCAATAAAACTAATTATTTAATTTTGTTGAATGTTTTATTTTTTCAGGTTTTCTGATACTCTGCTATAGTCAGTGGAGATACCTCTGTCTTTTTGTGAATTGAGGAGTGAGAATTATGCCGAAAATTAGCTGAGCACTGACATAAATCAAAACCCCAAAGTATTTTGAAATATTTGCATAAGTGGACTTATGTATGTTGTATATATTTGAATGCAAAACATTCAGTATTCATCACATTTGCAGCACAATTAGCAAACTTTTTTGAGATTTTCATCCTGGGAAAAACAATTAAAAAGCCTTGTAAAGGTTACAAACTTGATTCATACCAGGAAACTGGATTAAGGCACAGATAGCAGAGCATGACTGCATCAACTTGGCCTTGTATGGCTGGGCTGAACTTTGCCAGATCAAAATTCACTTTCTGTTGTCGGTGCCTCTCTATACAGGGCAAGGGAAGACTGGGAAAAGCTGTTGATGAATGTGCTCAGCTGTGTTTGATCAGCTCTTTTGCCATCCCTAGATTTTGAGAGGAAAAACAGTTTAGTGCATTGTCTTACAGTGTACATTTTCCCCCCTCATTGTTGTAATAACAATTACATGTTTATAGTGTTGATTCTTTCGAATTTACAATTAAGAGTCCTCATCTTGTTTGCTTTCAGATTCTTCTCATTCTTTTCATCGAGATGAGACAATCGTTATTGCCCTGGCATCTGTGTCTGTACTGGCTGTTTTGATTGTTGCTCTGTTCTTTGGATACAGGATGCTTGCAGGTAGGGGTTGACAATCTTTTTGATTTTGTGTTTTTCAGTTGTTCCTTTGGCTATTTCTCAAAGTTATACTTGTCTTCTGTTCTCCCCAGTCCCTATTATATGCTTGTACATAATGCTCCCCTTTCTCCTCTCTGACACTTTATGGTGATATCCCTTTCATAACAGTTCAGAGGGATTTATGAGTTGTCCAAGCTGGCATTTTGGGACTCATTTTTCTTCCACAAATCATCTGCTCAACACAACTTAAGTGAGGTGGTGAACATGCTTTATAGTTATTGCCAGTGACTTTGAGCTGTGTAGCAGATATCTGTAGTATATGTAGTACTTGTTATGTCCTTGCTTACAATATGTATTTCTGCCAAGTCCCAGGTAAGTTCTATTGTTTTCATTTGGAGCATGTCAAAAAGGAAACTATCTGATTTGCTTCTAACCCTCTTCCCCAGGAGATCGTAAACAAGGTTTGCACAGTATGAACATGATGGAGGCAGCAGCATCAGAGCCCTCATTGGATCTGGATAATTTAAAGTTGTTGGAGGTAAATGTTCAACTCAGTTTTTAATCTTCATTTTTATTCAATATAACACTTGTGGTCATATCATCTTCTAGGTATAGTTACAGAAATGAATGTATCAGTGCTCCTGTAATGTTTTCTTCACAGTTTAAAGAAGAAATAAAAAGAAAAAAAGGGTTACTGCAGTTACATTATTTTGTCTGATTTTGTTAGTAATATTGTTGGAATTAGCTAGAACATGTTGTGCCTCAAGAACAAAAGAGAAACACTGGGAGGTAATTAGAATGTGCTGTATTTCAACCTTGCATCAAAAGATTCATCTTTTTGCTTGACACCACTTGCTCGAAGTACAGTATCATACTGTGGTCATTTGGAGTTCTTTAGTAACATTATTGGAATATCGAATGTACTGTAGACAGGGCAGGATATTTCAGTAGTGGTGCATTTATGTATAGTCATTCTTCACTGTGGGGTACGATCTGTCTCCATGGCAACTAGAGGCCAACCAGAACTCTCTACTCAGCTTGGTGTTAGATGTATCATCACAAAACTGCAAAATGCTGTGCTTCCAGTTGGAATGCTTGATAGAACATATGGAATTTTAGAAAACTTTTAGCCAGAAATAAATGAGTAGAATGGCTGAGATGCAGAGAGTGGTACTTTCTTCTTTTTCCCAGTAGAAACCACACCTAGAGATGCAGGCTGCAGACATGCAGTGTGGGCTGTGCTAATGGTGACAGCAGACTAATCAGCAAAGAAGCTTCAGTGCCTTTTGCCAACGAAAAAGTATTTGAGGCAGAGTTTACAAGAGTTTAACAATGTGTGTTGTAGAAGTGTGCAAAGCCCCACACGAGAGTACTCGTACTGATCTGCAGTCTCTTGGAGAAAGCAGTGACTTCATTGGTAGAGAGATCTGCTGTGGGGTCTTCTGTCCTGTTTCTTGTATCTGAAGGAGCTGACTCCTCACCCCCAGTCATAGGGTGTTGCAGAACAAATGTCTTAATCTGTGCTTGCCTTTTGACTCTCTGTGGGTAGAACATGTTCCGGGTTTGTTACCTGGAAGTGACTTGCTGCTGCTTTACAATCCACTGACGTGAAAGGACTGAGAAACGAAAAGTGTCTCCCTTACATAATACTTTCATGTTGAAAACTTTCCTATTAGACAATTTTATCATTTTTAGAAACATTACTTTTGTTATCCATTCTGTTTTCCATTCCTCCTCCATTTGTAAGAAGTATTTAAAAAGTATTTAAATTTAAAAAGTAGAAAGATGGTTCATGAAATCCTTATAGTTCCATGTATAGGTATTCCTGAAAAATATTTTAATTCAATAGGTGCTTAAATTGTTATGTAGTTAAAATCTTTTGAGCTTTAGAAATTAGGACTTTTCCTGAAGGTGGTCCTGCATTTTGGTTTAGAGTAGAGATTGCATCTTTCTTCTTCAGTTGCCATGGAGATGGGAAAGGCCATTCTGTGAAGACTGTCTAGCATAGTGGGGGCTAGAATAAAGATTCACAGGTAGCCAGGAATTAATTGTTCCCTTCTGTTAAAACCTCTTTTGGTATCTATTTTGCACTTTAAATGTGTATTTTGTTATTACTAACCTAAAAAGCACAGCTTGTAAACTTTCCTAAACCTAAAATATTTACCTTGATGTCTGTGATCTCTGGAGTGAAATAAAATTGATCACATAAAGGCTATAAATGTTTAGTAGGCAAAAGTTTTAATAAAAGAATTAACATCACAATAGACATGTATTTTATTGATTCTGTATACAAAATTGCTGAATAGATTATTTATTATATATTTACTGGCTATTCGGACTATAGATCAATTTAGTAAGACCCACACTGGCCTGTGCTCAGGTTTCCAGCTCCGAAATAGCTTTTATGACAGCATTCTAATTATGGTTTTCACTACAAAATATTTACTATCTTCACTATTTTTATAGCACAAGTCAGTATAAAAGTTGGCATACAATTTTTGTAGAGTGAAAACTTGGGGTTTGTCTTCATCTATTATTTAGTGAACTGATTATTGACATTTTTTTGCAGTTGATTGGCCGGGGACGATATGGAGCAGTGTATAAAGGTTCCCTAGATGAACGTCCAGTTGCTGTGAAAGTATTTTCTTTTGCTAATCGTCAGAATTTTGTCAATGAGAGGAACATTTACAGGATTCCGCTGATGGAACATGACAACATTGCCCGCTTCATTGTGGGGGATGAGAGATTCACTGCCGACGGCCGGATGGAATATTTATTGGTGATGGAATATTACCCCAATGTAAGTGCTTCAAAGGAATCAATTGGCTTGGTTTCGAATCCTAAGAATAGCCACATAAAAAGGATGTACTTAAGTTTTTGTCGGTGCTTTTCATTGCTCTTTCCTGCACAGTAATGTAAAAATAATCCATATAAATTACAATTTTAATGAACCTTACTGTGGTTTACTGTAATAGTCTTCAAGATTTCTCAGTTAGTGCTACCAAACGTAGTCTTACAAATTCTTAGCTGAAGTATTTGGTCTTGGTTATGGTGCAGGTTTTTTTAGTCAATTCCGTCCTTACTGAAGGACAGACTTTGAAGAGTTGTTTTTACTTAAAAATAATTTCATAAGTTTAAAACTTTTTAGTATTAAGACATTTTATCTCTCTTATGGTAGTTAATGGCCTCAGTAGCTGCAAATAGTGGGGTTTTTTACAGTGAAATGTAACAGATCCAATATTTTTGTCAAACTAGTTTGTGATACCATAAATCATGTTGCCTTTTTATTCTGTTATCTGCTGTACAGCTTTCTATGGCATACTGTATTTATTTTTCTGTACCATATACTGATGATGTAGGACAAGTCCTAAGAAGGCAGCCTTACTTTCCAGAACCATATCTTAAGTCTCCTTAGCTAACTGAAGGCTTACATCCCTTGAATTCCTTGAGTTCCTAACACTCTGTGTGTGTGTACACACAGAAACAAAAATATTTTGAAAACACACAGTAAAAATCATCAAATGTAATGTATATTGGGGTTATGTATATGAAAATGCAAAAAATAATGTTTCGCAATTTATCTTGGGGCTTTTTTGCCTTTGTATGGGACAGAACTGTAGTTATTCAGTAAACCAATTTTTTAATGAGCTTTTTGCTCTCAAGTAAGCCAGCTCCTATTGTATTTCCTCCAGGGTGTAAAGGTGATGGCTGAAGCCTGCTCTGTTATGGCAACAGTAGGACAAAAGCTGCCTACTTGAGTAGCAAGAAGGAGCAGAACAGTGATAAGTACCAGTAATGATGGCCTGTCTTAGGGTTTTTTAGGCTCTACCTATACTTCTGTTGAAAGTTAAATGCACATGTTTAAATACATACCTAAATATGGGTATGTATTTACACACATATATATATATATTATATGCAAATTTAAGGCAGCATAGCACAAACATATAAAGAGTATCTTAACTGAAACTTTTAAGTGAGAACACACTTGCATCATGTCAGTTTGTAAAAGACAGGCATCTAAGGAGATTGCAGAGACTAGAAATGACCATAAGAAAGGTCAGTTTTGCCTATACCAGATGGACAGCGGCAAAGCACGTTAGCTCTGGCAGAACAGGCTAATTTTCAAGTAATTGAGTTTAGTGAAATCAAGTGAATATTCTGCTCCTGGGAGGGTATAGCATAACTGTCTTCACAGGTGTTCTGGTTTTGCTGTTTCTTGAAAAAAAGGATTTTTAGCTGAAATGTACTTTGGTTGAGAATAATGTCTCATTGCTTATATGAACAGGATCTGATTAAATGCACAGATGAGGCTTATGACATCATATTATCAGATTTTTTTCTCAATATGGTATTAAGAACAGCAAGATTAGTCTAAAATCAATCCACTGGTTGTTTGGAAGTCATTGGAAAAAGTGCACAGCAGGTGTAATTAATGCACAGTGTGATCCTTAATTCAGGGAGCAGATGTTCTGCTGTATGTGGAGTTAACAGCAGAAAAGGAAGCCTGCTGTGGCAGCCTTACTAAAAGGGAATTGCAGTGTTCAAACTGGAACCATAAATCTGATTTCAAAAAGGACTAACCAATACAAGATGTGCAGGTGAAATATTCCCCACCCAAAACATCATTCCCCATCAAAATACTTTCCTTCTTGGAAATAAGAACACACAAACCAGAACATTTTCACACAGAAGATTGTTCTTGATGATGCCTTGGTGAAAGCAAGACAGATAGGTTTGACCCAGATTGCATCATTATCCAAACATGCCTTCAGACCAAAGGAAGCAGGCAAGCAAGTAAGGAAACACAGGTGTATTTATCAATCAACAGGCTGTTCTGGTGGTACTCTGACGTGTGGTAGGTGAATAAGAAACCTGAGAGGGATGACATAGTAGGAAATAGGTAATAACCACAGAGTTATTGCCCCAGTAGTCAGACACTCATGTCCTTTTAGAACAACAGAAAAATTGCTGTAAAACACAAATAGAATCTTTTGAGTGTTAAAAGCATCAATTTTATCAATAGTTAGAATCAGAACAAATGTCCCCATTTTAACATGTAACTCATGACTCTGACAATTACAAATATATCTCTCTATAAATATTGACTAAAATTTTCCTGATTGTCATTTATATTGAACTGAACTAAAAGCATAAAATCACAGCCCTCAGCTAGCTTAAAAATTATCTGGTGGCTAACAGGCTCTGCAGCAGAAAGATCTTGAAGCTGGTTTGAGATCTTTATGTAGTGAGTATTTCCCAGTCACACCATGACAGCAGTCCTGCGGCCTCTGTTTGAATGGGCTGGAACCTCAACCTGCTGAGCCAAGAAAGTCTGTTACTGCACCCGAGTTGCTGACAGTTGGAGACTAATCAGAGTGCTTGTATTTCTTAAAAAGCTTTAAACGGTAAGAAAAAATGTGAAGTTCTTTTAACCCATTTCTAGGTGGATTCACAGGTTTTTTATGTATTACAGAATCTGTTTGAATTTCATATAACAACATATTAAAAAAAAGTATATACTTGTGTAAACCGGTATGAGTGACATTTGGTCTGTGTTGTCACCGGGGAGGTCATCGATTTAGGGCTTCCTTGTTCTGCACAGACTAAGTCTGAAAAGGTGTAAGACTCTTGTGATTCTATCAAGGAGTGTCAACAATTTGGTTTTACTTTAGCACTGGATTAAAAAAATGTCTAATATTTTGGTCACTTTAAATTCTGGTGTCTGTGTGTCTCCATCTGAACTGTGCATGCATTACCTACCTGAATGTCGACTCCAAACAGATTGAAATGCCACATACCAAATTTTTATGAATCAAATGTTACAGAACTAATTTTGCAATGACATGTATTTAGTTGCAGCTGTGATGTGACACATTGATCCATCTTTGAGATTACAGATTTAAATAGGCAAAATCAGGGTAGTTTGTAGTTATAAAAATATCCTAATAAATATTCAGAGATAACTGGATGACTTGTTCTTCATGAATAAGGATTTAGTTTATTTAAACTGAGTATGTTGTCACTGGGGACTGTACATAAGAACTGCTCAAAGTTGTCATAGTTTGCAGGGTCTGGCTCTTGTTTTAGATTGCAGTCTCAGTTTCTAGAATATCTCAATATTCTAATTCACCCCCTTCCTGCTGGTTTTCTTGGAGATTTCATGACAAACTACTAGAAAATCCCCCATTTTACACATGTATCTTCTCTTTCAAGAAAAGGGGAACATGACATTCTTTTTTTCATGTTTCTTCAGTGCATGTGAAGTCACTCCTATTCTGAGTTACCTTAGGGGTTTTTTTGTTTGGATACATAAATAGATTATAGCTGGACCAGTGAGAGATATTGAGTATTCTGTAAGTGCCTACATATGTATGTGGGTCTAAAGCCCACATAACCCAGGCTGTTATGTCTTCAGTTACCTCTCTTCTGTTGTGCAACAAGATTTTTATAATTAATATCATTATTTCTAAGGCAATCCCTGTTATTTTGTGATAAAATTTCTATTCCACTTTAGATAAACCAAATGGCAGCACTAGAAATTAGTGCAACTTTGGTCCAGTCATGGGTTTTAGAATATGTGGGTAAACACAGAAGCAGTTGCAGGTTTGTACCGTTCAGGAACAATGGATAAAACTGACTTTCCTAAAGATGTTGAGTTATTCAACTGGACAATGATCTTAATCCATGTTTGTTGTTTTGGTTTTGGTTGGTTTTTTTTAGGGTTCTCTGTGCAAATATCTGAGTCTCCACACGAGTGACTGGGTGAGCTCTTGTCGCTTGGCACACTCCATAACTAGGGGCCTGGCGTACCTGCACACGGAGCTGCCTCGAGGAGGTAAGGCCAGGAAGGGATTCCAAGATCTTCAAGGTACTCTTATTTCTATCGGGTAGTAGATTCCCGCCTTTCTTTTTTTCTCTGTGACAGTACAGAGAGTAGGAAATGATGAATACCAGTAGGGATTGCTCAGAACTTCTGGTGTGTTCTTTCCTTCTGAACAACCCCACGTCGTGGGCTCTGTCTGTGATGCTCCTATGAAAACAGGAGTGAGAGAGCTAGGAGAGCCCCAGAGAGAGGCAAGAGGAGGAGGCAGAGCCGTGCAGTGCTGCTGTATCATGGCAACAGATTACTGAAGACCTGAAGCACTGGCTGGCTGTCTAGCAGAGGGCAAACAGATGGGGTGTTGCGTTTGTTTTTGCAGTTTAGACGCGGATCACCAAAGCAATTTTTAGTTTGTATGTGAACTGTATACACAAGGAGAAATAATTATATCTTCTAACTCCACTGAAGTTTTATTTATCATGTCTTGATTACTATCTAAGGGTTTGGCCCTAGCCTTTGCTGTGTACAAACGATATGCTGGACTTCTGGTGTTTTATTAGAGTACTGGATGTGACAGTGTATTGATTTGTATCTTTGTATCTACTTGCATGCTTCAGCCAACATTTCAGCAGCTGAAGTGTCATGATTATAAAGCAGAGATTCTGAGATCTGTGATCTGTCAGGCTGCAGAATATGGCCTGGCAATGAAGCTTTTTGGCAGTAAATAAAAGGATAGTTTCATTGAATCTACATTAAGGTGCTAGTGTTTTGATTAAAATTCCAAACTATATATCTCAAATGTTAAGCATCAACTTGAGCAAAGAATGACAACTGAAGATGCTGCTAGAAGTGCAAGCCTGAAAATACCCAAATCAGTATTCCTATGTGACATTGAAACTGCAGCTATCATCTTAAATTCATCATTTCAAAATGTGCAGACACGTGTGTCCATTAGCAGCCAAAAAATGTGTAAGCCTTCCATCAGAAAGAAGAGACAGCCATGGTCTGTGAACGCTAGGGAGGAATTCATGGAGTAGAATGAATTCCACAGTAAAATGAGTTCTATAGTGCTAGCTGCTTTACTAACAAAATAAATTGCATATAAACTAGGAACAACTGAGATTATTCTTTTGAAAAGATCAGATCCCATGCAAGGTGAACGTGTTCAGACTCTGTTCAGGAATAATTTTGTCTACATGTCTTCTGAATACGTCTTCTGAATAGGTGCCAATGCCAATTCCCATCATAACGTAAATAGTTGGTGCCCTGTTTGACACAGGAGTGTGGATATGAGAGAGAGTATTTGAAATGGCTTTTAGGGCTGTGGCAGCAGGTCTGTGCTTAAGTACACAATGTCTCTGTCCACTGCCAAAATAATGCTGAAATATCCCTTGGAAAGAAGATCATTGGCAAACAGTAGAACTGTATATAGCAGTAGCCTAATACATTATGTAGGTATGGTGAAACTCTGAATGCCAGTCAGTTTTCTATAGATCACATACTCTGGAGCTCATTGTAAAGAAGCCAAAGTGTTAGCTTTCTAAAAGATAGGTTGATTCTCAGTTTATAATAGCTGAGCAGACATAATCTGGTTCTCTCATTTTGCCAAACAGTAGAATTGCTCAAATAGTAATGAGCGCTTTCATTTGTCCAAATAGACCATTACAAACCTGCGATATCCCATCGTGACTTGAACAGCCGCAATGTCCTGGTAAAGAATGATGGAACATGTGTAATTAGTGATTTTGGACTCTCAATGAAGTTAACTGGAAACAGACTAGTACGACCAGGTGAGGAAGATAATGCAGCCATTAGTGAGGTAAGTATAAATGAAGATAAACCGGTGCATAAAAGAGCAAATTAGTATGGAAGTAACACTGAGAAAGAGTTATTTCTGTTGCTACACGGTGAATGTTCAGGTGGTACAGTTTCTGTAAGAGGGAGTTGCTGCAGTGTAGGTGAGAAGTGACTGAAACCTCCATAGGAAGAAACTGGTTTTATTCTCAAAACACTCAGACAAACATAGCATTTTGAAAGGCAATAGGTTGGCAACCCTGGAGACTGAAGTTTCTGTGTGAGAAAGGTTTGGTTGCCATGTTTTTTGCAATGATGTGGTACAGGTCCCTTCAGTCTTATGCTGCAAGGGTTAACTGAAGACCAAACATCCTTTAGTTGTTTCGGTGTTAATTTTTTCCAAAATGGTGACATACCACATGCTACATCCTACAACAATTTCTCTGGATGTCATCTGCAATTTTCTGGACTTTAAATGGATACATCTGTGCTAGAGTGAGTACCTATAGAAAGACATGGACCAGTTGAAAAGAACAGGGTCAGAAAAACCAGGGGGTGCTTGAAAGAGTACCTTATGGGAAAAGATAAAAGAATGAGGGTTGTTTAGGGAAGACAGAGACAGGTCTTCAAGTATGTAAACAGCTGCTACAAAGGGAAAGGAATAAACTGTTTGCGTTCAGGACAAGAGATAATGGGGTTGTATTGCAGGAGGGAAAATTCAGGTTAGTTACCAAGAAACCTTTCTAATCTGTGGAAGGCAGCCAGGGTCTGGAATGGACTGCTAAGGAAGGCTGTATAGAATTTGCATCATTTTATGAATTTAAGGAACAGATTGGGAAAACATCTGTTAGGAGTGGGTTATAATGGATTCTAGACAGAAAGAAGAAGCTGATTTCTTAAGCTTTCCTTTTTATGGTGCTGTGACTCAGAGAGTGGGGGAGTTTTTTGTTGTTGTTTTCTTTTTGTATAAGCATAAATATACTTGACATCCAATACAGGCTATGGAAATACAGTGAGGCTATTTTAAACAGAATGAAAGTCCCTAATGGTTCAGTAAATTCGTCAGTGCTTTTACAGAAAACCTTTACATTTCATTCAAAGAATACGTTTTTCAGTGCTAATCACCTTCCCTTAGCAAGTGCTACATTGATAGTAGTGCACGTGTGCTCTTTTTAGATCTCCCCTTACTGAACAAAGAAACAGGGAAAGTGCTGTTAAAATGTAGGTGTAGGGAGCAGTCCTGTGACAAAACACTCTTGTACTAGTACTGATGAGTGAGTGCTCTAATCTATCTAACATATGTCCTAGTGAAAATTAATAGAATCTTACAAGGCTGTTAATAGCCTTTGACTATGGAAGGTGTAGGGTAAAGCCTTGGTGAGAGTTCAAGAAAAAGAGAACAACTTTCCTCTTCAGTAGCACCCTCTTCCATTATGATACATACCTTGATGTTTAACAGAGTAATTCCAGGGGGGGAAAAAACATTTCTGAGAACATTAAATAAAGGACAAAGTTATTTTGTTCTGGTACATACAAAAAAGTGACAAAGTAGGGCAAGGGTTTTGTTATGACTAGGCTGCTGGTAAGAGTCTAGAAGCTGAGGACGTTGATTAGAAGAGAATTGCATTTTCCACAACTGTAGAAAACACCAAACAAAATAGGGTATTAAAAAATAAATCTCCACAATAAATTGAATTTGGAAATTACTTCCTGATGTGAAGCTTTGATTTTATGTTTTCTCAGGTCGGTACGATCCGCTATATGGCCCCAGAAGTGCTTGAAGGAGCAGTGAACTTGAGGGACTGTGAATCTGCTTTGAAACAAGTGGATATGTACGCGCTAGGCCTTATCTACTGGGAGATCTTTATGAGATGTACAGACCTCTTCCCAGGTAATTGAAAGAACTGGGAAAAGCAGAATAGGGGAAAGCAGTACCAGCAACCAAAGCTACTCCTTAGCCAGAGCTTTTGAAAGTGAAGAGGGGAATTAGTTTTCTCAGTTGCTTCTGCCATTAAGTCGGTGCCATCTAGTGTTCGCAGTGGTGGTTGTCAGCGCAGTGTGTTTGAGGGTGAGGCATGGCTCCTGCTGAGAGACTTGGAATTACCTGTTTAAGCAGTTTGCAGGCCTCATGGTAAGGGTAATTTGAGCATTATTATTATTATTGTCCAGAGCTTAAATACATTGAGAGTTAATCTGGTGGGAAGGGCAGTACTTCCAGTTGTTAGAACCGATAAAAGTGTTTTTCAGACTTTTCCCATGAAAGAATGTGTGGAAGAACAGTGTGATTTAATGTAGCCTTTAGTCAGTTGTACTTTTATTTATGATAGTGACATTGAAAATGCAGGGAAATCTTCCAAACCTGTAACATAAAACAAAAGGAAGTAGACTTCTAAAATTTAACACATGAGGTTGTGCCACACCCACCATCTTCTTTCCAAGCAACAGCATATAGAATGATTCTAAAATGCAGCATTCTTTCTATAGTCAAACAGCTGCACTTTATGTGCAGAGGCTTGTAATCTTGCTGGGCTTCCTCACAAATAAGTACACGAATATAATCAGTCAGTGGTGTTTCATGGAAAGTAGGTGTCATCCTCAGGCTCCAAGACATTCTGAATGTACCACTCAGCCAGCAAAGTTTGAGGATGTTATCCTGGGAAAGGTTGCTGAACAGCACGTAATTCATTTGGAGTTAATTCAGATTTTTTTGTGGAGAAAGTGGGGAGCATCTCGATAGACAGCAATTTTGATGATACCTTTCATCACCTGAAAACCTTTGCTTTGCCTTTTAATCTGATTGATTTTTTCCCCCCTTTCTTTCTTTTGCTAATAGGGGAATCTGTGCCAGAGTACCAGATGGCTTTCCAGACTGAAGTCGGAAACCATCCCACTTTTGAAGATATGCAAGTCTTGGTGTCTAGAGAGAAGCAAAGACCAAAATTCCCAGAAGCGTGGAAGGAGAACAGCCTGGTGAGATAGAATATTTGCAAAGAAACAATGATTTAATCAGCTTTGGGGTGTACTCATTTCTTAAAAGCAATTTTTTATTTCTTTTTTAATGTTTGATAGTGTTTAAGGATTGGGAGCTGTTTCTGTCTGGACTTCTTAAATATGGAATTCAGTTTTTAAAAAGCCACTGACATGAAAACTAGATTTCTTTTCAGGAAAAATACTATTATTATTATTCCTATTATTGGATGCTGCAGTGTGATACCCAGCAGATAACTTCTTATATTAATTGTTAGACA
The DNA here is from genome assembly GCF_003984885.1 of Neopelma chrysocephalum. NCBI lineage: Eukaryota > Metazoa > Chordata > Aves > Passeriformes > Pipridae > Neopelma > Neopelma chrysocephalum. Next base: position 7,646,385 of record NW_020897703.1, read on the forward strand.
CTGTCTGTAATACTATGTGTGAAGTGCCCATGTGTTCTCTGGATGCTGGATGAGAAACATGAAGGCATTTTTTGCCTTTTGACATCTTATAAACTAATAAAACCATGAAATAGTTGGCAAAAATGCCAATATACTGTTCCAAAACTAAAATCTGTAAACATTGTAATAAACTTTTTCTGAACTTGTATAGTCCTCAGAATTTGCAGAGGCTATAGCTTCCAGCAATCATTTCATTAGAACTACATTAAAAATTTTATATGGCTTCATTTGATCTGCAATTTTTGTTTTCAAGACCATAAACGTAGTAATGTTGTTTGTTGTTTTGAATTAGTGTAGCTATGGCTTAGAGCCTTGCTTGCTGCTGCAAGCCAACAAGTTACAGCAAGTCAGCTGAACTCTGGTGAGTCTGTGTGCTTGCTTTCGTCTGCAGCAAAGGTGAGGTAATGCTAATCCCCTTAGCTTAGAGGGGGCTGTTTGTCTTTTATTACAAGGGAAGTGAAATGCAGTTACGGGGTTTCACCTGATCCACGGTAACTTCTTTAAGCTAATACAGCTTGATTGAGAGTATGGAAATTACATATTTGACTCCTTCTTAAAAAGCTACTTCCATTTATTCCCTTAGTGAAATCATGCCCTGCAATCTTCAGAGGCTTTGCTAGTTGATAAGTGTGTAGCTGCTGTGCAGACAGCGAGGAGCCTGAGGGCTCACCTGTGCTGGTACTTGTAAATATGTACAAAACCGTTTTCAGAGAGGAGCGTAGCCTCCAGTGGTGCACTGCAGTAAAACATGTTGGAACTGAGTCGGGAGCTTCGAAGAGGGGTTCTTTAATAACACAGTCTCAGGGGCAGGGGAGGGGAGAGAAAAAAATGGAATCCACACCCAAAGGATATAGGAAATCAAACAACTATAGCTATGTTTTAACTATAGCCACGTTGGCAAATGCAGTGTTGGAAGAACCAAGCTTGACAGCTGTTTCTGAAGACAGTTAAAACTAAAACAGTTCAAGAAGGTTTGTTCTGTTTTGCAGACTACCATTTTAAATGTTAATTACATTCTAACAAGCTGATAGACTCCAGCATTATTAGATGATCCTCATATTTAAACTGCCTGACACATTCTTTGTGTTGTTACTATTTTTTTTTTTTTGCAAAAAATCAAAATTATGATGACTATAACTCCAGCTCTAAGGATTGATCTACACCATTGCTTTAAGAGAAAAGAAGAATAAATAATTTGTAGTTCTCTTGTGTATCAAACAATTTCTTCTACCCTATGCCAGTCTAGGATAATATCTGAATGAGCACTCTAGAGGAGGTAATGTAGAAAACTAAGCTCCGGATAACCTCACCCTGGACCCAGGTCCTAACCTCGTATATCTAGTGCATGGGGAAAAAGACTTTTTTCTGTTGTTTAAAGCCGTGCTGACGTGTTGGGTTATAACACTTTCATGCAAATTTATATATTAAAGAAATGTATTTGTCCTTTTCATTTGAGAAATAAAAATAAAAAGCAATGTTTTATTTTTTAGGTCACATAATTAAGGGACTCAAAAGATGTGGAATGCTGTATTTGTGGTTATATATGCAGTCTCAGTCTACTTCTTGCACTATATAGGTGTTATGTTACAGACCTTGATTAGCAGTATTGTTTTTCACAGTGTAAATCAACAATCTGAGCAGATGTTGTGTGTAAAATAATTCAGAGGCTATAAACTATGTTGAGACATTACAGCATTCTTGTCTCACTTGCCAAAGTAGGATCTGAGCTTGACTTCAAAGGTCAGCACTGAAGGATATTAAGAGAATAATAGAATAATGCGGATTTCTGGTCCCTTCTATTTTTTTTGATGAGTGCTAGAACTTCTAAATAGTGTATTTTCATATAGTGGTCTTTGAACCTGAAATTAATAGAAAACACATTGTGGTAAATGTGAAGCTCTAGAAGTTCAGTTTTGTTAGCTATCTGTACAGTCATTATTATGTTCCTTTCACGATCCTTACAACATCAAAAGAAAAGGGTCTACCAGAGGAGATACAATTTTAAATTAAGTGCTGGTTAAATTTACTGCTGGTGAAACCTGTAGGGGAGAGTCTTGCAAAGAGACAAGGCAGGAGATTAGAGTGTCCACTGACTTAAATATTTAGTCTAAATTGTGATGAAATCAAGTCCTAAAAGCTGAATTGAAGGCATTTTATTGTGGGAGAGAAAACAGATCCAGGTCCTTGTGCCTGCAAGGTGCTTTTAGACTTGTGTCCCTCAGCTAAGGGGAGGGTAGTTGCTTAGCCCCTCTGTGATCTGCTGTGGGAAGATAAAGGTTTGCTTGTGGGGGAGCTCATCCCCACCAGTGCAGCCATGGCTGCATCACTAAGCAGCAGTGACTTGCCAGATGCAGGCGGTGCCAGGAGCCCGCTCGGTGGGTGAGGAGCTCTGGGCTCGCCTGCAGAGCCAGTCCGGGCTTTCGCTGCCAGAAGGGCACAAAGCAGTTCCGGCACAGAGGCAGCCAGCAGGACCCACTGAATGCCATAGTGCCCAGCTGGGATTATGCGCAGTCCTTGGCGCTGGAGAGGTTAAAGCTTGGCTGTAGATGTGAGATGTTCTGGCAAACCAGATCCTCTTCACGGGCCATAGATTGGCAGCAGGGGCCCATAAATGTCTGCCTGGCTTGTGTACTCCAGATGCAGTGGAAGCAGAATTGTTCAGTGCTCATAATTTCAGTTGTTTCCTCTCCAGTTCTCTGAGCATATGGCAGCACGTTTTGGAGGTCTTGAGCTCTAATCCTGACTGTACAGTTCATCCCGCAGTGTGATGCCAGGAACGTGTGTGTGTTTCTGTTTCTCCATCTGTAAAACAAGTGCAGCAATAATCTCCTCCCGTGGCGCAGACAAATTCACTGATACTTATGAGACATTTGGATGCTACAGTGGTGAACAGAGGAAGAAAAGCATGATGAAATGGGCACGGCTGTGTTATCTGCATACAGTGCAGGGGAGCGAGGCAGTGACCATTAGCAGAACTGTGAGGGTAACAATGACAGCATTTCCAGGATATCAGCAATCCTTAGTACACAGCTCTCATAAGGCAAGGAGAATAAGCTGAGCATGCATACCTCAGAGGGCTGGCTGAAGGTTGTATGGACATTGGTGAATGGAGCTTTTCCTAAATAATTGTCTTCCAGTTGATGTGTGTGTGTGAGGTATGATAATACTAGTCATGCATATTGCAGTTATTAGGTTAAACTAGCTTTGAATGAAATCATGTGTCTTCTGTTTCTCTTTCCTACCAGCTAGTGACTGTTTTCATGCATGCAGAGTGGTGCCATAAAACAGTAAATTAGAAGCACAATATAAAGGGGAAATAATTTAAGATAAAGGGTTTTTGTCTTCTGGCAGGCTGTGAGGTCACTTAAAGAAACGATTGAAGACTGCTGGGATCAAGATGCTGAGGCTCGACTAACAGCACAGTGTGCTGAGGAGAGAATGGCAGAACTCATGATGATCTGGGAGAGGAATAAATCAGTTAGTCCAACAGTCAACCCTATGTCAACTGCCATGCAAAATGAGCGGTAAGAAGAGAACGCATTTGGGTTTAGTCAGCAGCAAATGCCCAATGCAGTGCTCAGCTTGCTCCAGGAGGGAAGCTGCAGCTTGCTGCTGGCTTAACATTTCTGCACTTGTGACATGGGGGTGTGTTACGTGAGCTAGTCTACATGTGGGTATTGTGTGACATGGTCCTGATTGCTTGTGTTCTTAAGATCTCTGTATGTGTCCCTGAAATTCAGGCACCTTTTGTTGCAACAACTGTACTTCTCACAGAGGGGCCTTTTAAACTGAGCTTAGGCAAACTGTCTCAGCGGGCTTGCAACGATATGGAGTGATGAAGGGAATTGTCTTTAAGGACACTTGCTAAATGATGCATAAAACTTCTGTTTAAAGTGTTCTGCTAAAAACTGAATTCGCAGTCAGTGTGAGTTCAGGAAATTACAGAGTCTCAAACCTGCAGTTTTTCAATTAAAGAACCACAGGGCCATGGTTTAAGGCATCGTTATTCTGACCCCAGGGAGAAAAGTGCTGTACGTTCTCTGCTTATATATGATCCACAGGGAGCAAGAATTTGCAGAACTGACATTAGTGCTTAATAGTACGTGCTAGAAATCTGGATTTAAGAGAAGAGTAATGTTGCTGTATATTGCAGTGTTTATTGTCATGGAAAAAATTATGTTCAAATCGTAGAATATCTAAATGGTTAAAATAGTAGAGTTTTCATGGTGTAGGACCTTTTGACTTCTTCCCAGCATTCCTTTCTTGGTCTTGTCTGTTGAGTTCTTGTTGACTCCTCTAGTGTCACTTCTCCACATCTGGAGTGGTACCTTAGCGCTCAACTAGACAAACAGCGTATTGGACAAATAGAAGAAAATTACTGTTCTCTTAGTAAATAACATCCATGATGAAATTTTGCCCCAATTTTCTGCTACCCAGGATTTTTCAAGGAAGTTACTGAAATATCTGTTTGTACTGGGTCTGTCCTTGTTTATGCATGGAAAGAAACAGAAAAACATTCATCTGTCTTAAATGAGAGGCTTTATAACATGAGGTGATTTTTACACATATGATCTTAATATCCCTTATTTTTTCTTAAAGGAATCTGTCACATCATCGACGTGTATCAAAGATAAGGCCATATCCAGATTACTCTTCCTCTTCCTACATTGAAGATTCAATCCACCACACTGACAGCATAGTGAAGAACATTTCTTCTGAACATTCAATGTCCACTACACCGTTGACTTCAGGCGAAAAGAATAGAAATTCCATTAACTACGAGCGGCAACAGGCGCAAGCTCGCATTCCTAGTCCTGAGACGAGTGTCACCAGTCTGTCCACCAATACTACCACCACCAATACAACTGGCCTCACTCCTAGCACTGGCATGACCACCATATCCGAAATGCCTTACTCGGATGAAACAAACTTACATACTGTCATGCAACCAGGTGGGCCCACCCCTGTTTGCCTGCAGCTAACAGAGGAGGACTTGGAGACAAATAAATTGGATCCAAAAGAAGTGGATAAGAACCTGAAAGAAAGCTCTGATGAGAATCTGATGGAACATTCACTTAAGCAGTTTAGTGGGCCAGATCCACTCAGCAGCACTAGTTCCAGCTTACTTTATCCACTGATAAAGCTTGCAGTAGAGGTGACAGGACAACAGGACTTCACACAAGCTGCCAATGGTCAAGCATGTTTGATTCCAGATGTCCCATCTGCTCAGGTCTATCCTCTACCCAAGCAACAGAACCTTCCGAAGAGGCCCACTAGCCTCCCCTTAAACACCAAAAATTCAACAAAGGAGCCACGGTTAAAATTCGGTGGCAAGCACAAATCAAACTTGAAGCAAGTGGAAACAGGCGTTGCCAAGATGAACACTATCAATGCTGCAGAACCTCACGTCGTGACAGTGACCATGAATGGAGTGGCTGGGAGAGGCCACGGCATAAACTCTCATGCTGGCACCACCCAGTATGCCAATGGCACGGTGCCCTCTGGCCAGACAAGCAGCTCAGTAGCGCAGAGGGCCCAGGAAATGCTTCAGAACCAGTTCAGTGGAGAGGATAGTCGGCTGAATATTAATTCAAGCCCTGATGAGCACGAGCCCTTGTTGAGGCGGGAGCAGCAGGTTGGCCACGATGAAGGTGTTCTGGACCGCCTCGTAGACAGGAGGGAGCGACCACTGGATAATGGCCGAACAAATGCCAATAACAACAACAGTAATCCGTGTCCAGACACAGCAACAGCCAGTATCCAGAATGTAGTGAGAAATCCTGGGCAGACCCAGACTAGAAGAGCACAGAGGCCTAATTCGCTGGATCTGTCAGCTACAAATAGTTTGGATAGCAGTAGTATGCAGTGTAAGTGCCTACAGGACTTGAACAGTTTCTCTGACACTTTTTTACTTAGTAACTATATATATCTGCTTGAATAGAAATTCCTTCCACCTCTCCTGTCCCTCCTCAAAGCATACTTATTAAATCCTATATAAATTTAATCTCTGGAGTCAGCACAATTTCAGTCGTTTTGATAAAGTCCTGTCTCCATCATTTCCAGCACATTAGATCACTATCTTCCTTCCACATACACAGAATAAATGTGTCCCTTTCTAATCCATCTACTCTTGACTCTAGGTTAACTTTTGTAATTCCTTGCAAGGCCCCTACCTTGGCAGCTGCAAATCATATTGAAAAAGCTTCCTATTCCTTTCTACAGGGGCACATTATACTTTTTTCTCTTACTTTTCCCCATTCTCCTAACAGTAGTCATCTCTAAGATGCATTGCTTAAAATAATGTTTTATAATAACTACTTATATACTTCATTACTTTCAAAGCAATTGATTTTACTGTATTAGCCCAGATGAGCCCTTGATGAAGGGTTGGGTATTGTCTTTTTTGTTATTTGAGCTGCAAAAATTATAGCAATTCTTTGTCCGTTTACCATGTACATATTAAAAATTAATCAAAGTAGTTAGAGAAGGAATTAATTTTAATAGACAGTTTCAGAATAACTACCTTAAATTTTTATAGCCAAATATCTAAGAGGTTACAGTGGGACTCTCCTTTTAACAGTAAGAATGTAATCATATAGTTACAGTTAAGTTAGGTCCATCCTTTGTGTTTGACTTTGAGCTTGTATGAGCTATTGGAAAGGCCTCCTGCTGTGCATTTTAAAGAGAATATATATTTCCAGAAGGCACATTAGTCTTCGAAAGTGCTTGCAAATCTCTTGACTGTGTTTAGACAGATGCTGTGATCCTAGTGAAATAAACTGAGGTGCCAGCACCTTTGGAAATAAAAGGTTTAAAACCAAACCAGAACATATCACATATCTTTCAAGAAATGTAGTTGAATATTCAGCAGTGGAATGTTTAAGCCTTCCTTTTAAGTAGGAAACCTTATTTTTGCCTTAACACGTTGACATGATTTGAAATCTTATTGAGGTAAAGAAAAAAGATTATTGCAGCAAATTTCTTTAATTGATGATTAAGTTAAAAGAAAAGGTTGCATAAAGGGGTTTTTTAACAATCAGATTTTTATTGATGAAGTTTTATCACGATTAAAGTTGGGTTTGCAACCCAACATTCCAAATCCTGACTTAAAATCTTAACAGAGAATGGATCATTTTGTATTCAGGTGAAATGTTTTGCCAGGTGAAGTAGGATTAGGGGATCTAAAATTTTATTACGCTATTAGAATTCTAGCCTTTGCTGTCCTTTAGTAGCAACATTCTTTTGTACCTCCCATTACAGGTAATATAAGATACTATGATTGCAAAAGCCCCTCAAATGTCAAATGCTGATTCTCCTGTTTGATGCCAATGTGCGTTCCAGGTAACACAAATTACTTCACTGAAGTAATTTCTGACAGAGAACAGAACCTAACCCCTGTTTTAATGGCAGCTGTTGCAGTTGATATACCTGTCATGCCTCTGCCACACAGTTGCCTCTGTGTGATGAGATTTTGTTCTGTTTCACATAAGTAACAACCTTGGACTCCAATCTAATCTCACCTTCCTCATAAAACTATTTTCTACTCTGTTTTTTTTTTTTGTTTTTGTTTTTGTTTTTTTTTATCTTTTCCTTCAGTAGGTGACTCCTCACAGGATGGCAGATCGGGCTCAGGAGAAAAGATCAAGAAACGCGTGAAAACTCCGTACTCCCTGAAGCGGTGGCGTCCTTCAACGTGGGTCATCTCCACCGAGCCTCTGCACTGCGAGGTCAACAACAACGGCAGTGACCAGGCAGCCCCCCCCAAATCCAGCACTGCCGTTTACCTTGCGGAGGGAGGCACTGCCACCACAATGGTATCTAAGGACGCAGGAGTGAACTGCCTGTGAAATACTTTAAAAGCCGACAAATGACCTTTTTTTTGCATTATTTGAAACAAACGTGCAGAAGACATTTTAAAAAACTGCTTTCTCCTCCTGTCAGCACCCCCTACCAAGGACTCGCTTTAAATAGATTTCAGCTATGCAGAAAATTTTTAGCTTATGCTTCCATATTTTTTTATTTTGTTTTATTTTTTGAACGTTTTTGCACTTTTATTTAGTATCGCTAAAGTTAAGTCTGTCTGTTTTGACCACGGAATATATATATGTGTATCAAAAATGTGGTCTCAAAATATTTTTTTAAAAAAAAAGTAACAAAAAAAAGTATTGCTGATAATCAGTTTGGACCAGTTTCTTAAGGTCACTAAGATCATAAGCAGACTATAAGACAGGTTTGACTGCAGTGGTGTCTTGTAACCATGTTTTGATTTCTGTGCACAAGCTAGTCTGTATATTTCTATGTTACAAAGTGTATTCTCTTTTGAACCCCTTATTTTTCTTGTGTCATGTTGAAATGTGCAATAGTCTATAGTTCACAGTATGCTTTATTGAAAAGTGTGTTTCTAAAACTGCCACATGTTCCCATTTTTGTATCTGTTAATTTTTCCCTGACAGTTGAGCAGTCAGCCGGTCATGACAGTGAACTTTGCACATTGTAGCCAGCTTGAAGCAGCTGCCTATATCACATTGTGCTCAGAGGTCACAATGCATGAATTTTCCCCAACTTGAAAGGGCTTTTAAAAAGGAACAAAAAAAAAATTCTGAGCTCAGTACCTTTCCTTTGATCCTTCCAAATCAAAATGTGTTTCCTTTATAGTAGTAGATGCCAGCCTGTGAAGTTCTGAATAACAAAATGGTGAACAAATGTAAGGAAACAATGTCAGCCATTTTTTCCATTTTATTTTGTGTGCAGTTTTACCCCCTGTATTTATGTAAACCCTTATTTAGATCACTAATGATGTACATTGAAAAATACATTTTATTCAGAAATATTAATAACTGTCATACTTAAAAGCTCGAGTGAAGATAGGTTGTGAACGTACTTTGTTTACACAGAGAAAAAAAATCATGAATCTTACTTGGCACAAAGCAGTTTTGTGATGAGTCACAAATCTTGCCTGATTTACCTACCTACAGACAGTCTGAGGTAAAATCAACCTAATTAACCTATGCAGGTAGGTGCATCCTAATTGACTCTTGTTGCCAAGTTGAGTTGAAACTCGTCCTCCCTTCAGAGTTTTTAGAGAGCCCCTCATTCATCGTGTTAAAATTTATTGCATGCTTTTAAAATTCATGGGTGTTTGCAGGGGAGGGTTGGGGATTTTTTTTCCCTCTGCATAGTCCCTTCTTTCAGTTTGTATGCACATTGATTTTAGCTGTCAGTGAATGTGAATGTAATATCTATTGAGATAAATTGGTTTTTTACCATCTCAAGTAAACCTTACCTTTTTTTTGGAATGATTGGTTTTACTGTCTACTGAAAGAAAATTAATTTCCTTATTAGTCAGGACCTCCTTCCACCTGAGAAATATTCTTTCTGATTGAAAACACTTCAGTAAAAACTATTTAGATGAAAAAGACATCAGTCTTTGGTACCAAGTAAAGTTTTATCACTTTATCTGAAAACTGGTGATGTTCAAAGAAAGAAAATCAATTCAGTCAGCCTGCCAGACTCCTGTGGCAGGATACTGGCAGCAAACAATTGCCTCCCTTAGCCTGTCTCCTTTCAGATGGCTGAAACAGATGCTCTCTGCTTTTAAGCTCATTTGTTTCCTTGCTGTTTTATTACTTTTTCCCCCTAAGGTAAACTTTGCCAACCTTGTTCTTCTGTATCTGATGATACAAGTAGCCTAATACATGCCTTGCTGCATCTGATTCTTGCTGTTCCCCAAAATCCCTTGTTTGTGCTTGATTGCTATGATTTTCTCTTGTAACGCTTCTTAACGTTTCTTAGATTCTCCTAGATATCTCCAAGAGATAGCTCTATAAATCCAGACTTTGATTAAGTGTAGTTGTAGAAATACAAGCCAAGAGGCACATTTCAGGCTCCTGATGTTCTTTAAGCTCCAGTTCAAATAGTACCTCTCATCTCTGAGGCGTAATTATGTTATCCCCCTGTATAAATACACAGCTATATCTCCCCTCTTCAAAAATACAGCCTTCCTCTGGTTTGACTTTTAATTCACTCTCCGGCTTCCCATCTGCTGCAATCTCACATCCCAAATGTTGAAAACCTGCCAGTTGCTCAGCTGGGTTTCAAGACCTGAATCAGAATTTCGAGCATTCTCTTCATAATACTCAGTGTGGTTTTCTTCTCTTCTGGCCTCCTTTGAGTCTCCATTTGAAGTGCGCTGTGTTGTTTAGTGGTGAGCACTGTATCATGTGTATCGAAGATTCTTCACTCCTTTCCCAGTGACTTTTGCTTTGCTTTGCGTGTATCATCCATCAGCATTTCAGAATATGGGCTGAAAAGAGTATTTAGGACTCTCTTGTCTAACTCAAAACACTCTGGGGAGAGAAAAGTTACTTCTCTGACTGCTGCTTCTTTTTGCTAAGACAGATTTGCACCCGTCTTCTCTAGCCTTTCTTTGCGGGCCAAGCCTTTGTAAGAAATCCAACCTTTTTGTGATCAATGCAATCAAAATCATTTTAATACCAGATGAAAGTGTTCTGCAGTTTTTCTTAAACATTCTTAAAGCAAACAATGCGCTTTTTTCCCTTTTATCTGTTCCTACTATTTGTATGCCTCTGGGATGAATTATTATCACTAGCAAGTATTGGCTTTGCAATCTACTGTGGATAAATATAATTTGCAATGTGATAGAAAAATGTACTTTATCACAAAATACCCTATAGATGAAATAGAGGAAAAACTATTTATTTTTAAAAGTCAGTCAAAACAAACTCTTAAGCAGGTACCAAAATATTGTAATTCTGCACAGCTAGATGAGACCAGATTAGCTGTTTGGTTTTAATGCTTAATTTAGTAATGCCCTTTTTTTTTTTTTCTCACAGCACATAATCCAATCTCCATAGAGTACTTTCTCTGTAAGTTAAATGATAATGGATTGTGTCTCGTACCACAGGGAATAATCCTTAACCAACCAAAATACATGTAAGAGAGAGAATTCTACAGACCAAACACAGGGATGGTTGATAAATGTACTATAAACAAGGGAGACAAATGTGATTTATTTCCTTGTAGTTTTTGATTTTATTTTTATTTGTTTGTGTTTTAAGACAAAAAAGGATAATGATGAAAGTTGATAATTTTCTATTAGTTTCTCATGTATATTGCAGACAAGATAAATATAGCAAACAAAAATAGAATGATAGTGTAAATACCTATGAATTGTGTCAAATAGGCAACAGTAGAATATTTGTTATGGTAATTTATAACAGATAATTCAAGTAAAATGTTAGAGCAAACATTTGTGATGTTTGTATATACAAGACAAAATCCAAAATCTTACTGGTTATAGAAAACGAAACCAGAAGAGTTGCTTGGGTTAATGCATTGTCTCTTGTTCTGTTTCCTGTAATAAAGATAGTCACCAACATAACATGGTTTTTAGAGTGTGAACTCTAATCATTTGACCAGACATGCCTCATAGTCAGGTCTATTTCCTAAAATGATATTTACAAGTCATGTTATTAACAACACTTCCCCTAAACTTCCTTATAATGCTTAATAGCTTCATGTGCTAAACAGTTGGTATTAACAAGGCCTTTCGTGAAGCTCCAAGATGCACTTAAACTGCACAGCTAAAGCAAAGGGATTCCTAACTTTAAACCATCTGATAGTGTCATAATTAGAATATTCTCAGAAACAAACAACATTTCCATTTGTGTTTTGCTTTCTTAGTGCTGCCCATTTGTGTCCTGTTTTCCTATAGAAAACTACCTAATTTTCAAAGGCAACACATTTTGATTTTTTCAGTGCACTGGGCACAAAACAATGCAAAATAGATGCTGGCAAGTTTCAGGAAACAAGCAACAAAAAAACCTCACCTCGTAAATATGTTTAGAAAGTACATATCCTCCCACCTGTAAACTTTCTCTAAAAGAAATCTGTAATCCTACCTGCCTCAGGAGAATAAGGAAGTTCTTTAATTGTATGGAATAGATTATTGGCCCAAATTCAGTAACAATGAATTCTTACTTAAAAAAATATATATGTATACATTATATATGCTGTAGATTCAGTGCATTTTTCTGTAATGATATTCCTTTTTTAAATATTAAAAAACCTCAACATTACTGCATCTATGTTCAGATTATCATTTTCTTTCATGAAAAATATTCAGAAGTTCATAGTCATTCTGCTATTGAAATGTTACTATTGACTTTTCCACCCTAATTAGGGAGAATTTTAAAATTCGCATATTTAATCAGTACAGGAGACACTAATTATGCTGTAGTTTTTACTTGTATAAAAACGATGGCAGTTTGCATTGCTGAAACAGGCTGGTTTCAATAATAATTGCCAAGCACAGTAGCATATACATGACCTGATGCCTAACTGGAAAATTTGTAGCAGCTCATCAAAGTAAATTGAAATTGGATTGATAAGTCTATGAAAGTTGGATTATAGACTAGGCAATTTGGTATTTTGCATGAATTTGGATTATTTGAACTTTTCTGTCTGGTCTCCCACTACCCATTTTAACAGGTATTAACCTCCTTTTTAAAATGTGCTCATTATTTTTTGTTCAACTTTAAGCCTTTCACCAATGAAAACTAAACATATTGCAGTGAAGCCAGATATATATATTTTTATGTAAACTCCTTCTATATTTAGATGCATATATGTATGTTGTGCATGAGTTACAGCATCAGATGGTAGCACTGGTAGCAAATATAATTTTTTTTCATATGCCATTTTAAAATTGTCTTTAGTGCATCACAGTAAAGTTGGGATCAGACTGTGCCATACAGTCCAGTAGTTCAAGATCTCCCATGACAGACTTGTCACTGATTGTTTAGGTGGAATGGATTTATGAGAGGAAGAGAAACCTGGGAATGCACATGACAAGTTTTATGTGAAGCTGAGTAATTTAAGGTGCCTCTCTTAAAGATCAAAAAATAACCCAGAACACTTAACACATAATTTTTACAAGGCTTTTTTATGTAGTAGCTATAGTTATGTGTGTGGTTGCTATTTAAACATAGTGTTTTAGTCCATTAAATCCAATTACATTTTAAGCTTCTATATTGCCATATAAAACTGTAGCTGTAGAAATACATCCCTTTTTGATCTCACCCACCTCCCAAGTGGGTTCAGTTTTGATGTGAAATAGTGACAAATCAGATTTCTCATTTTGAGGTTTCTTCTGCACTGAGTAAAATAGGTAGGAGAACTTCCATTTCTGCAGATAACAGATGTAGGTGCTCCTTCAAATCCAGATAAGCATCATTATTGGCACAATTGTATCCGAGGGAATCGGCACCTGACTGGCTCATGGTTGAGCCAGGTGCCGTTGGAATCAAAGAGAAGTCTGCTGTTGATTATGGGCAGAGGAGGGGTGTGTCCTGCTGGCTGTGGTGTTAAACACTCCTTGGGAGGATTAGCCCTGGGAAAGCTGATGTGGAATGTGGGACCACAGGGACGAGCCCTGGCTCCCGATGCCTTGCTGGGTGTTTGTTGGTGGGGTCTCCAGGCTGTGGGGCAGGGTCGGCACAGTGCAGCTGTGATTATTGTCCAGAAGTGGAACTGCATCGGGGCAGTGGGAGTGGAAGGTTTCAAGATAAGTTCTCATTTACACCAATTCCTTTAATGTGTATCTGGGCTCCACACAGGTCTGTTACTTTTTATGGCCGTCTCTATTTATTTCACTGTGGTTTAATATACACATGTGCATAATAATCAGGAACTAGTTGGAGTTATGTTGCTTTATAATGTAATTGTCAGATATTTTTTAAAAGCCTATTGATCAGCAACTGTTTAAATTTGCAAGTCATTCAGTTGGTTACCTTCAGTGCACACACCATGCTCAACAGTGCAGTAACTGTCACACGAAGGAAGGATTTATTCCCAGTCTTTGCAGACTTCTGCAGATGTATCACAGGAGCGTACACCCACCCGGGGCACAGCATCTCGCCTGGTAACTATTTTAAAGCAGAAATAATTAGCCTTTATAACTTCCTAGTTACAAGGTCTCCCTAAAGTCAATTTTTATAGCCCACTCACTTGTTTTTAAGACAGCAAAAATGTGTGAGGTTTATTTCTAGAGCACTTGATTAATTTTTTTTTTTTGCTTCAGAACTGTATCATGAAGTATCACACTTCAGTCTTGTTTATTCAGAAGGAAAGAAAATAGTTCATGTTTATGTAGTTTGTAAGAAGTCACAAGAACAAACAGGCAAGTCCAAGTTATAGCTGACTCATTTGCCACTTTTGAATTTCCTGATTGGTGACTCTACTCTCTCTTTCACGCTGTTGAAATGTATTTAAAACAGTTTGTATGTAGTGTTTCTTGTCTGCTTTTTGTCTCTAGAGGAAAGCGTGCTCTATTCACATTTATATAAGCTGGAATCATATTTTACCATTACTGTTGATTATTTTCCCCCCTAAATGCAGTATAAGAGGAAAATGAACATGGCAAGGACCGATTTCTAGGGTTTGGTCTTCTGTAGAAGCTGAAATATGGAGATGTGAAACTGGCATTTTCCTTATGAAAGACTGTAAAGAGAGCATTACTTTCTGAGCGAGCTTTTCTGGGGGAAGAGGGGGAGAAATCCTAAACTATGGAGTCTCATCAGAACCCTTTTGTTAACGGGTATTTTTGGTTTTCCTCTCAAACACTGAGGAAATATCATGTATGAATTTATAAATAATTGCTTTCAGTTATTTCTTTTGTATAAGCTGCCCAATACCCTTGCTATGCTGTATAAGTTGTGTTTCATGGAACAGTGTGAGTATGAAATAAAAAGCTAATTTTTGTTTTTTAATCATCTGTGGATGCCACTATGAAAGCTGACATTGTTAAAGCCACTACAGAGTTTTCTATGAATACTTGTAAGAATTGTTTTGTTATATATAAACCTAAATAAAGAGATTGTATTGATACAGAGACATTGGATAAGAACATTTAAAAGGCTATTCTTTGGGCCTCGAAGAAAAGGCTTGCTGTAAAATGGTGCATTATTCCATTTATTAAAGATCATATTAATGACAAAAAGCACTGTCTTTTGTGCGTTTTTTGTGTTATTATTGGCCACGAGTAATAAGATGTGCTCCCAGGAATGAGAGGGTTGCAGTAATGCAGTGCCTCTGCTCACTTCTCTGCCCTTTCTCGCTGGTCAGTCAGCTCAGGTGTTTGTACTGGAACTGGACACCGTTTTATAGGTGTTTCAAAGCAGCAGGCTTTGCATGACCTCCTGTCACACTCATCTGCCTGCTAAGTGTTTAAATGCAAAAAAGAAAACAAAACCAAAAAAAACCCCAGAAAAAACAGGAGAAAGAGGCATTAAACTGAATGGTTTTCTCCTTCACTTTTGGTTGAGTGGCACTTGGGGAGAGCACAGGATTGATGGCAACCAGGCACGTGGGAGGAACACAGCAAGGATCAACCTCTGCAGGTGGGACAGGAATTAAAAGGGAAACCCCTTATCCTTCCCACACAAGCTATTGCACTTTCTCCTCCCCATGAAGAGACAATGTCCTGGCATTCTTACAAGCAGGAGCTTTTGCAGCCCAGAGCTGCCTTCCTATCCAGCAGAACTAAAAGAGATGGATTAAGATAGTAGAAGGATGCTGCAAATTTCCACCAACTGGCACTTTCCACTATACACAGATTGGTGGGATCCATCCTGCAGCTCAGTTGCTTTGTTGGGTTTGTCTCTCCTCCTCACTTAATTCTTATTAATTTATTTTTCTCTATTCACAGTGGTGATTTTTGCAGGCAAAAAAGGAAAGTGATACAAGTCTTACACTTCTGTGGCCAAGGAACTAACTCCAAAATGCAAGGAAAGAAGGGAGACAGAGTAAGGAGCTTCATTTCTTGCTGTCATAAATAAGGAGGAAGCAACAAACTGAGGCAAGTAGTGTGTGGTTGAGTATCTGCCTGTATGGCAAATCACCTCAGCCCCACAAGTACAGTGGGGGATATTTGTTTCAGGCATCAGCAACACAGTGAACCCAGAAACCCCTGGCTGCAGGGAGGGTCTACGGCAAGCCCTGCTTCCCCTGCAAGCAGGAGGCACACTGAGAGTGGGGGCCAGCATAACAAAAGGAGCAGACATGTCCCCAAAAGCAATTATCATTCTTTGCTGACAGTAAGAGGAGCCAAGTCCTGCCCTACCCCAGCAGGTGTGGCTGAGCCTTGTCCTCGGGGCATCTGAGAAGCCTTGACTCAGCCCTGCAGTAACAAACTGTTACTGGTGAATTTTGCTGATATTTTCACTGGGTGCATGAGCTCCTCAGGTCTAAGAAGTAGTCTCCTCATAGTGTTCCTTGTGTGACCTCATACACTCACCTCTGCCAGCTCTCTCCTGCAGAAATAACAGCCACTTTTATATGGCTTTTGCTTTGCTAATGGGAAATGAAAGTAAAACAACAATAATTATATTGCCCTTTGTTCCAGAGCAGTGATGCAGCTGCAGAACGTACTTTGTGGAACACAGCCACGTCAGTCTTCCATTTGTTTCCATTCAGGGTTTTTTTCCCCCATTTGCTTCTTGCTAATTCTGATGTTATGGAAATTCTCCACGTGCAAGAGATTATAGACATCTGCTCGCTGCCATGACCCAAAGCACATTCTATTGGATAAGAAGGTTAATTTTCCACAGGCAGGAAAACTAACCTATACCAAAATGTTTGTGTCTGTATAAATTCAGCTTTTCATGTTAGCCTGAAAGGTTGTCATTCTGCATCCAGTGAGGAGTTGAAACGTTTTGATTCCTGGAATTTCAGTGGCACACTTTGGTATTCTGCTTTTATGTCAGGGGATCATCTTCTCTCAGCTCTCAGTACCACAGGGGAAGTCTGTGAGAAATCCACAAATGTGATCTGAGCTGAAGTCATGCTTTGGGGATCACTCATGCCTCTTTTACAAAGACAACAAATAAGGCTGGCTGAGGACAGCTGGCCTGTGGGAGGTGATTAAGGAAAGCAAGTCTGTATTTACTATGCAGTGTCTGAGCAAATGGCATTTCTCGCATGGGCAATGGAAAAATGTTAAGGATGCAAATACTGAGAAAGGTTAGAAACACCTGATCCAGGTGCACTTCAATTCCCGATGGGAAGGACAGGAGCTTCCCAGCACTCACTGTCAAGCACCTTTTGAGAATGAGGATTTAGAGTCAGCAGAGAGCAGGCACGGTTTGGGCACATAATGGGCCAAAGCCAGTGGGCAGAGTCTGAAGTGCATGAGGTAGATTTGAGGAAGGAGAAAGCATGGAGGAGGGTAGAGATATTTGTTTCAGGCTTCCATAACACAGTAGAACTCAGCATTTTTCTTTGGCCCAATTTCTTTGTTGTTCCTGCCAAGTGCTAACAGGAAAGGATAGTGTAGGGCATTGTGATAAAGAGAGTACAGAGGTTGTACAGCTCGTTTTACTAGTGCCACTGCTTGTAACAGGCCTGCAAGCAGCTCCTAGGAATGGTACAGGCTTTTTTGCTTTCCTCTTTCGCTTACTGCAGCCTTTGTTTGGGAGAAGTTCATGCCACGAGATATCAGATTTCTTAATCAGAATGACCAGAAATGCAGTTTTCATAATGTACTTTTATGGTGCAAGGGAAGCGAGGTCGAGCTCGTGCTCTGTTCCTGGTTCCCTTCCTGACGGTTGGTCTGTGTGCTTTGCGGTGACTGGTGTTTTGCCAGTCTGCTGTAATACTGAAATTATACCTGTTTTCTCAATCTCTCTCCCTTTCTTCCTCTTTCTCCCCCTCCCCCTTCCCTCTTATAGGAAAGGTAATAATTGAGCCCTGCAGATATGTTGTAAGGAGTAACTTTAGCACCTCTAGGTCTCTGGGTTAGTTAAAAAATGAGATCTGACACAAATCATTGTAGCAAGGTGTAGGTCTGACTCTAGCCCACGAGATAGGCGTTGCTGCTGCACACATCACTTGTACTGGTGCAGCTAAGGTGTGTATGGGTGACCAGAGAATTTCTTGCAGGAGGGAGGCCTTGATGGATCTCTGCTGAGGTGGAAAGAATTTATTGGGAACCTGTATTTCTGTTGCCGTGCCAAGAATTTTCTTGCAGGACTGTTAACAATTCTGAATCAGGCCTCAGAAACAGCTGGCTTAAAATCACCATTAAGCCAGCTAACTTTATTTATTGTTTGCCTCTGGAAATCCAGAATTCAACTAAATCATGTGTTTGAGCTTCACCCTGTGATCGTGAGGGGTAGAGATGTGCTTTTAAGGCACAGGCAAGCAGAAGTTCCCATCTGCCTACACAAGCCATGAACTGAGACTGTTCCTTTTAGGAAGCAAAGTTTTATTGTTGGAATAGGAGCAATCATATGCAAATTATCATTCAGCATCTCGTAGGATACCTAGGGGAGATTATACTGTCTCTTGTTTAAATGAACTAGGCCACTTCTCTCACCGTTACCAAAAAAAAGATTCCAAAATGTGGTGGACAATGGGCCTTTTCTGATGCTCATTCTCTTCCGTCATCTCAACCCAGGAAGAGTTCCAGTCACTCTCAGCTGGCAAGAGTTCCCATCGCTGAACCAAGCAGGATTCCAGTTGCCCCTCTCCTTCAGCAGCTGGACACTCACCACAAGGTTATTGCTTAGTGTTGCTGCTGACATTTAACACATGCTCAGAAAACTGATCTGTATGTGTGGAAAAACATGTCACTTGTAGGTGAACTTAGCACTGGCTTCTAAAGAACTTACCTTGTACTTCTCCCAGGTAATTACATGTGCCAGGAATGTGCAGTGGGAATGTCCCTGAAGCTGCAGATAAGTGTTGCATTGAGGAACTGGATTTCTTTGTCAAAAATGTGTTACCTTAATGCCAGTGAGGCACTGGAGCCTCTGGATGTTATTTCTATGACAACTTTTCTTAAAGATTGTACTTCATAAAATGTGTCAGGAGTGCATTTTGCTTATTGCATGGAGTTTGATTTATGCCCAAAGTCCCATCTGTTGTTTTTTATTTTTTTTAACCTTAATACCTTATTTCAATCTGTTTGCCTTCTCAAATCCCCTCAGATATTCCAGAATATTAACTAGGCTCTTACAGGTTTTGTGTAAAGCAAATTCTATTATATTTGTCCTATTTTTTTAAATGTCTTTTTCTCCACTTGATGTTGAACACCCACAGAAACAAGCAAAACAAACTCACTCTGCAGGGGAGAGATGAGAAATGCAGTGAAATATCCTGGGGCATAATCTAGTGTTTAGATTAGGCTCCCAGAATCTTTAGTCTTTCAACCTTCAATATTGGTTGTAACAACTGTAGTTAAAAAAACAATTTCAATCAGTAGATTGCTCCTCTACATGTGCTGCTTTGCATTTCACTTAATTTTGGAATAAGACAATAACATATTTGAAGCTGCTTGAAGCACAGTAATTTTCTATAAGGTTTACTATTATTACTATTATTTTAACAGAACATTTTTCTTATATATTATTATGATCAGTGAGCAGTACTACTTAGACATTTTCAGTCCTTAGTATAAAGAAATTCCCTAAATCTTAGGTTTTTTACTAACTGTACAGTGGGATTTGGTCCTATCAATTTGGTTAAACCCCTTTGACTCTTGTTACTCTGCTTTTCATTTGTGGGGTTACCAGTTGACCAGTTTTCAGTTGACCAGTTCCCAGACTTGTTTACATCCCTGCTTTCAGCAGGTTGCAGATTTGTTTCTGCAGCTCTGTGTGTTGGATCAGTGTGCCCTTGAGGGCACTCGATATGCTTCCAGCCTTTGGATTGATTTGTTTGTATCTACAGCACTTACCACACACCATATTTTAAGAAAGAGCCAACACCTTGCACATAAGGGGATGTTTGCCATACCTAGATTTAATCCCCCAACACTGACTAGAAAGCAGCACATTTTGGTTGGACTCTGGATGGGTGCTGAGAGCCTCCAAGCCAGAGTAAGTGTGTCATGGATTTGAAGAAACCCAGCCCAAAAGGTTTCACATGAAACGGTATGAAATGCGTTGCTCAAAGTTGGCCTGGACAGCATTTGGCAAAGTCTGCAGGCAGAAAGGAAGGTGATGGCTGAAAAAAACCCAGAGCTTGAGAGGTGTGAATTACAAGGAGAGTCTGGGGGATCTGGATCCAAGTTATTTGGGGTTGGGGTTTTGTTTTGAGGAATTTTTTTGTAATCGAAAAGAAGTTTCAAAACTATTTTCAAGTTCATAATCCTGCTTTAGCTCTTTCCATTATTTCCATAAGGTGTAGGAGTAAAATCCTGTTGTAACACATTTGTTACAGTTTAAACAAATGAATGTACTAAGTACACGGTGTTTGACTAGGTCTGAGTACATGACTTTACATGTTGAACTCTCACATCTGCTGCATGTAGAGCGATACAACTGCTGATGAGCACTACACATTCTCACAGCAGCTGTGTGGAGCAGTGTCATATTTGCAGTGTGACAATAATGTGGGAAGTGCTATAATTGTCACAGGTATCTTCTGCGTTCAAAGTCGTGACTTGACTCCATAACATGCATCATGAAAATAAATACGAATCAATACTTGTCATTTTTGGCCTCTTCAAAACAGTAACAGGAATGAGAATGCATCCAGAATATTTTATGCCTTGGAAGTATCTTTATGGCACACTGCTTCCAAGTACTTGGAAATACTGCTTCCCAATATTTCTGGGGAGGATAAATTGTCCAAGGGATGAAAGTCTGCTGCACAAATCTACTGGCACTGAGTGCTGCCACAGCAGGAAGAATTGCATCTTCTGTTCTTTACTGAAAATTACAGCAAAGAAGTGAAACAAATGCTGCATAAATTAACCTGCTTTAGGATAACTGTGCTGTTTTGGGCTGCTGTTGCTGCTTAACCTGTCAGGCAGCTGGCAGGTTAACACACTACACGGCTGCTCTCTCACTTGCCCTCCCCCAGTGGGGTGGGGGAAGTGAACTGGGGGGAAAAAAAAGGTAGAATTTGTGGTAGAGTTTAATAGGACAGATTAATAATGATAATAATATTAGAAGAATATACAAAACAAATGATGCACCTGCCAGCCAATGCCCAGCCAGTCCCTGAATAAATAATTCACCCTTATGTTGCCAGTGCAGATCCACCTGAACCACTTCGGTGGCCCAACATACTTTTACAAGAAGCAGTATCTTGCCAGAGTTCAGCAGCCCAGCTGGGCTTTTCCCTCCCCTGCCAGCTGCTCTGCTTCCATCGCTGCAGCCACCCCTGGAGAGCATTTGCCACCATCCATGAGTCAGTACAGAGATGTTTCTCATCCAGCCATGTCTAAAGCCACCTGGATACTTTCACCGCTGCAACCTGACTCGATTCACCTTGTCCTTCAGCAATTTCTGCAACTTGCTGTGTGAGGCTCCACACAGCAGCTTTCCATCAGTGAACAGCTCACAGGGCTTCTTGTGTCTGCTAATTCATTATACAGTGGAGCTTCTCCAGCACGTGCCACCTCCTCCTTGGCAATATTCCAAAATCTTTGCCTTCTGGCCAGCTCATGATCACTTCCAAAATTCCTGGTGATTGGAGTTCTGTGTTCAGCCTTGTTTTGTGATCAGTGTGACTCACTTAACATCATGCAGCTGATGCTACATGGACTGTAGAGGGAATACCCAGCCCCACACCAGCAGTCAGGGTACCAGGAGGAGCTGTGCTTCTGTACCAGTCACTTCCGAGGCGCCTCAAACACCTTCATGTGCTGCCAACATTGCAGGCCTTGGATCCTCTCTATCCACGATTCCAAAACCCCACAGGTGACCTCGAGTCTCCCCTGGTGCTCTGTCAGAGGCTCCAGGTAGGGCTGTTCTCCCTGACTGCAGCATTTTGGTAGTTGGTGGAGACATAGCTGTTATTTTGTTGATCACATCCCTTGGGATCTGAGAACATCCATCTTGCCATTTAGTTCCTAAAAACTTCTTCTCCTGTGCAAGTCCCTTGACCTTACTCTGTGTTATGGGAAAACTGGCTTTCAGAAGGATACAGACTATTTTCTTCCCCTTTTCAAAAACTTCTTTTACTGTGTTGCTCCACAGATGAGTCACAGAAACTCCTGAAGGACAAAGCAGCAGACGGGTTCCATTTATTTCTCCAGACATGCCAGGTGCTGGTTTTTTACCTTTGGAGAGCTGTGAAGTTCATATTATCTTTATAATATATACATGGAGTCCCTGAGGGAATTATGAGATCCCTTCACCTCCAATGACAGCAGTACACAGCCTGTACTATTCTTTGCCTCTCAGCCGTTCCTGGGGAGGAGAGCACAGTCTCCCAGGTATTCCATTAATTAAGTGGGTTATCTGGGGTTTTGATGCTTTGCCACATTGTGTCAGCCATGCTTGTGATGGATACAAGAAAAGGACTGCGAAGTGGCCCTATGAGTAATTTATAAGGCAACTTAAGTAAATTGCACAGTTTAAAGGGATACAATAGGACTGATGGTGATCTGCCCGGCTTCTGGTACCTTCCCTCGGCAGCCACTTTCGGGTGTAGCCCACAATAGTTCTAAAGACTGGACACAGCCTCTTGTAGCCAGTTCTGATTGACCCATCCAGCTCTCCTTCAGGCCATATTACTAGTATTTACAGTACCTGTAAATAATGCATTTCAAAATAAATTTATTAATTCAGAAGGTAAGAGCTTACTTCTCAACAACCTCATCACTAGAAACACATCTGTCCTGTTCTCTTTCACCAGTCTGATTTCTCATAAAAAGCTCTCAACTCTGACAAGAGCTTTAATCTTTGAGGCTTTAGGTAGGCCAATGTCCAGCCATCCTTGAGAAGGGCCTGTGCACATCATAGGCTTGCTTTTCAGGTTTGTAGAACTTGTCAGCACATGGATGGAGCTCCTCAAAGGGGAAGTGGGGCTTTTTAAGTGAAGTAGGCTTCAGTCAGAAACAGCAAAGGAGAAAGGAAAGGGAAAAAAAAGCCAAACCCAAGCACAACCAAGCTGAAGAACAGAGAACAATATGTAATTTGTTGTCACACCATTTGTATCATAGCAATGGTATTCAATTGCAACATGCAACTTGTAGAGCAATATTGAAAAGAATTTGGGTAAGTTCTGTTAGCTCAGAACGGGCATTGCAATAAAGACAGAAAAAAGATTTATTGATTCTTTGTCAAGGGTGCTAACGTGTGTTTACCTTGCATTTAAATAACCCAAACACATGACCTAAGGCCTGTTCCATGCATGTATTCACTGTCCTAATGTATAAATCGGGTTAAGAGGATGCCAGCGGTTCACAAGTATTTTTAAAAGATTGCAGTGAAGATGCAACTAATCTAACCTAATGGAAAAAGAGTAAACACAACAATTAAGGGGAAAGGGGGTCAAGTCTGCCTGGATATTGCCCACGTCCCTGGTGCCATCATTGGTAACGGCGAGCGGGTGGCAAAGCGATTGGATGAACCGCTGCGGAGCCCCGTCCTCTCCTGGAGTGCACCTAGGGCTAGAGATAATGGAGTAGAATAGGAATAATGGTCCCTTGGAATGGGACCGAGGCACGGGTGAGCCGCAGCCGCCACCCCTGCCGGCTTCCAGCATTCCACGTGTCCGCGGGCACCCCGGCGGGACGCGGGGAGCCGAGCGGCGGTCCCGGGGACCCTCGGGCACGTCCTTGCACCCCGGGGGCGGGATGGGGGTCTAGCCTGGCACGGGGGCGGTGGGGTCGGGGCAGGCCCTGTCCAGGCTGTTCCCGAGGGGTCCGGGGCTGTTCCCGGGGTGTTCCCGGGGTGTTCCCTGGGTCCCCCCGCGGCACGTGCCGGGGGCAGCGCGCGGCCCCGCCGCCGCCCGCGTGCGGCTCAGTGCGCGCGGCCCCCCCGCAACGCCCCCCCGCGCGGGCCCGGCCACTCAGGCGCGCGCCCCGCAGCCAATGGGCGCGCCGTAGCTGCGCGAGCCGAGCGGCGCCGCGCCCAATGGGAGGGCGCGGTGGGCGGGGCGCGCGGCCGGGGCACTATTGTTGATGAGGCGCACGGAGGCTGCGGGCGCAGCGGCGCGGAGGGGACGGGACCGGCAGCGGGATTGGGACGGGGCTGTGCCTGTGGCCGTCGGCGCCGCCGCCTGAGGCGTTGGACCCCCGCGAGGAGCGGCCCGCGCCTCGCACCCTTCTGTTCCCTTCTTTCCCCACCTCGGGCCGCCTTCCGCGAGCCCCGGCTCCCGACGGACAATGTCCCACCAGCGCGTGAGGTGCGGCGGCTCCCCGACCCCCGCCACCGCCCTGGCGGGTGCAGGCGGCGCGGCGGCGGCGGGCGGCGGCGGAGCGGGAGCGAGCAGCCGCCTCCAGCCCATGCGGGCCACGGTGCCCTTCCAGCTCAAGCAGCAGCAGCAGCAGCAGCAACAACATGGCAGCCCCACGAGGAGCGGCGGCGGCCCGGGCGCGGGGCTCCCACGCGCGGC
>NW_020897703.1:7671195-7727477 GCF_003984885.1 Neopelma chrysocephalum
GCCGCCGCCGCCTCCTCGCGGAGCAGCCCCACGCGTGGCCATGGCGGGGCGCGGGGCAGCCCCCCGCGGCACCACCACCTGCCGCCGCCGCCCCCGCCGCCGCCGCCGGGCTGCGGGCCCTCACCGTGCTCATCGCCCGTGTCCCCGCTGCAGGAGGGCAGGGTCCGGCACCACCGGCGGCAGTCGCCGGAGCCGAGCAGGAGCTCCCCCGAGAGGAAGAGCCCCAGCTCCCCCGTTTGCAAAGGTGAGCGCCGGGGTCTCCGGGGCGGTGGCGAGGCACGTCCCGGGCGGCCGGGCCGGGTGCGGGGAGCGGGGCTGAGGCCGGCGGTGGCTCCGGGTGCGCCGTGCCCCGGGGCAGAGGCAGGGACGGGGCTGTGCCCGGGCTGGTGCCCGTCCTGCCCCTTCCCTGGCCGGCGGCAGCGCTTGCGACCGTGTGTGCGTGGAAGGGCTCGTTGCTTTTGTTGCCGCTCTGTTCCGTCCTGGCTCTCAGAAGAGGGACAGAGAGCCAAGCGTGCCATGTGGGGGGTTGTGGCCGCTCCTCTAAGTACCGCGAGTGCTGCCGCAGGTTTGCAGATGAGAGGGGTTCGATGGTGTGGATGTGCTTCAGATACTTGGGCAGAAGCTTAAGGTGCGTTTGGTTTTTGGTAGCTGTTGTGAAGCCTTTGCATCTCCCCTCTCTGTGCACCTCGTGCCAGATGGTGTGGGTGGTTTTGATCCAAACAGTGTTCGCAAGCTTGCGATTAGAGAACTAACTGGTGCTGTAGGCATGGCAGAGACGTAGGAAAGAAGTATTCAGTATCTCTCTTAGTAGTTACTTTCAGCATGAACCCTGCAGAAGGATGTGTGAGCTTGAGAGTGATGACAAGCTTGTGCTACAGCAAAGATAGAAAATAGCGTGGGGATGGCATACATTTTGTAGCAAACTGCTTTTTAATGTTTTTGAATAATTAAATAATTCTTACTGGGAATGCTGGAATTCAAGAAATATGTGGCAGCCAGTTGAGGATAACAGAAGCTGGCATATGTAAGCCCGTTTTCTTCTTGGGATAAAAGTTTACTCAAAAATGCGTGAGCGAGGCTTTGTGTTCATACCTTCAAATCTCGAAAAAACCTGTTACTTTTGAGATACCAAAGCTCACAGCTACTCTTTTATCATTAAATTGCCTGTGCTAATCTACACAATAGTTTAGTAATATGCAGTATATGCAGAAATCTAGGACCAACCCTCCCTTTAACAATCCTATGTCTCCTAATATTCCTCTCCCTTTCTAAAATACTAATTGTAACCAGACTACCGCGTTGGGTTTTTTCTTTTCTCCTATCCTGGCTCTTGGGCAATGATGCTGCCCAATTAGAAGTCATAACCAGCTGGTACAAGATGACTATGTGCCTGCTTGCCTGTAGTGTAAGAGAGCCCTAATAAGGTCCTGAATTAGATTTTCCACTCTCCAGATAAGAGTAATGAGGGTTTTATTAAGGTTATATTCTGAGGTTTTGGATCGAGAAATGTGTGTATTCTTCATTTGAGTTTCTTGTTAATCGGTAATCTGAAAGACTTTATACACATCACAAAATCCTATCTTCATCCTGTGAACTTTATAGAACTCTTGCCTTAGGTGCAATCTCCTGGCCTGGAGAATGAGGAACAGCATGGCTAGCCTAGAGATCCAGGTTCAAATACTCTTAATGAAGGCATGCATTAGACCATTTATGGTGGAAAAGTTTCACTTTTGACCATTTTGTAGAAGCCTGCTGAAACCATGTTGGCTTCTTTACTGCAAATTAATTAGCACATAGAAGGAAACAAGTAATTTGATCACTCTACCATGTTAAGATAACTCTACTAGCTTGTTACAAGACTCGTGAAAACAGGAGAGTGGTGTCCATTTAATTGCTTCCATGTGTTTAAATTTCTGAGCAGTACTTGTATGGGCCCCAAATGCAAATTAAAACTGTTTAATATTGCTCAATGTTTGTCTTGTGTAGTCCAGTGCTTGATAGAGACCGAGTTAACTTAAATTTCTTCTTCGCATGAACTGGAAAACTTAGCTGTAGCTGAGAACATGGAAGTGGAACTCTTTTTGCTAAGGAGGCAATGGTTGTGGAGCCACACGGGCCACTTGAGGGAATCGGTCAGAATCTGCTGCAGAATAACCTGGGTTTTTCTGTTTCTTGCTTTCTGTTGATGGTGGCTTTTGTTGATTCCTACAGCTGCAGCCATGTTTTTTTAGATTAAAATGAACCTTGAGGTTAGACAAATGATAGCTTCTGAACTTAGATACTGGTTGTATCTAAAGTACAAGTTGTGCGCTTTAGACTTAACTTCATGTTTTACAGATTTTCTTTTCTGGGAAGCAGTTGAATAGTTTTGAATGTAGTTTTCATGAACACTTGAGGACCCCAACTTGTGAATTTACAAATGTTACTTCTTTTGCTTCTTTTGTGGTTTTGGGTGTGCATTTTGTTGGTTTGGGGTTTTTTGTCCTAGTTTTCTGACCTGAATTGCAACTTAATTTCGGAAATGCTTAACTGAATTTTCTGTTGGTTATGGGATAGTTACAAATAGAAGATTCTGTTATACAATTTCTAATTTTCCATGCTTTTCTTGCCACTTTCCTCCCTCACAAATGTGACCAGGAGCCTAGATCTTGCTACTACCCCATTTTGTCTTTTACTTTCGCTTTCTGCAGTCTCTAGTACTTAGTTCAAGGACTTCAGCTTTTAATTGCACGTTAATGTGCTCTGTCCTTCCCATCACTGGTGTGGCCTCATTTCTACATTGTGATGTCTGTCCTGCAGTCTCCAGTTTTGGTTCAATTTTCACATATGCATCTTTACCTGTCTGCAAACCATGCTGTTAGAGGACATTGTTGTGACCTACTAGTACATTGTTGCTAAGTGAGATAGCGAAATGTGTATGCTCCCTATTTATTGTTGGGTTTGTCTTGGTTTATTTACTGAATGAAGATCTAATGGCATCTTATTATTTGTGTTCTTGTATAAAGCACATCATCTCAGAGGAATTCAACTGCTCAACTTAGAAAATGGTTTAATGTACCAGCCTGTGTAAACAAGAAGGTCAAGACTGGAGCCATAGCAATTATTTACTTTTAAGTGCCTTGAAGTAGTGAGAGATTTCTCTACTGGATGCTGAACTTTCTGGTATATACCAGTTGACTATATTGGACATTTTAACTCATTCTAAAATTAAGGAGAACAATTGGTTAGTTTTGTCTGGAACTAAATTGACCTCTAATTGTTTAGAGTAGTCTATAGAAGCATGATATTAAAGCGTTCTTGTGTGAAAGAAAATGATGAAAATAGTTATAATAGTATATAAAGTCTGAAATAGGTCAGATGTGAACTCCTTGGTAGAGAGGAAGAAAAGGAACTCCATTACACTCTTAAATTTCACCATAGAATTTATTTATTTTAATAATTTGAGTGACACATTAATAACTGCATACCTATCAACCTTAATTACCAAGGTTTTGCAGCAGTTCTGAAAGTTCTGTAGGATAAGAGTATAGAAGTCTTTGTGTACCATTATATGCCTGCTTTGCTTACTTAAGCTGTTTTACAAATGGTAGGTGTAAAGAAAGTGAATTCATTTTTGCAGCATCATACTTGTAGGTTTCTTGTGGCCAACACTTCAGGTGACTTTATTGAGATTAAATATGTTTTCATTCACTAGAATTAAGTAACTTGAACATCTTGGGCTTTCTGAGGTTTGCTTTTGTAAAACACCATTAATTCAGCCATTCTTCTACAGCAGGCCAATTTTGAATTACTAGTGAATAGTTCTCTTACATTTATGTGGGGATAATAGCCAGGATTGTCTTCCAAAGGGAGTATACACAGTTGGGCTGTGTGTCTGGTTTTAATGCTCTGAGTCTGTTAAGTTCTTTTAATGAAATGTGAAAAGTAGGTGAAGCCCCAGAGATCAGTTGTCTTTTTCGAAGAGACAGCTCTGCCAGCTGTGCCTGAGAGAGATCCCATGAATGTCCTTTCCAGGGAAAACCCTGACCAAAAGGTCAGCTGTATGCCTTGATGCCAGAGAAGCTAGATGAGTCTCACTCCTCCTCATTTCTTTGGATAGCCCACTTGTTTAAAAAAAGCTTCAAGTGGAACTCAGTCAGGGAATTTTGTGAGTTCAGTGCTGTCTGGTGCTTTTCCAGTGTCCCTTTTCTCCTGCTTGTTTTCTCACAGTATCTGTTAGACGATGTTTCTTTGGAGTTTTTACTTTCCTTTCTCAAAAATTTAATTTCAAATATATAGAAAGAGGTCAACAGGATGGTAAGATCAATCTGAAAGTTACACTTCAGCAATAATCATTATTTTGTCATTCTAACAACAGTTCTGAACTTTTCCTGGAAAACTGAAAGGTGAATTTTCAGAGTGTTTTATCTCTTCGGACTTGCTTATGTTTAAGGCCTTTCTCTTTTTTCCCTTCCTTTCTTTTATATATATTAATTTTCCTCTATGAAATAACTGGTTTAAAGGTCTGTGTTCTTACACTGTAATTTCCGTTATCAATTGTAACTGGACTTGTATGCTGACACCCTGCCAAAATCAGTGCACTCTTTCCTACCTTTCAGTTAGTTGTTGGTAGGCATCTATATTGGTTCCATTTTGCTCTTTAGTCACACTGTTAGTCTGCCTTAGCTTACATTGCCTTCTGAGTTGCCTGACTTCACACTGGGATAAGTGTAATACCAGTTCACCTGTAGCAGCTGCAGTTGGTCAGAGGTACACAATGATTGGTGAAGACATGGTAACTTGCTTGTTATTTGCCTGCATTATGGACTTATTGGTCTGTATTGTGTGTGTTCTGCTTGTGTTTTGTTCTATTACTTTGCTTTGTTTGAGACCAAATTGCAAAAAGACTTTTGTTTCTAAATAGATTTATACTAGTGGTGGATGGATAGGAGGGTTGATATTTATCACAAATACTGGTTTAAAGAGATAATCAGGCCAATTAAAACAGATCTAATATTTAAGAAGCGTCTATTTGATGAAACAGCTCCATTGTTTTTCATCAGCCACAGCTGTTGTAACTGTTATCTCTATGGAGGCAGATCTCTTGTTATGTAGGTCACATCAAGGGAAAATAGCAGCTGAACACTTGCTTCAAGTATTGCAGGGGAAAGTGCAATGAAAACATTGTATATGTTCCCATTGAAATGTTTTGAAACATCAAGGAGAAATGTGTAGTAGACTTTGCCAATTTGTATTAAAACAGGTTATGAAGGTGGAAAAGTAAGTAAAAACATATCCAAACATCCTTCCCCATCTAAATATAAGTAATTTGAAAAACAGAGTTCCTTGAAAGAATTTTTATTTCAGAGGAAAAGAGAGTACTTGTAGGCTTTGTGCCTTGAAACAAGCAGCTTCCCTTGGACTTAAATAGTAAACAGGCTCCTCAGTTTTCATTCTCTCTGTTTGTTCAGGAAAATAGTCTTTCTATTTTTTCTCTTTTTGTGGTGGAGAGGGTAATAGATTCTGCTTCTCCAGTTCTGAAGCTGTCTGCTGCAGTAGCTTTGCAGATGATGTGACTGACTACATACACTTCCTGATTTATAATTTTTTTTCACATCCTTTGTTTCCTCTTAGTAAAAAGAGAGAAGCTTCTTGAAGAGGAAGAATAACTCAGAAGAAAAACAGGGAGAGTACAGCAGCTAATTCTAAGACAAATAACATGCTTGATATAACTTTGGAAGTGAGTGTAATTTTTAAGGAACGACATGTTGCATTAGCATGCCACACTGTCTCATAGTACAGACAAAAGGAATTGGTTTGAAATCTTCTGCTACAAACAGACCCTTCAGTGTGAGTGTGGTGGTAGTGGTAGTCAGGGAAATTCTTTGATACAAGGGTCTTAAGTGCAAACTCCAAAGCAGATTTGCTGCTGTACCCTGAGAGCAAATCTGCTGTGAGCTCAGTAATAGGGTTTTGTTATTGTTGGTACTAGCAGAAATAATAAACCAGATGAGGTTTCCTGACTCCTTTGTGTGAATGTGGCTGATTGTAGTGCTAATAACTTTTTCCTTATAGTTGAATTGACATATTTCCCACTTTTTTAATGTGTACATTTCTAATGTGAAATTTGCATGAAGATATTTATTGTAGAATGTCACTAGACATAGAGCTGTCCACAGCACTGAAATTTATACCTACCAGGTTTTAATAATATTTAACATATGTATTTTTAGTAGTTTGCAACAGCTTAGAATTTGAATTCTGGACTTCTGATGTCAGTGATTTTATTTTCTGACTAGCAGTCAGACACTAATCAGGAACAATTTCTTTTGCCCATAAATGAGTTTCTGCATGATACAAATTGCTATGTTATTGATACTTTTAGTGCAGAATTCATCCTAAGGCACAGTCAGGGAGGACATATGACTGAGTTTTTCCAGTGCCCTTTTAAAGCTTCCATCTGGTCTCTGAATCATGCTTGCTGTGTTCTAACCATGTATTTTAGGCCTCTGTATTCATTATAGGTAAGATTAATGCACAGTTCTTTCAAGTATAATTCTGTGGGGAGCAGATGAGTTGATAGTAAGCTTAGATCATTGTGATCTCAGTATTTGCATTTTACATTTCCAAATATGAGAGCATTTATGTATCTCTAAACCCTGGGTCTTTCCTGCTGCTCAGTCTCTTAAATTTAACAACCTCAATTACTGTTTTGAGGAACCTTTCTTCAGTGTTTATTCTTAATAGCTTGCAGTGTAGTCTTTTACTGCCACTTTACTTAAGGTATCACTGACAGATGGGATAGATACAAATTTTTATTTGTATTCTTCCTTCTCATGCTAATTTTTGTGTTTGTTATATTTAACCTTTTTTAGTAAGGATTCTTATTAGCATCTAATTTGTTCTGAGAAGGGATACCAATGTAAACACTAAGAATGAAGTGTTGCTGAAGATATAGCATCAGGCAAATCTGAATGTAGTTACCAAATAGCATGTAAAGGGAGAAGATGACTCGATTTGCTTGTAAAATGTAAATCATTACCTTATCGAAGTTGACTTCTGGATCTAAGGGTTGAACCATGTATCATATGCCATATATCATGTACTGAGTGCTTAATAAAACATGCCAGTTTATAGTGTTCCTTGAAGTAAAGTAGGCGAAGGGTAAAGGGCTAGTGGGATGAACTCTAAACTTGACGTTAAATTGAGAATGTTCAACAGTTTTTTCATTAACCTTTATGTATGAGGAAACTTAGCTATTTTTATTTCTTCTAGGCCTTCATCATTTAAGAATCCAATGACAGTTTTACCTTTAAGGGAGTGAATGGTTGTGTGTGAGTACTAAGGCAACATTTGTGGCATTAGGATGTTTTTAAGGAAATTGTACGAACAGATTTCATAGCTTTTTTTAAAACTGAATAGAGCCTGGCAAAGCAAACTTTATTTCCACATTAAAAGTATCTTATTGTATACTTAATAACATCATGGTTCCAATTTGATGTGACTTCTTGGAGACTATTAAAATGAGTAAGCTCTCTGTCTTGCTTTCTTTGTAATCAAGTGTTCTTGTTCTAGCAGACAAATCAAGACCACCTTCATCAAGCCCTTCCAGTATTGTTCGCCGGACTTCCTCACTGGACACACTTGCTGCTCCATACCTTGCTGGACAGTGGCCTCGTGATAATCATGGACAAGCTGCTCCATGTATGAGAGACAAAGCTACACAGGTAGGACAGGTTTTTGTCTTTGGAGTATTTAAATGTGAAGATGGGATTGAAATATAAGAAAAATGTTTTCCCTTGAAAACATTCACTTTAGCTTTCTTGCTCACAAGTTCTTAATCACTTTCAAATTGCAGGAATCCTTTACTACTGTGTATGTGAATTATTTAATTTCTCCTTCTGTGGATGCAGTCTGGCAGTAGGTTTCTCTTGTAGAGTGAAAGAAAGAGACAAACATATCAGATTCTAAATCCCTATTGCTAGAATGTGGTTTCAACAACAGGTCTCCACTAATTCCAAAGAACATAAGCAAAATGCAGTTGGAAGAGGACGTGACAGCATGTGGGACATACTTGTGTTTGAAGCCATGCTAGTTTTCGTAACAGTAACAAAAATGTGGCCTCATAGGTTTCAGTGTTGTGTCTAAGGACACGTGTAGGGTATAGAGCAGAGGAGGTGTTACTGTGTGGCCTTCTCCAGATCCACAGGGTCTTGTGAAAAGGACCACTTTTCAAAGAGCAGCCTGGTAGAGAATGAAGGTGCTTTGTAGGGGAATATGCCTGTGTGGATAAGGTGAACATAGGAACTGATGAGGAAAGGACAGCCTAGGAACAAGGTTTCTGTGCAGGAAAATGAATTGGAAAAATGGTTAGAAGATAGGGTGAAAGAGTTAAGCAAACTGAAGTAAGAGGAGGAGGATGAAGGAAGGTGTGTGATATACAGGGAATGGCTGTTCATGCTTAGCTACTAAAAGGCATCGTTAAAGGGCAGAACTAAACCTGTATGGGTATCTTAGCAATTTATTTTCATATTTGATTTCTTAGGATAATATATTTTTCAAATTAATTATTTTTCTGTACTGCTGCCAAAGTATTTGCTGTGTTCAGTAGATCTCCTTCATCTTAGTTTCAATATAATCTGTGTCATGGCTGGGCTTTTATAATCTCTGTATTTGCCAGATATCGTCATTTTTGGTTTGCATTTTTTGTTTGTCATTTTCTTCTGTTTTGACACATCTAACTGCTGTGGTAGTGGGACTTTGATATATAAGGGGAAATATATTTGAAAAGGTTAATGTGATGACTATAAAGGGCACTGGGTGTTTCTACAGAATGAGTACATTTAGTGGTGATTTATGGTAGTGTATTTCTGAGACAAGTAGAATGATCTGTTTGTACTTCCTAATTTAAAATTTCTCAAACCAGTAGAAAATTTGGGGATATAGACATATATCTGTAAGCCCAAAGCTTTTGTTGATATGACAGTGATGAGATACTATTGCTTTTAATATTCTGGTGTGCCTGAGAGCAACCACTCAAGCTAAGGACAAGTTTAATGGGGGAAGGATGTTGTGAATGGTACCAACTAATAAGCAAGTAGTAGTACATTAAGAACCTAGAGAAATATAAATCCCACTTTGCCTACTGGTTATCTCATCTGTGTTTCTTGATAATAGTATTATAAACAAAATATGAAGAATAAGTAGGAGGAGACTTGCTAAAATAGTACCACATTTCTGTCTTGATGTACAGGTTTCCTGCAATTTAGTGTCTTATACCTACTCCCACTCTGAAAAGATTTCCAACTGTTTGTTTTGAGGATGAGCATCAAAGCAACCTCTAATGCTGTAAAATGAATCAGATATTAATTTATTAAATAAGTCTTGAATCTTGAGTCAAAGTCTGAAATATAAATTAAAGGCAAAGACTGATTAGAGTGTTAATTAGACTCCTGTAGGAAAGTGTAGTGGTCGTGCTAAGTTGGAAAGCTAGAATTAGTGGCTAAAGCTTACTGTTCCAGGAGCTGCAGGATAGGATGAGACTCATGATTGATGTTTGAGAATTGACTAGACAAAGGTTGGTACTTTGGTTGGGAATGGGGGTTATCAATTATTCTATTTTATGATGAAGATCACTGAGGGCTTTTCTGGAAAAACAGATTGTAATGGATTCTGATTTTGCTATGAAATAGGAATTTCAAAGCAACCCTACTAACTTTATTATTCAGATTTGTCCTAGTTAGTTTTTGATTTGGAATGATGAAGATTAAAAACTACTAATAGTAGAGGTTTCATTTATACGAAACTTATATCTGTAACTAAAGCTGGTGGGATTGCAACCTATATATTTGGAGTTACAGCTCCATATCCCCTGCAAAATAGGGATTGATACCATAAAGGACTTGTGAGTTTCTGTGATCTGAGTGCAGATGGGGTAAGTAAGGTCAACTTGTGGCTTCTGCAGGCTGTTAGTCTCACATGTAAGAACAACTACTGCACACTGTGAAGACTTTAAGGCAATCAAAGTTCCTCTCCAGTGAGATATCAGTGACTCCTAAAAATGAGGTTAGCTAGATCACTACTGTGTGCTAAGAACTGCAACAGTTGTGGCAACAATGCGTTTCAAGGAATTTGCTGTCTCTGAGTGTGTAAGCTTCTTCCAGATATCCTTCCCCTTGCTTCATTAGGTATATTTCTTGTGACTGCACAGAGGTTCCTGAGAGATTTTACTATCCATCTTCTTAGAGCCTTCACAGTTCACTGCTTTTGAAGACGTTTCTGGATGTGGTTAGGTAGAAATACAAACTGTCCATAAAGCGTGCAGTATTATCACGTATTATGCCTGTGCATTTCTTACCTTAAATACAGTTTGTCTTAATGATGCTTTGAATTTCTTAGAAGTCTTTCACCACAGTATATTTGCAAGTTTTTTTTATTAAACACTGATAGCTATACCAATTTAGTATTATCTGTGTTGCTTTCTGCGTGGCCTGAGATAACTATGAACCTGGAGCCCTTTGAGACATTAAACTGATTTCCTGCTTTGCAGGAGTTCTAGTGGTGCTCATGTGCCTTGTCTTCCTTTTTCTCATTTTTGTGAGCAAGAACATGATTTTGAAGCTGTGCTGGTGCAGGCTTTCACAATGTTTACACCAAGCTACCCTTGCTAGTGTGTCATAAATAAAATATACCATCTTTCTCCAGTTCAGAACTGTCATACGGGTTCTTCAGAACTGTATAGCAGCTTGTGGTATATCTGGCTGTGAATACTGCCTTATGCTCAATAATTTGGAAGGAAAACTAGCACATTCCTGATTAGAATAAGTCTGAAAGTTGTTGGGGTCTTTATTTATATAGTTTCACTCCACTTTTTCATAATTTACCTGTGAGAAAAGTTTCTAGTTGGTGACTGCTGTTCACTTTCAGTTCTGAATCTAGCAAATCCTAAATGTTCTCAAAATATTCTGCCAGAAAGCAGGAATTTTCTTTTTTAATTAATCCTGTAATCTTCTTGCTACAGACAGAAAGTGCCTGGGCTGAAGAATATTTAGAAAAGAAGAGAAGCTCACACAAACGTTCATCATCATGGGGCAGCAATGAACAACTCAAGGAGGTCAGAAATGCCATTACTTGAGATAATTTAGATTAAATTTTTTTGTGGTATGCACTGATACTATGATTTTTCAGGAAGGCAGTATTTAATACAGTAATGCAGGTCTATTAAAAATTTTAATCTGAATGTTGGGAAAGAAAGTGTTCAATGCAGGTGACATTCTTCATCAAAGGAGAAAATACAGCAGTGACCAAACTACTTTCAAACTTCATGTATTTCAAGTTCTTTCATTAAATCTCCAGAGGTGCCTTCTGGGCTTCAGTTGAGTTGGTTACTAACATATTAGGTGTGCAAGATATTGACTCTGATTTAGTGCTGGCAGTAATTATGAACATTGTGGTAGTAAAGAATTTTAAGTAAGTGATGGAACAGATTCATGACACTACATGTGTACCTGAATACACTTGTTGAAATCTAATTTTTCCTTCGTTAGATTGCAAAATTGCGTCAACAACTGCAGAGAAGCAAACACAGCAGTCGGCACCATCGCGATAAGGAGAGACAGTCTCCATTTCATGGCAACCATGCTGCCATTAACCACAGTCAGGTAAGGCTGGGTGCTTTTTGGCCATATTGGGTAGCTAATACTAGTTTTAATTCCTTTCAAGGTTGTGATTTGCCTTTAAGGGAACTTAGAAATACCATGGACTGCTAAATGTGTTATAGCTATAGGTGAATTCTATGAAATGGGTCTCTTTCTTTTGACTTCCTTGAGTGAATGGAGTTCTAGATTTTTTGTTACTTGGATGAGCTGGCTTTGAACTCCCTCTTCCAAATAATTTCAGGTAGTTAAATCCTTCCTTAAAGCAAGATTTTTAAAATACATTCTGCAGGCTCCACAAAAGGATGACAGATAAGTTTAAGCAAAAACCACAGATCATCTTTTTCATTACGCACTGCTGTAACAATTACGGCTTTACATGTAGAATATGGCACGGAGCAAACTGCTGGTAAAACTGTATACTCAAAATGTGGCTTTTTTGAGCACATTTTGTGTCTTGACAAGCACTTGTCTAATACTGTGAGATTTAGAGAGCTTACCTGACAAAAGGCTATTCAATGGGATTACTTATTTGTTTATACACTTCATGACTTTATTCAGCCTTTTTAAGATTTTATTTCTTTTTCCTGTCATTTATTGTGCCTTGAGACTTGGAAGTAGTAATCACTTCAAAAATTGCAGTGGTTAGGCCACCACATGTTCTGTGTGCAGTTTCAGTTTTATCTCAAGACTTTTAATAAGGTCAGCTTGACAGAGATGTAATATTTTTAGCTCAATTGATAACATTGAGCTTAAAAAAATACAGGCTTTTAGACACACAGATCCTTTTCCAAGTGTGTTTTGCTTGAGTAACTTTAAGAAAACCAATAGGAAGGTTTGGACATTTTTTCAGAAGAAAACTTTTTTCCTCTCCCTACTGATCTTGTGAATGTATATTTGATACACACAATTTTTTAACAGTTATGAAAAGAACAATAGCCTTGCAAGGCAATGTAGTTGAAAGAAACTATGAGACTGTCAGTGTTGTGAATTGAGAAAGTACTTCATCTCTGAAGCTTCTCTGAAAATCTAATCATATTCCCAATTGCTCCTGATATGCCGTTAGCATTATTCTAATCAATATCGTAATTTGACACCAGTTAATAAAAACTGTGTCATTTCTGTCGTTCCATCCTTCTGGAATTAATTTAGGCCACAGAGGGAAGTTGTTGTGGCATCAGCATGTATCCTGCTCTACAGATACTTATCCACTCTGATAAAGGATGAAATAAGAAATAGAAGGGAGAACCATGCATTCAGTCCTAAGCAGCCAAGTTCTTTCCCAGATAAAAGTCAGGTATCTGAGTGAATCTATTTGTCTTTCAAGACTGGAAATAAGAAAATGGAACAGCGTTTTGAATTTCTTCTGCTCTGTACTTCTTAACTCCTATTTTGTATAAAAAAATCATTAGCATCTTTTGTCTCAGACCCTAACTTCTTAGCCCTGCTGTAGGTCACTTAATTAGGAGTCACAAATTATCAGGATTTAAGTGCCTTTTGAAATCAGTTTGAATTCTGTTCTATTAGAAGTATTTAGAATTTTTTTAGAATTACATTTTTTGACATAACAATTTAGGAATTACTTCTTCAAACTCCTTAAATCTTGAGACAGAAACTATTTCCTCTTCTTTTGTGTAGTAGAAGAACAGATCGGATTTGAAACAGGCTGTGTTGTACAGATCCCTACATCTTGGTCTGCTTTACTGCAGTGTGGGTGCAGTGTAGTGTTCCGCTGATCATAGTGACTGCTGTAGCTCAAGTCAGAACAGTCCAAAATGATGAACAAAGGAAGACAAATAAATGACCCAATCCCTTTCTAGGGGTTTTTGAAAAAGTGTATGAAAATCAACATACAAAACGTGTCATAAACTGTTGGTTCAAAAAAGAAAAAAAAGTCAGATCAACATACTTGATGCAGGTGTTTTATCCAAATTTGTAGAACTTGAGGACATTTGAGGCATTTCAACCAAAAGGTACCCTGAGGAAATTTTGGTATAGGTTCTTTAGTACCTGGAGAATCTCATGCAGTCTGTCAGGTTTTCTTGGCATTCTGCAAACCTGTGGGTTTCTGAATGCTAAGCTATTGTCAGTTTAGCATAGATAATCTTAGTGTGTTTTAATTTTCAAAATGAACAGTGATGCTGTTACTCTGAAAAATAACCCACCCGCAAATTTTTTGGTCATAATTATTTTATTATTTTGTTTCTTGTGTGGATGCATTTGCATTCTGCCAAATTTTAGAGTATGTGAATAAAATATTGCACAATGGATAATTAGTTTTTGGGCTTGTGAAACAAACTATAAAATATAAACTGAGGCAAAGCAGCACTTCCAGGATTGCAATAGAAGACAAAACATTGTTTTTCTTTGTAAATTTTGTGCCTGCTGTGTTGAGCTACTTGCAAGGGGGGCAAGTTATAGAAGGACTCAAAAAGAGTAAGTGAAGGGCTTAGATTAATGGCATTCAGTGGCTGTTTTCTAAGTCAGAGTGAGAATCTGTAACTGTAGGCATCAAGGGCAAAGTTCTTAGATTTTCTCATTCCTCTTTTGGGAACCGCTAAACTAGAATTTCTGGCAGCAGCTCAGTTCCTTCAGGATTTGTGGGAAGGACTGTGTGGAAACTAGCATTTAGTGATGAGAATACTTAGAATTTTTTTTTTTTTTACATTCCTAGCTTGAAGGAAACTTGTGTTTGTTGACTCTAAAGAGTCATACAAAGATTTCTGAGCTCAAAGAGTTGGATTCCTTACAAGGTGAAAAAAAGTGTTAGGAAATTGCCTCAGTAGTTCCTTCACAGAGACTAAGTAAACACTGTTTAACATTTGGAAAATGGCATACTCTTCTATTAAAATTAAAATAAGAAATTTTAGTGAATTTGTATCCTCTTTTCTTCCCTACTGATAAAAACTTAAACTTTGCCAGAATTCGTGAATTTAATAAAAATTTTTACTGGGTCTTGCCAACTAAGCCTCTGATTGTTTAGTTGTGCTTCTTTCTAGTATGATTTTTGTGTGAGAAAAAAATCCACATGATCTATAGAATAAGCTAGTTAGCTGTTCCTGTCCATCTACTCAGAATCAGGAAATAGTTGGTGAGGACCTTGATCAAGTCTGATCTGCTGACTACATTTATTTGCAGAGCAATTGAATGTTTTTCCGTTTGTGTAGTTTTTACATTATGCCAGAAATGTTCCATTCTGCATCTCTTAGTGGGAAGAGGGGCTTGCAGAAAGGTAATATCCTCCCCAGGTGATCTCAAGTTGCTTCTGAGAACACTTAGAATTAATTGTGTAGTACTAAATCTGTAAATAGGAGTCAAACCACCATGATTTTTCTTTATTCTCAATGTTGGTGAAGTGGAGAAAGTAGAATTGAGGCCAGAGCTGAAGCTAGATGAAAGAATAAATGGGTTAGTTTTTCCAAAATAATCTTTTCTTCCTCAGTGCACTTGACTGATGCTACTTGGTACTTGACACTATGAATCATCAAGCCCGCCTCTTCCTTTCAGTTTCCTGAGAAGCATGTGTCCTTAATGTCTTACCAATTGATTGATCCTAGGCAACCACTAATATCAAGACCAACTGCATGCAGTTTGCAGTGTTTGGGGTTGCTTTTTTCTGGTGTCACTCTTACCTTACAGAGGTAGAGCATTTCTTTTTTAGAGTGGAATTACCATGATCCATTCAATCTTGAGAAGGTTTGATGTTAACATCTAAAGGCATCCAAAGACTTCGCATTCTGTTTAAAGTTTTGTTGCTTGTTGAAAAACTGGAAGATCTTGGAGCATTTTTCCTGAAATGCCTGTGAACAATTTAGATTGGTCATCACCCTTATTTCATATCTCATGAGTTTGTGCCATACCTGTAAGGACTCTTAACTGTCCTGCAGCAAAACTCCCTGGCAGTATGTTACTATGTGAGTGCTGTAATTATTATCCTGTGTTGGCACCTTGCCTCATTGTGTGTGTTCACAAATGTGCAGGTGAGTAGCCCAAGGTCAGTAGTCAATTCCTGCATGTCAGGGCCCAGCTCCATGCAGTTCTCTGTGAAGGCAGTATTTCTAATAACAAGTTTCTTGTTTTGAGGCTGATTGTTCCACCCATGTCACAATACCTCCTTCCCTTCCCACCCTCTGGCACTCTGGGCTAGCAAATCATCCTCACTCATGTACAGAATATTATTTTTCTTGGAAGTGAAACATGCTACGTTGAACTTTATTGAACTCTAATGGAGGAACTTGTGCTTTTCTACTTAGAATCATGCTACTATTTGAAGAGCTCAAAGAATTTTTGTGGTGGGCAATCATATTTAAAAGATGGAGAACTCGTACATTTTGCTAATGGAGGTTGAAATCTTAAAGCATACTTGCCTTCTACTTTTTCACAATTCAGTTTATCTTAAGAATGTGTGTATTGAATAACTGGGTGCATAAACAGTTTTTAGTGCCTAAGCTTATGCTGATATACCTGTATTATGACTGAATGACCTGTGTTAGTTTACTGGATTGTTGATCCTAGGCCTTGCTTGGAATTAGCAGCATTGTTTTCTCAGACTTTTTTGTGCTCTTTTCCTGTGGTTTTGGTTTTCTCTGTTTTGTCTTCAGGCAAGACTTTTGAAAGTCTTTACAAGTTCAGCTATCATGAGGGTGTTTAGTTTTGTTGACAAACAGAGTGACAAGCATTTCCTGAATAGAAACTTTTGTGCTTGCTTGTGCAAGTCTTTTGAGTTGAACTAAATGTTTGCAGGAAGCATTCCATTATCTGTAGGACAGCCCTGCTTAAGGAGGGCAGAATATTCTCATGTTCTGGTAGCATGATCTTTTTAACAGGAGGGAGGATGGTAATGGAGAGACTGGAAAATATTGAGAGGTTGTGGTGTACCAAAGGGGGTTTTGGGAAACTTCAGTAACATGTTTGCTGAGAATGGAGTTTTCATGCATGCTTTGAAACACTGGATTTTTAAAATGGTGATCTTCATTCTGAAGCAACTATGTATCAACACTTGGGTTTGGGATTTTATTCTCTCTGTGAAAGTCGTCTGAAGTTGTTTTGTCAACCTTTTGTTCTGGCTTAATATAGTTAATATGTTAGCCTTAATTTCTAGCATAGTGCAATCTTACATTTGTGAAATAATTTTTGTGTGTCCTATCAGTGTAGGTGGCCACAGACTTCCATTAAAATATAATTTTAGTGAAGATACAAATGGTAAATCTAATAGTGAAGGATGTGACTTTATGGCTCACTTCAGGAGAAATGTGAAAGTATTGTAAAGGCTTCAAAATTACTTACATTTAAATATTTGCTTTACAAGTGAAAATTTAACAGTAATGTCAAGTTGGAGACAGACCATATTGAGGGAAATTTTGAGACTAGATTATATAGCTTTTCCTGCTATAAATCAGATTTTAAACAAAATTCAGAATGTCTGTCTTCATCTAAGGCATCCATTTTAACACAGTCGCTATAGTTTCAAGTACATCTGATACCAAGGTGTAGATGTGTTCTGTTCCAAGGGTCACTTTTGAGTAGAAATAAATGTAGATTTATTTACAAAACATTCTCATTGTCTCTGGTTCTTCAGGCTCCCATTCCAAAGAGTGCTCTTGTTCCTGTGATACCTATTACCAAATCAACAGGATCACGATTCCGGAACAGTGTAGAAGGACTGAATCAGGAGATTGAGATAATAATTAAGGAGACGGGAGACAAGGAGGAACAGCTTGTTGTATGTATCTGCCACCATGATTACTCTGTATAATTATTTTGGATTTGCTTTGGGGTTTATAAGTCATAAGCTTTATTTTGCACAGTTCTTGAATTAAATTTGTCTGGAATTAATTTTATTTATATGTATTCTTTTTTTAATAAGGTTAGTTGAAAAGTCTCTTGGAAAGCAAAAGGAAGCAAAGTGTTAAAGCTTGAATTCTGAACCTTTTCCTCTTAATAAAAGATCTCAGTAAAGCAGGGAGAAAGACAAAAAGTCTGTTTTAAGAGGTTTTGTAGTAACTCTTTTTTGCCCATGCTGAACTGTTCCCATCTCAGTTGAAGCATAACTTGCCCATTTTTTAATGTTAATTTTATTTTAATGATTTTTAGAGGTAAATTTAGTAATAAAGTATCAGAAATACAGACCATGAAGATGATTAAGGGACTGAAACGTTTTTCATATGAGGAGAGGCTGAGAGAACTGGAAGTTCAGCCTTGAAACGAGAAAGCTCAGGGGGATCTTATCAACATGTGTAAATATCTGATGTGCAGGAATGAAGAGAGGGAGCTGGTCTCTTCTCAGTAGAGCCCAGTGACAGGGCAAGGGGCAGTGGGCATAAATTAAAAAACATTAGATGTTTTGGGTTTTTTTAACGTGTGTGGGTGTGCAAAACTGGAGTAGGTTGCCCAGAGAACTTGTGGAATCACTGTCTGTGGAGATACTCAAAACTTGATAGGACAGAGTCCTGGACAAACTGTTCTAGCTAACTCTGCTTGAGCAGAGATGTTGAACTAGATAATCTCAAGAGGTCCCTTCCAGCATCAGCAGTTCTGTGATGATGTGAAATGTTAAACTGTTGTCCTTAGTTTCTGAACCTTATTTTCTCTTGGAGTTGTGTGTAATGAATTTTTTTTTTTCACAAATGGTTTTATGAAACCGGAAAAAAATCCGTCACTGTTGCTGGATTTAAAGAATTGCTAACCAGATAAGAGCAGCCATCTGATACCTTTCACTTTTAACAGCCTCAAGATATTCCAGATGGGCACCGTGCACCACCCCCAGTGGTTCAGCGCAGCAGCAGCACTCGGAGCATTGATACCCAAACGCCTGGGGGAGCAGACAAGGGCAGTAACAACAGCAGCCGCTCCCAGTCAGTGTCTCCAACCTCCTTCCTTACCATCTGTAATGAAAGCAGTGAAGAAAGTCCGTGTTCTACAGATGATCTTCTTGGTGACTCCAGAGATAAAGGTACTGTGTAACTTTAAAAGTTCCACAATGCTGGACTGTGATTTGTTAAACTGTAAAAGAGGGGATTTGTTCCCTATGTCCGTGGAGAGAAATGATATTTTTCTTTGTAAGTGATGTATTTTTTCCAAATTGCTCCAAATACTGTGTGCACACATATTAGTTGGAGCTGGATAGATGTGACTGGGGAATGTGCTTCCCAAACAAGTTTTTGTTTTTTAAATAATAGGTTCTTCAAATATTTTAAGCAAGTTAAAGAAGCAAGAGTGTACAGTAACAGGTGGAACAGCACCTGTCAGGTATTTGCTTGTCAGGTATTTCTTTTTATGATCTTAGACAAAGTGGGCAACCTTCCAGCATTTCATACATGTATGTATAAATGTTTAACTGTTTAGACTTTGTAAATTATTCTTTATATCTGAAATCTTCTGAGATATAGCAGGAAAATTTTATAATTCAACATAAACCTCTTCTGTTTTTTAAGGAATATGACTTCTGCCCATTTTTTTGGGGGTAGATGGTAATGGCACAGAACCATAGATTCGGGTTTGCAGTTACAAATTGAAAATATCCAGGAATGATCAGAGATTGCAGAGGAACCTGAAAATGTTATATGGAGAAATAGAAAGGGGGAAAGGGATTGAGATAAGAAAGCTTATTTGCAAATGAAGGCTTGAATGCAAATGAAAATGTTTCTTAATTTTGTAACATTGGTAATGAAGTGGCTTTAAATTTGGGGAGCATTTAAAGACAGCTCTTGTGGGTTTTTTATAGTGTGACACATTTAAGTAATCAGAAACTCTGTTCCTGCAGAGAATGGAAATAATTCTCCTTTGCCAAAATACGCTACCTCACCAAAACCCAACAACAGCTACATGTTCAAGCGTGAACCTCCCGAGGGCTGTGAAAAGGTGAAAGTCTTTGAGGAAAACTTGTAAGTTGATCTTTGCTACATAAAAAATAACATCTAACAATCAGAGTTAATTATTGCTTTATTGATTTTGTGTCAGATCAAAGTTATTAATCCAGTTGCTAAAACCACGATAACAGCCTGATCTCTGTTCTGTGTGACTATATACTGGCATGTATAGATATGTATTTTACTGCTGGAATTTTGTGTTAAAATCTTGAGAAACTCTTTTTAAAAACCATAACTTGAGAGGACTGTCTCTTACCTGGCAGATAGGGGGAGAGGAACTCCAATAATCAGCTAGAGAGAGATGTACTGATAAGCTGTAATGCAGGTGCATCAGCTAATATATGTCACAGCTTGACAGGCACATCCAGTAATCTAGACTCTGAAGATCATATTCTTTTCAGCTAAATCAGTGTAGTTGTGAAACTTTTGGTAACAGAGGAGTGAATTTTACCTTGAATATTTGATGCTTAGGTTATTCTGAAAAAAGCCAACTTTTATCATTTGGGAGTATTCTGGGGGTTACATTTTATTATTTTCAGAGGAGTTTTTGTACTCTCATGTCACTTGCATGTGAGAATCTTAACCTATAGTTAAAAATTTCATTTTGTCACAGAAGTATAGATTGTCTATAATTCTCTTGTGCCTATGTTATCTCAAGAATGCCATCTAATATGTGTTAATGTAAAAAACCCCTTGAACTTGCCTGATCTCTGCAAAAGGATTTTGAGAGGTTTCTATGGCCTCTCCCATAGCAATGTGGGAAGGGTTTACAGTAACTT
Organism: Neopelma chrysocephalum; assembly: GCF_003984885.1. NCBI lineage: Eukaryota > Metazoa > Chordata > Aves > Passeriformes > Pipridae > Neopelma > Neopelma chrysocephalum. The sequence continues at coordinate 7,691,476 of NW_020897703.1, forward strand.
AAGTTACCTGTCTCTATTTTAGAGTGTGTAAGCTTTGTTGCCAACAGATTAGATAGCATTCACTTGTTTCAGGAACATAATCTATCGTGGTTTAACTCGCATTAGCATTTCTTTCCGAAAGTCCTTGCTGTGTAGCTGTAGGACTGTTCTGCTGTAGAGGGAAATGGGCTTATACAGCTTCTACAGCAGCTTTTACCTGGCTGTCACAGTTCTTAGACACTGCAGTTTGATCAAAAAATCTTTTCACATCTGTTATTGTATTCCATGTGTACCTGGAATACATGAGTGTAACTATTTAAAGCTCAACCTTTGTTTAACATAATTTCTGTTTGAAAATCCTCTATAGGATTTTCATTTGGGAAAAAAATATAAGTGGGGTTGAATTTTCTGGACACTTGGGAGAATTGGCTAACATGGAAATATACCCTATTTCATGAACAGTCTACTCTGAAAAGTAATTGTCTCTTACAAGAGTATACTGGAGGTTGGTTTGGCCTAGTATAACAAAGACAAAAGTGCATAAGGCTGTCTTACAAACACATGGAAGGGAGGGGGAGGTTATAGGCTAAAGGACAATACTGGCAATAAGAAAATATTAGTATAAATTTCTGATGACTATTTTCCAGCAGTAAAGAGAGGCTTTAAAGCAGATTCCCATAGTTCTATCGTAAAGCAGAATTTGGCTAGCTGAGGTAGATTTACATTGCAGGGTTAGAAATGAACACAGTAGGCATTTCTGTGCTATCCACAATTTCCCTTCCAGCTCTGTTTTTCATAAAGCATGTCTTTGATTTGGTTGAGTTCTATGCTGAGATGGCAAAACTGCAAGTCAGGATCTAAATGCTTGTTCCACACTTCCTTCCCAGATTATAGGTACTTGATCATGAATGCCACTTTGGGAATATGTATTTTACTCTCTGCATTGAGTTTTTAAGTAAGATGGGGTTATCTTTTACAGAGAGTCAGGCCACACTCATGTGAACATGCAAAGGAGTCAAAAGTCTAGAGAAGGGGATCTCCCTATGATCGTGAACTGCTTTGAGATATGCAATATTAGGAACATTGCTATGCCAGCTTTCTTTCACAAGGCTTATTGTATAAACAGCGTCTGTATGGGGGGCAGAACTGGTTGGGTTGTGAAAGTTTCTGGAGAACGCGATAGAGAATACTTTCTCATATATTGCATGTGCCAACACATGGACAGGGTTTGTGATCTGCAACATGAATTGGTGTCTTCCTTAGGTTTGGAGATGGCCTGCCCTAAGAACATGCTCTTTACCTCATAGTTTAAACTGCTTGTTTACATGTACTATCTTGTCATTTGCTGTGTGGTGTGAGTGTCATTAAGGCATTATTAAATAGCTGAAATACTCCAAGTTGAAACCTCAATTTGTTTCTGATGATGTGTTCAGCAATACATCCCTGCCATTGGCAGAATTTGATTGTTCATAAAACTATTGTGTGTATTTTATTTCTAGGCCGAAGCCATTGCATGAAATTCCAGCCTTCTATTGCCCTGACAAGAACAAAGTGAATTTCATTCCGAAAAGTGGCTCTGCTTTCTGTCTTGTCAGCATCCTCAAGCCACTTCTTCCTACACAGGATCTCACACTTAAGGGCACTACACACAGCCTGACTGTCTCCTCCAGCATGACACCTGGTTTGTTACAGCCCATTTCCATGGCCACCTTGACTACAAACACAGATCAAGACAGGATCTCTCGTGGAACAAGCACAGTAATACCACAGTCCTCTCTGCTCCAGCCGTCCGGATGTATTGAGGAAGCTGAAGAATAGGTTTAGATTGTCTTGACACTTTTCTGGGCAACTACTGGGAAAAAAAATGGAACCAGTTGACTGGACCTTTCTAATCACACTATTTGCATTGTTTTAACAATTTTATGGCACTGCCATAATCAAACTATTTGTATAATTGACAGTTTGGTAGCACATTGAGAAGTTCAGGAGGATGCAGCAGCTGATGCGCTGTTGCACTTTCTGCTTATAAAGACTATGGTTCTGTTTCTCTCCTGCTTTTTTAACACTGGTGAAAACAAAGACACTCATAATCCTTTACCATTCAAAGGACCAGTTGTTGTGATACTGTGTGTCCTTTGACTTTTTTTCTCATTAAAACAAAAATCCCCAGACCAACCAGCTGATCCCATTTACCATTGTAATCTGCAGAGGGAGGGGCAATCAGATGGTTTTGCAAGATGTCTTTTGTATGAAAACGTGTATTTTGTAACAAAAATTTGCCTTTTCTGGTTCGTAGCAGATGGTGTTTCCTGATGATGATCCCCTCCCCCTCTTTTTTTGTTTTTCTTTTGTAGGGAAGGTTCTTTTATACTTGGCTGGTTTACAGCTGATGGGACCAAAGGATTGCTGAATTACTTCTGCAGTCTCAAATTATGTGACCTTGCTGAACAGCCTCAGCCCTAAACAAAAAAAGACAAGTTAATACGTTTGAAACTTTTAAAACAGAAGAGTATGCAAAAAAAAAAGGTGTTAGTATATAGTGTACATTTTTTTGATATTGAAAATTTGTGCTTCTGGTAAGTCACATTCTTAAAACACCTTCCTTCACAGAATTCCTACTACTGTTGGCTTATTGACTGGAAAATTGCATTTTAAAGCACTTGCCCCAGTATTGTTCTATTTGTTCATAGAATTTTTGTGCAGAGGTAGGGAAAAAAGATATTGTCCTCTTACTTGGTATTCTTTCTTCCAGAAAATACTTGGCTCTTACAGGCTTGCTTGACTACTTACAAAGTTAGCCTGAATCATTAATCACTCTTGGTACAAATTTGCTCTGATGTGACTCATCACTGTATTATAGACCCTGGCCACATAGTACTGAAATACCTGTGCATGGTTTCCTCCCTGTTGTCATAGTGGTGTTTGTGTGTCCGTTGAAGGTGATGGTTTGTCAGGCATGATATCTGTTATGCAGAAGTTTACAGCAGCAGATACATTCTCCCTTTTTGACTAGCAACTTAGGTTGGCATGTAAAACAGAGGATTTTTTTTTTTTGATACTTGGTCTGTCCAGATAATGCAGCAGTTAACAGTTCCTTTGAAATTACAATAAAAGAGGAAAATGGGGGGGAAAGGCAGTTGCAAACAGAAACTGTTCAGGAACTTCAGTGAGGTTCCTCATGTGTTCCTGGGGTTAATTACTTGGGTTTGAGTAAATACAATATAGATATGCAAAAACCTGCAACGACCTGAATACCAGTGTCATATCAACTTACAAAGTTGACCTTGCACCTCTTTTACAGAGTTAGATTTGGTAATTTCAAAGTGTCATCCTGGGCAGTCCCTTGCTCTCAATATTGGTCTGTTACACATGAGCAGTTCTCACTGGCTTCCACACGCATAGCTTTCACAAATCAGTTGCATACTCAGGTCTCCTCATAATGGCAACTATTTAGAGATGATACTGCAAATATAACAGTTTTGTTCAGTGCTTAATATGATAAATTTACTTGCAAACACTTTGCTTGGGAGCAAAAAACCCTGCATATATGTGCAGATAATAATCATCGTTTCTATGAACGTTTGCTGTTACGTTAAATCCTACAAGTAACTATTATAGCAGTGTTCTTTACTCAGCAAGTGTAAATCATACTAGAATCTGAAAGTCCTGTGTTTATAGCATAATGAACCCATTCTTACAACATTATGCAAAAAAACAGTAAATGAAAAATGTACCAGGAAGAATTAAAATATTACACCTGTTAAATTAGCAAACAAACAGAATTTGGCTTACTTTCTATCTTCCCCTTGAAAACAGATAGGATTGTTTTGAAGTAACAGTTCTGCTTTGCACTGACATTGTCAGTTAACTGAAGTTGTTGAGAACAGTTTTAAAATAAGTGGCTTTGTGCATCAAATTTATGTAATTTTGCCAGTTGATAATTCTTTTCTAGGCTTTGTGGATATTAATTACTTTCATCTGAAACACTACAGTGCAATTTGAAGTCTAAAATTTACTGCTTTAGGTAGGTTTTTTTTAAACCTGATGTGACTGAGTTTAGATCATATTCAGGTGAAGGAAGTGCTTGTGAGTCTGTTTTCTATTTCTGTAACAGTAGCGTGTAAAGAACTTTTCCATCATTGCCAAACTGCCTAGTGCTTTATTAGGAGATCTTAACTGAATGGTTAAGAACCAAAGGGCTAAAGTTAACAAATAGCCTTTATTACAGCCTTGACACTTAACTGACTTCACCAAAACTGCATTCTGATGTTTGTTTTCATCACAGAGTGACTCTCCCAATAGCGGTGGGCTTTCGTACCGTAGGACTTTCTTTTGCACCTGTTGTTGTAGTACTTCAAGTATCTCTTTGATAGTTTACCTTGTATGTTATTGGACAATGTACTGTATAAATTAGTGAGCTGCTCTGATAAAAACCAAATGCAAATGTGTCAAGTTTTTGCTTTTTGTAAAGAAAAAAAAAACACAAAAAAACCAACTGCATTCAGGAGAACATTCAGTCTTTTTTATATGCAGGACAACTCTACTATTGCTTGGCAGCTGGACTTTATTATGAATCCACACTAAAGACTCAGAATTAAGAAAATATGACAGCTTTGTTCTGAGACCATCTTTGACATGTGTGCAGACAAAAAATTAGCCTTAAACTTTTTATGTGCTGTCTTGTGCCATAGCATAGCTGTTAGATAAAGTATTTAAATCTATTTCAAATAGCTTTGAGAGCGCATGGAGCTTTTTAAAAATTCTTTTATGTATAGAGTGGGATATCCATTTTTTGGAGGAGCTGACCTTGCATTGCTCAAGCAGAGTTTTACTGAAAGAGTCCAAATTCTTTTGGCATACTTAAAATCCTGACTATGCATAGACCTAGTCGGTTCCTTGATTGCCTAGTTTTTAGCTTAAGAAAAAGTCGAGGTCTATTTTTATGCACAACTTGACACAGTTGATATTCTTGTTTTCTTGGTATTTTACACTTCTAGTCACACTTAAAGGCTGGCAGCAGTGTTCAGTAACAGTGACAGTTGATTTTGAGATATATTAAATGATGTTACTCCAGTTATAAATTCTAATTAAGTCACAAGGAGGGAGTTCATTGTAATGAAGTCCGTGGTGACAGCTATGATTATTGGAATCCTTTTTTCAAAAACTCAAGGCATGAGGGAAGAGGACTTTTGTTGAAGTTTGACCTGCATCAGCTATTCTTTACTTGCTTGGTGCCATAATTCTGTAGCATTTAAGTTCTTGGAAAAGTAACAGATAATGCTTGAGTACATACATCTTGGAAAGAAATTCTTGGTTTCAGGTACATATCCCAAGTGAGGAAAAAAGGGAGTGAAAATTAAATATTGCATACTGTGGAAGTAAATGCTTGCTGTGTTTGACTTACATGAAGCAATAGCAGCTCTTTAAAAGTGTGTTTAGTCTCAGGGCTATTTTTTGATTTGTTCTAAAATACAATTTCCTGGAATTCAGAGTCTGAGACTTCTGGAAAACATTGAAGCTGAACCTTTTGGGAAGAAGAAAACAAAGTCATATCCATTAACCTTTCTTCTGCCTTGGGCCTAACTTCTTGTTGCTTATTGAGTTTGATAGAATTCAGTGGTACAGCAATAACTCCTTGCTGGAGTTCTATTTGTTCTCTCCCTGCCGTCTCTGAAATGCTGACTGATGTCTTCCCAGTAACTGGGTGCCAGGGATGTCCATATTTCCTTGCTGAATGTTTTCTTGCTGAGTACCTGACAGCTTCTCCATGAAGCGGGTGGGGGCAAAGGAGGATGCATAGGAAGTCATCAGAAACTTTCAGTTACACAGATCATTTCTGCGGGGTGGCTTCTGAGGTGTCTGGATTTCCATTTGACTCACTGTATGCACACACACATACAGTCTGCATAGGTCTGCTGCTTTTGTCTGTATGGTTTGAGGCAGGGCTGGTATTTGTGAGAACCTTTTATTATTTTTTTCCTATGTACAGACTTGCTGACCTGTTCTCTTCCAGAACTGATGCACCCTTACACGTATCTCCAAAGCAAAGGTTATGCATTTTTCTTTCTTGCTCTCGTGAGGTTAATATAGCCTGCAAAGAAGACATTAAAAGCACCCGAACACTTGAGAATATCAGGACTGTGCTTCTTTATATAATTCCATAGTTTAAGTGTATGCCCTTCATAAAATGTCATAGTTGAAAGATGTCATTCTGGTTTAGACTCGAACCAGGTTGGTATGTATTAAAACAAAAATGTTGGCTCTTAGAAAAGGCAATAGAAGGTGTGTCCTTCCTAACCTAGGGAGGTGAAACACACTGGGGAACAACTGGTTTTATTGTAATCAAAGAGTTCTTATGGAATTATTTTTCTAAATATGGGTATACAGGAAAACAAAATGACCACTCATTGCAAGATGTACCTGTGTATTTTCTTGATGTGGCATTGTGAGCGTTCAGCAACTCTGAAACTCAGTTCTGCTCTTAGAGTTTTGTTTATACAAAGAATGACCTAGGTGCATTGTTTTGAAACTGTTACTTTGTGCGTCAAGTCAAGTGGGGAGAGAATGTTAACTGTTCACAAGTGTTTTGTGAAATTCCGGTCCTGTACTTCAACTGAACCGCAACAGTCGCTTTCGGAATGCTCCAAGTGTTAATGGAGTCCTGTTACTGCTTGCTTTATTTTCTGCATGTCATCACCAAATACTGAAGGTGTGGTCTTTGTTTCATAGTTCTTCATTGGGATTTGTACTTGACTACAGAGACTTCTGTAGTGTTGACAGGTCTATCTGAATAGCAGAAGAGGACTTGGCCTGGTAGCACTGCAAATTAACATTTCTTGCACAAGCTTCTTTTGAAACAAATCTCTTTGGAAAATCTAATAAGTTAAAAAAAAAAGAAAACAAACCCCTTCTGAACACATTGTCCATCCTAATTGTCAATGTATTGATAGGTAAGAACATAGCTTGGCTTCATTCTAAATTATTTCATTTACTGAAATGTGCAATTTTTGAGGGTAGCAGTCAAGGGATGTTCAAAACTGCCATTAGATTTGCCTTTGTATGAAATTGGCTGATATGTTTTCCTCTGTTACACTGTGATAACTTGTGAAGGTGTTCTTGCATATGTTGTTACTTGTTGCATGTAAAGCAATTTTTGTAAGCAAGAGGAATTCCAGGGATGTTCTGCAAAAAAGGGCCTATTCTGAGGTGATGTACACTGTTGTAAAACTGGAGCAGCTCAACTAATTTCAATGGAATTCTTGATTTACACTAGTCTTTTTGCTATGTGTAGTTATGCCAGTACAATTTTGCACAATGTTATTTGAATATTGCGTTCTGACTTGTGAACTGTTTCTACTGAAAACAGTGAAAATTTTACAAACTGCAATAGCGGAATGTTTTTGGCATTTATTTTTTTTTGCCTAAAATAAAAAGTTGTCACTTCGAGCTATGGGCTAATCTTGGATTTATTTTTAGTAGCGAGCGGTTTTTGTGTTCTGACAGCCTGAAGATTTGCCTGAGCATTTGCCCTGAGGGTAGTAGGCATTTACTTCAAATAAAATAAGCCCTTTTAACCCTTTTGGAGGAAATTCATCAGGGTGGAAATCTTTGTTTAACTCATACCCTTATTCCTCCAGAGCATCCTCAGAACAACCCTGAAAGCTCCTTTCCCTGTCTTCATCTGCAGAAGGTTTTGTCAGTTCCTGAGCACTCTACAATTCCACTATTAGGGGAAGATGCCACAAGTCCTAGGCTTTGGGAACAGAAGGACTCAACAGGTGTTCTGGGAGTGAAGGTATGAGAACAGCACTGAGGAAAAAGCCCTGGATTCCTGCTGGTAGGTTCATACTGCTGTTCAGTAGAATGCAACTGCTGAAGCCTCCCTGGGATTGTTGAAATAGTCTCATGTTCTACATGTTTCTGTGCACTCAAAGCAAGCATCTTCATGAGCAGAATTTGGAGCCAGAACTCCTTTAAACTAGAAGTGGTGAACTAGATAAATCATGGTTTCTTGCTAGGTCTTATATTAAATTTAAGTCTAATTTGTCTAAAAGGCTTGAAGCAATTCCTCTTCTGGAAAATCATTGTCAGCTATATTTTATTCCAGAATGGAGTGGAAGATTTGCCTTGGAAAAGATTCCTCAAGAGGCATCCTGAGGAATTGATGGATTACTAGTTTGTACCCCTGAAAGCAAGGATGTCTTGTGCTTTTCCATCAGTGGAAAGCTTGAGCCCATAAACGTGACATCAGTATCAAGTTCCCAATAGTGTCATTTCACAGCCAGAGTCCATGGGTCAATTTATGCTTAACTCAGAAACCACTTGGTTGAAATGTAAAAGGGCAGTCCACAGCTGTTGAATGGAGCAGAATACAAGGGTCTTTTCTGTATTTGATGCTTTCTCACATTTTATTCTTTTTCACCTGTTCAGTTGATTGTGTGTATTTGCCTGTCTCCCTCCAGGTGAACAGGACCTGTTTCTTTATTAAATAGGCTGTGACCACATTCTCCATTAAACTATTTCTTCACCACTGACTACAAATCTTGTGTTTATGGTTTTGTTTATGGGAGAGTGGTTTTACTGTAAATATGTCTGGTGTTTAAAATATCTTCACACTTTGTATTACATACAGATAAACTGCCAGACACATTAGGAAGCCAATGAAGATAATCTATGAAGACAAAGAGAACTGAAAGAGTAACTCTGGGGTGAGCAATGACAGTCTTCCGATTCTTGATTCACTGTTTTCATGAACTGAGGAGCATAACTGCTCATAAACAGCTGCTCATTTGGTTTTTCAGATTGTGAGAGAGGTAACCAGGCAGGAGACTGGCTAGGAGGATTTCTCAGGTATCTCAGTTTTTTTCTTATAATTAGGTCTGACTGCGTAGCAAATTAGTATAGAAGTTGTCAGCCAAGGCTTCTTATCGTATTCCCTTCTTGTCCTCTTGGCTCTCCAGCCAGCATTTGGAAATTGTATAAGATGGTCATCTCTCCCAGATTTTGAGACTTTTCAGATGCTACTGTCTTAAATGATTTCTTCTGGATACTGCATTTACAGAAGCACTGTTCAGCTGCCAGACATGTATTGGTTAAGTGCTGTGTAGTGCAGACTTAAGTTAAAACATGATGGAGGAGAAAATTCAGGTGAAGTTCTCCCACACTTAAAATAGGCTGGATTCATCGCCACTGCATATACCCTTTTTTCAAGTCTTACTCCTGCCAAACAAGCCTTGTTTGCCTCCTCCTGCACTGTCTGTTTACAGAACTGTTTTGCATAACCCAGGCCATGGCCCTGTGACTGCTTGTATTCGTGTAGGAACATGTCTGTGATGAATAGCAATTTCACATTGTGGTGACATTGCTTATAGTAAAGAAAAAATCAGTAGTAGATTAAAACCTAATTACTGCAAGTAGAGTAGAACACTGTTCATTAATTCCTGTACTTATGAGCATAAGTGTGTAACTGCTGTGATTAAACTGTTGATTAAGAAACTGCACAGTTTGTTGTGGGTGCCTTTTCCAACTACAGATGTGTAGCTGCCCATTGTAAACCCTGTTTCACTGTAAACGCCAATTTCGTTGGTGATGGAAATGGCTGTTAAGGAGGTTTCTCTGTTTTCTGGCAGTGAGTGTCTGCTGCAAGTTTGTGAACAGTGAGCACTGCCAGAATTCATCTGGCTGTGTGTGTCAGGCAGGCAGGAGGTGAGAATCTGTTCTGTTTGCACTTCATCTTTCCAAATCTCTGAAGTTAATTATAAGTTAGGGCAGAACTTGACCTACAACATCTTGTACTGGCCAAATTAACAAAGAGGCTAAATCCTTTGGCCTAGCCCAAATATTTTGTGTGGCTTTTGCAAGATTTTAATCGTGTCTTTAAAATATTCTTCTGTTGACAGAATTCATAGAAGCACTGTTCAGCTGCAAGATGTATTCAAGTGCTGTGTAGAGTATATGAAGGGCTACAATAGAATTTGGTTTACATTTACAGTTTTGCAAAATTACCTGTATTTGCTGCAGTTAACATCAGAAAACAGTTAACATCAGCTGGGAAACCACAAACTAAGTTGAGCAGTCAGGTAATTATGAGTTACTTCTTTCTTGAGATGAAGTTTTTGTTTCCCTTTTCTATTTAAATAGAGAGGTTTGTTCTAGGGTAGTGTTTTTGGTTTTTTGTTTGTGTTTTTTTTTTTTTAACATTCTCATATTTTTGTGGATTGTAGATATTTAATCTCCCATTAAGAAGTTATTTAATAGCATGTTCCTGCAGTTTGTATGGAACAATTCCCTTTCCTCACACAGAAAATTATCTTTTTGTAATGACACTTGATTCAAGTTGTAAGCCATGTCTTTGGCCCATAAAGTTGACCTTCAGGTTTCTGGGATCTGTTTGCTAAGTTCCAACAAATTTCTTACATTAAAACTGCAAGGGGCTGTCCTTGTGTAGCAGCTGCCATCCCAAATCACCAATATCCATCCACATGGTAAGCCAAATACATGTGAAGTGGCAGGGCACTTAGATCAGAAGTCACAATACGAGTTGATTTTGGTCTTAAGCTGCAATCTGTGGACAGCATCAAATGCTGCTATTCAAAACCCATAGTTTCACAAATGTGTCTTCAGTTGCATTGCTTGTTTAAAGCTCTATTGCCTACCTGTCTGTCCTTTTCTTTCATACCACCTTCTGTCGTGCCAGGAATCTCTTTTTAGAGTCACAATTCCTGTCAAAATAACTTCAGAAACCCACTGCTGTGCAGTCAGAAATGCAAGAACTGCTAAAGTCTGCATAAACTAAAAAAAAATGTTCTAACTGTGTCCTGCAGTGTAATTCTCTATGGTCTAGGGCTTACTGGAACCCAGAGAGGGTTGATGCTGGTTTTGGTGCTGCAAGAAGTTATTTGCAAGTTAAGGCAGAGATTGATCGATCTCATCTCATAAGTAAATTCATGAAAGGGCTGCATCCTGGCCTAATCTGGACACGTGTTTTGTGTGTTTCTTTGGCAATATCAAGATTTCAACTGTTAGAGTCCCAAGTGCCCTCATTTTTGGCATACTGGATCTGTATTTCTAACAGCAATAGAAGCAGCGCAGAACCTGTGCTCAGTCTCACCTTTATTGCCAAAAAAGGTCCTGTGAAATTGCAGATAGCCAGCAGAACAATTCTAAAGCTTTCAAAGTGCCCAGAGAATTCGTTTTATGTTCCATCCCAGGAGGTGTTCAAGGCCAATTTGGGCAGCCTGGTCTAGTGAAAGGTGTCCTTGCCCATGGCAGGGGGTTGGAACCAAGTGATCTTTAAGGTCCCTTCCAACCCAAGCCATTCTATGATTCTATGAAAAATGAAAAGTCATGGCTTCTTCAGGGCTGGGAAATTGTATCATCCTCATATCCACTTTTATGTCCCAAATACAGTTTTGCTGTCTCAGAGGTGTGAGTCGTAAGTATGTGATTTCCTTGAAGATAAAACAATTAAAAAGAATCCTTTGTATGCCCTGGAGTATTTTCCTGGAACTAGTATTTGCCTGACAACCCCAGGGATTTTATTTTTAGAAGACCATGGGATAAAAAATAATTAGGTAGATCTAGTTTCCGCCCCCCCCTTTTTTTTCCCCTCTCTGATGCATCAGAAATCAAATCCTATCTGCATTGAACCATGCCAGCTTAATAGGCTTTCAAACAGCTCCAAGATGTCTCAAACCCAAGGTGTTAGAGACTGATTTTCTCTTAAAACTCATAGCAGGATCTTTTAATGGTGTTCTCCTTGTCCGTTATGCCAGATGATGGTGTATATATTTTTAGCAGGAAGGTAAACACTCTTTATAATGGTAAAATGAAATTAGTCTTTTTTTGAAGACCACTCTAAATATTTGCCCATAGGATAACTATCTAAACATCAAGCAGTTCATCTGCTGAATATCCAGTGGCATCTCGATTTGAAAGGAGATCCAGATCTGCAAAAGAACTGACCCGTGGTGATACAGTTTCAGTCATATTCTAAACAGCTAGAAAGAAGTGTTTTTTATTAAATCCAGTAAGACCTTTTGAAATAATAAAATATTTAAATTGACCTCAGGATATTTCTGTAGGCAAACAAATAGTAGCTGAAGTATTTTCTTGTCTCAAGAAACTAGAAATGCTGGCCTAACTTGAATGGATCGGTACATACAATGAAGTGGGAGATTGAGTTGCTTCACAAGTTGAATGCAAATGAAAGTATGTTACAGATCCGCTAGAATTAGGGACTTAATGAAGTAGAAACTCTTGGTGTTTCGTACAAAAAGATATTTCATAATTCAGTATAGAACACAATCTGCTTAAACCTTTTCTCTATCCCTCAGCACAAGTTCCACTACGTGAGACTAAGTACAGCCAGTGTCAAATACTGTGTGATAAGATTGTTTATGTTACTTTTTTCCCTTCTCTTACTGGCATGTTTTCTGGCAGTGGTGGAACTTAAGAGTATGCAAAGTACAGAAAAAATTCTCCCCCTGTGCCAGCAGTGTAGTGCTGCTGTCTAACACTGTAGTGTAGTGCTTTCACTTGGAAATGCAAAACATGGTTGACCTCTGAAAGAGAGAAAAATGAATTTGTGGTAGCTTCTCAAGTATAGTAGGAACTTAAAAGGACAGTAGGACTAGAGGTCACATGTTGATTTATTTTTCCCTTGGAAACTCAGATGTTGTTATCACTTTTGTGGATAACTTTTTGGGAAATAATTAATTGGACGTCAACTACAAACTTAGAATACTGTAAAATATGAACTATTTGATTCAGTACAAGACACAGGCTACACTGTGGTGACTAAGTTATGATAAATTACCACTTTTTCCAGTTGTTTGGATTTTGTCTTTCCTTTGAGCAGCTTAAGGAAATAATGTCCTAGTAGATATTATTGACTGCATCAGCTATTATCCTTTTCTGATTTTAGAGTAGTACTGAACACTACATATTTCACATTTTAAAACATGCTATACAAGACCTACGATTATTGTAAGATTTAAGAGATGATGTTTCTTTTTTGTGCTTTTGGCTGAAGTAGTGATACAGATTTAAGGAACACTGGTTCTGTATTTCTAATACACTCAAAAATGTATTTTTACTTGGCTGGCTGATCTCTTCAATGCTGAAAGAATCAGGACTTCACAAGGGATCTAGATTTCTGGACTATTATTAGGATATATAGAGAATTGACTACTTGTATTCTTTCAATTTTCTTGTTGCCAATACAACAGAATTTTACTTCTCTTCCTTTGGTTTTCTAATTGTCTTCACTCCTGCAAAACTCAGCAATGTGTAAAGTAGGACAGTGGGATGCAATGTCTTTATGTGTAAACTTATTCAGATAACTGTTTCATAACCTACTTTCAAGAAGAAAAATTAATTTCTACAAGTAATGAAGTTTTCATTTGGTTGCTGCTTGATTTCAATTGACATTTCTTAAATGAGTGCATGTTCTCATTTGAAAGTCCAGGGACTTTGGAAATTTTTTCATACTTTGGAGTAACTGATTCTGCAAGTGGCATAGAAGAAGCTTGTTGGCCACTATACAGAGCGCAGAGCGAAGTTTTTCCTCTCTGTAGCTGTGTTGGAACTTCTAAAGCCATAGTTGACTTGACTCATCCTGACGTTGGGTGTGGCTGATGCCTTAATTAGCCAGCTTTTCCTCTCTTTTGCAGAAGATTCTCATGCATGTGCCTGTGACTGGGAAGCATTTGAATATGTATGCTGGCATCTTAGGTTGGATGACTTGGTCTTGCAGGTTGAAACACTCCCTCCTCCTCTTCCTCTTGCAGAGCTTTGGGTGGAAAATGTTAATAATGTTAACATGTTTCAGTACAGAATGGTTTGGTTTTTCAAACTATCTCAGCTAGAGGAGGGGAATATTTGTTTATGTAGAATCTTAGAATATCCTGAGTTGGAAGGGACACACAAGGTTTACTGAAGTCCAACTCCTGGCCCTGCACAGGATTGTCCCCCAGAGTCACATCATGTGCCTGAGAGCACTGTCCAAGTGCTTCTTGAACTTGTCAGGCTTGGTGCTGTGACCAGTGCCCTGGGGAGCCTGCTCCAGTGCCCAACCACCCTCTAGGAGAAGAACCTTTTCCTAATACCCAACCTAAACCTCTCCTGCCTTATCTTCATGCCGCTTCCTTGGTTCCTGTCGCTGGTCATCACAGGGAAGAGATCAATGCCTGCCCCTCCTCTTCCCTTCACGAGGAAGTTGTAACTGCAATGAGGTCTCCCCTCAGGCTCCTCTTCTCCAGGCTGAACAAGCCAAATTACCTCAAAATAATGATCCTTCTCCAGGTACTTCTAGTTGCTGTCTACATTAACCCTAAGGTATATATTTAGGCTGAGCTCATGGAAAATCTGCCCTACCTACCATCTCTGCTGAAGAATAATAGCTATGTCAAAAAATAATTTTGAGTACAGGTGTTATAGGCAATTTTTCTTTTTTTTTTTTATAATTTTTAAAAATCATTTTCTGGGCTTAAATCTGAGAATCATCAGACTTGCTTATCCGCACACTGGAAATTCATGGAATTTCTGTCTTCTGAACTTCTGAAATAACTCCTGAAATAAAAGTAGGCCTGAGATTTTTCAGCTCCCTTTCAGTTTTTTCAGTTCTGCCAGAAGGGCTGAAAATTAAAGCCAGGAGGCCAGAAGAAATCCCCAAAGAAATGTGTATGCATTGGGTGGGTGAGCTCCATGATTATTTGTTAAAGAAATAATTACATAAAAGTTAGATGACAAAGTATTTGGAGTAGTATTGTTTAAAGGTTACATCATTCTTGCAAAAATTGGGTGTTGTATTTCAGAAAGTTCCTTTAAAAAGGATAATGAGAGATTTGACTTTGAGTCTCCATTGTTTGTAATATCCTCTTTCAGCATGAAAATATTTTCCGTTCCCATCAGTTTTGTCGGTTTTTTTATTTGGCAAACAGGAATATTTTTCCTGAACTTTGAGTAGAATGAAAAATTGTTATTTTTGTTGGCTTGCAGACATTGTAGCTTCCCCTCCAGTAAGACTGGCAGATTTATTTTTAGAGTTGTTGTACCAATACATATCTTATACAGTTATTTAGTAAAAGCAGATTAGATGAGCCTAAAGAAAAGGTTTAGTTTAGGCCTTGCTTGCAAGATTTGAGAGTGAGCTGTATGTGACAGAGAGTAAGGTTCTTTGTATCTGTGAATATGCAGTAAGTTTTACTCCATGGTTACACAGCTATCTGCTTAGTGCTCTTGGCTGTCTCCATCTCCCTGTAATCCAGCTCCAAAGGGACTACTTCTGACATTCCAAACTGCTGAGCAGCTTTCCGACAGCTGCTATTGAAATCTGAATAAAAACAAAACTGTTTTCTTTGCCTTCCTCCCAAATGGGGATCCAAAACAGAGCCAATTTCTTGTGTGTGCCAACTCTAACCCACTGCTCCATTGCTGGTGTTGGGGTGGTCAACTCTGATATGCAACTGTCCCCTGAAAGGACAAAAACTGAGAGTTGGAGTTGCACTTGGAGAGAGGACAAACAATAAGTCGTGGGCTTGCAGTTCTGTGTATAGAGGGCATTTTGGGTGAGGTGGCCCAAGATACACTGCAATCATCCTTTAACACATCACTGTGGTCCTGGACCTTAAACTGTAGTATTCAACTCTCTAGAAAAACTATCTTAGGTGCCTCTCAAGTGTTTAATAACTTTGGTTTTGACTTTCCTGCTCCTTGGAGTTCAGTTAGCCAGTTAAAAGATTAGGCACCCTGTAAAATATGTGTTTTCTAAAAAATATTTAAAGACAGTACATGATAATAAAGCTGCTTCTCCTTTGTCTAAATGGGTATTTCTATTCATTTGGTCTGTATTTTAATAGATACAACAGTCTGGGCACACATTTTGGAAAGATCTCACTTGACTGTAGCTTCTCTGTCCTCTGCCTGCTTCAGTAGCTTGGCCGGCTGTAACCTGGAAGACGTTTGTAGAATAGAGGGCCTGATGCTGCTACTCTCTCTTCTCTGTCTCGTTGGTGTGAAAACAACTTGCTCCATGAAAGAACTCTCTGCATCAAAAAGTTGTAATGCTGACCTGTGTCGTGTGACATGTATCTGGTCACATGTGGCAACATTTCTTTCTCTGCTAATCTGCTGTACTGTATGAGGATGAAATTCACTCTTGAAAGCAAGTTCCTTCCTTCCCGCAAGTTCCTTCCTTCCCACCCACCTATGGGGTGGGGTGGGTCCAGGCACAAGGGAACTAAGAAGGTTCAGGTAGCTAGTGATGTGTGTGAAAGGGACGAATGGACGCTGCTCAGTGTGCTTCTGGTATGGCTTTGTCTGCTAAGGCAAGTGTGTTAACTGCTGAGAATTTATGTCAAATGCTGTGGACTTGTGTGTCCTACCTACTGCAGTGTCTGTTGTGACAGAATTTTATTTAATGAGGTTCACCTGAATAGAGTAAGAACAAATAGATCAGTGTGCTTGTGATGCAGGTTATGTTGAAATCTTGGTGATCTACCTGCTGTACACAGAAGGAGAACCTGTATCTCCTCCATGCTGGTTTTGTGTTTGGCCAACACCAACTGCTTTAGTGGAAATAACTGTGCTGATATCAAGGAAAGATAACTACTATGAAGGTATGTAACTTCTTTTTTTAGTTCAGTAGATATTAAGTAATGAACGTGCCATCATTTACACACATGACGTAATAGTACCAGGAACACTGAAATTTAAAACTCTTGTAATGTGACATAAGATACTTGTACTCTTATTTATAAGGTGAACAAGAAATTAAATGACAGACTGCAAGCTGAAGGAGAAGATTTGAAATTAGTCTTTTTTTAGTTGTGGGGGTTTTTTTCAAAAATTCTGGGAAGCAGCTATTTCCTTTCTAATAAAACATGTACAGAATGTTTATGATTCTTCTGGATTGCAGTTTATTTTTTGTGCTTGTTGCTTACTGGTATTTCTGGAAATGTCATCTTTCTTCTCTCCACATTCTTCAGTGGGGTTGCTTAAGGGAGACTTCTGTAGTGTCTAGGAAAAAATCTTTCTCAAGAAAGAAGGAACACATTGACCTATTGTTCCATCTCTACAATTTATTGATTCTTCCAGTGTAAAATGTGTAATGATAATGTTCTCTCAAGTATCTACTTGTAAAAATAGTTTCAATAATGTGTTTAGAAACTGTTACGGAAATTCTGGTTGTACTTCATAACATTGTGACTGTTTATATTTCCCCAGGAAGATGATGATACGCCAAAATTTTGGTCACACTTAACAAGAAGATTCCATTTACAATGCTCTGTAGCCATGTCCTGATTTCATCAGGTTTCTTTTCCTAATTCTATAAAAATACTTTTATAGGTGGAATTTTAATATACAATATGGCCAAAGAGATTTAAAAGAGGAAAAAGTGAGGGAGAAGGAGAATAAATGTTTCGTACTTCAGTATAGATTGGCAAATGACCTTGAATGTGCTGAATGCATTTCAGCTGTTTAGTTTAAATGACCATTTTCCTTTTCTTAAACTTTGCATCTGTAGGAAAGCCACTGTCTTAACATGAAAGAAATTTTCCTCCTTGCAACAGAATGATGTGGATGGAAGTCCACAGGCTGTTCAGGGACTTTGGATATGAGCTGAGCTGTTTTGCAGAATCACAGAAAGGTTACTAAGGGAGGCAAAGAATTCATTTAACAAATTTAAAGCTGGCTGCTATTTGCATTGTTGTTTAACTGGTTTTACAGTATGTGGATCTCAAACAATTGGCTTCGTCTTTGATTAACTTCAATAAAACAAAAGTATATGAGATATCTCAGGCTTGGAAAACACAATCCACTCCTAGTCATTTCTTCATAAAGCTTCACATATTATAAAATTGGAAAACTCACCACTGAGCATATACTTCTCATGTCCAGATTCTTGTGCATGTGATTTTTTGATACAAGGATAATGGGAATATTCAAGGGCAAATGAGCACAGAATCTCTTACTTGCTTGTAGGAAGACAAGGAATTAGGATTTATGTTGCTTCCCAGAAGTCTTTGCAGAATTCTTCAGATTTTATTTTTTAAGTTGAAAAGAAATTTTAAAAACTTAAGTTACTTTTTAACTTTGTTCTCTCTCATTGAAAAAAGTGAGTAAATTGTGCAAGATTGCTGTTCAGGAGTGGTTGTTCCAGCAGGCAGACAGGCATCAGGTGCTGACCTACCATGGCAAGCTGCACACTCAGTTGTGGGGGATTGGGGGAAGGCAGATGAGCAGGAGGGATCTGGAAATGGCAAATACCTGGCAGACTGACAGGGAATGTGACAACAGGTACAGGGACTGCCTTCAAGCAGGTTCACCTTCTGATAGGTGCTCCTTCAGCTTCTTAAACTCAGACTTGGTAACCCTTACTTTCATCTGTGTCTAAACCTATGAAAATTGGAAGATGCAAAGGCAAAAGGAGATCAGTCTGACTCTTATTATACCTGCAGCAGTTTCTGTTTAGAGAATCTATAAATTTAAAATAACTTAGAATATGTCCCAGTCGTACAGATTTCTATTGTTATGATTTTTTTCGTGCCTGTATGATGAGGTGATCACGTCTATTCCAGAGAAACTGGACATCTATTGGAGAAAAGTGTAGAAATACTGAATAGTAATTATAACCTCCTCACTTGGGGAAGTGAAACCAACTGAAGAATGCAGGTAATGTTGTACAGTAGCCTAGCAGTAGATGTGCAATTGTGACTTTGATTCATTTTATTTTAGAGTTTTAACTGCGCACTTAGCACATAACTACACTGTCATCCCGGAGGAGAGTGGTTCAGGCAGAAAACAGAGCTAAGTTTTTCTTCACCCTTTGTTAGCTCAGAGAAAGCACTTAAAAGAGCAACTGCTGGAGAGACAGAAAATGGAGGAGAGACTTCTGAAAGGCAAGTGTCTACATGAGTAGACATTGTTGCAAGGTTCCTCTTACGGTGACTAGTTCATGGTGCTAAGCACATTCTTCTGTTTTAATAACAAATATGGAGAACAATAGGGTTTTCTTCTCCAAGTGTGGAGGGGATTCTTTTGATTTTGTTTTCTGAGCTCACTCATGAGATGCAATAGATAGTATGTTTTTTAGCTACTGATGACATGTCTTTGCATCCACTTAAGTCCTGGTGAACTTGTTGGCAGGCAGCACTTCCCCTGGAGTAGACAGTACTTGTATGGATGAGTGAATGTTTACTTTTTGGAATTCCCCATTTTGTTTGCAGTTGTCAGGATACAACTTGTGGGATTCATCTTTCATCCACAGCATTGCTTCTCTGTATTCTGTGCAGACTTGCTCCAGAGGACATCAAATACTGTAGTTTTTATGGCTGAATGTTGGTAGTTCCTGCCAAAGGTGAAAAAAAGGCCAGTGTGAAGGTAAAAGAAGTATAAATAGTAAAAATATATAAGAGCCCAAGTGAGCAGAATGTTCTGGGGAAACGTGGGAGGAGTGGACTGATTGTAACTACAGCATAGTCGGAATTTAAACTTTAGCCTTCATGTTTTTCAGCATTCACACACAGGCTGCCCCTCATTGCCTTCTTATGACAGGGCAAGAACAATAATAAATGCTGAGCTGAAAGACAGTACATAAAGTTGATTTTCTGCCATTTTATGTCCCACAATGTAGAAGTACCAGAGGTGCATGTTCCATAAATGCAACCCTGTATTTACAGCAATAACAGGAACCTGTTGTCATGCTCGTGGGCAGCGGTGCATTAGAACACTGCAAATGCCCAACTTGGGCAATGCCCTTTTTTTTTTTTAATTTGGAATTCCCAGTATTCTCAATATAAATAGAATTAAAATGTCATACAGTAATAATGACTCCTCTGCTCTTGCCAGCTCACAGTAGACAAGTGGGTGAAGGATCTGGTTTTGATAACAAGGTGTATCTATCTGCCCAACAGTTGCACTGAACTCACCTTCAATCTGTTGACTGAAAATGTCCAATAGCAGCTGGAGTGCTGTTGCTTGTTGTTGCCCAGGCACTTGAGCAGTAAGATTCCCCCTACAGACCTGCACAGGGCTTTGCCAAGTGTTAGCCTATCAGGCTGAAGTTTTTGGATTTGATGTATCTCTGGATGGGCTTATAGTAGAAATCTGAGGTGGTTGTGTAGCCCAGTCTGAACAGCAGAAGGATGTGTGGGAAAGACACAGAGCAGGCACACAGCTTGAACTGATTGAATGGTGGGGAAGAGAGGTGTAGAGCTCCCGTTTATCCCCAGATCTTCGACACCTGCTGGCTTGTACTTTATATGCACCAGAGTTTAGCAAAGTGATTTTCTCTTGAAGTATGAAATGGCTTTTGCTTTTGACACATGTCCCTCCAAATACCTCTGCACCATATGCTTGCAATCGTACCTTCAATTGAATTGACAGCAGTGCATTCAATGGAGTGAATGGGGACTAAGAAAAAAAAGAAATTGAAAACCTTTCCCCTGACATCTGTCATTTTTCCAGCTTCACTTGCATTCTGATCTGCCTGGAACATTAGTAAGAGCCCTAGCTTATTTTCTTCCTCAGCTATGGCTATGAAAAAAAAGTAATTGAAAAATTAAATGTGTGGCGATTCCAATGTATTGACTGGTTTTTGTCATGAGTCCTCTGGGGGTGGCAGAACCAGCATATTGGTCAAACTGATAAGGTACCTGAAAGACCTTCAGGTTTTGACAACATGTGCAGTTAGATGTGGTGTACCTGGGGTTGGGGGAAGAGTTAATTAAAAAATGAGTCACTAATGTCCGTATCAGACTTCATGTGGAACAATGATGAAATGATAGGGAAGAAAAATGAATGGGAAGAAAAATGGCTAAGGAGTATATAGACATAATACAAGGGAAGAGGAATGTGAATATTTTACCATATGATTGGATCTGGTAGGTTTTTCTGGTTTTCTGCTTAAAAGTCTTTGCCTTCTTAAACCCCGAAGTTCAGTTATTCCTAGTGATGTAATGTTTCCAGGAACTTTATAAAGGGAATTTTTTCTGTTATTTTTCTTGAGACTTAGGGAAGATTAGAAAGTAATTTTAATAGAATATCTAAATATACATTCTTGCAAAAGTGATGGCTTCTTTTTAACATGGCAGTCTGGACTTCCACATTTAAATTGCAGCAGTGTAGAGACTGGTAAAACTGAAACACGGAAACTGTAGGGACTTCATCTTCTTATCTTTGGTGAGTTCATGCCGGATTCTGTAGCACCAGTATCATATTAAACATCTGTTGTTTTGATTCTTCTGTTTAAATAGATTGGATTAGAAGGGGAGAAAAACCATCATCTCCTTCCCCTTACCATTCTGTCCAAAGCTTAGTTACTATGAAGACAAATCTTATTTATTTCCTTTTAGAAAAGGCTTCACTGACATGAAGTATTTGATTTTTTGGAAACTGGTTCTGACTCGATTTTCAGCTACATCAAGATATAAAATCTAGTCATTGTACATTACATTCAGATAGGCTGCATGTAGGCTCCTCTGTAAATCTGTATCAAGTCCATTGATTTTGAAAGGCTTCACTGCCTTAACTGGCATGCTCTGGAATTACAGCAGTGCGACTGAAACCAGGACCTGTTTAAATTTGTGTTGTTTAGATCTAGGAAACATTTTGTTTAGTATTGTAACTGCAGGAGATAAGTACTGTGTTCTGACAAGCAACAGAGAATATCTGTTGAGGGTCTCTGTATACTCTTAAACCTAAAGGCAAAATATTGTGACTGTTAAATCTATGGTTCTTTTAAATGCTATGGATATATCAAGAGGACCATTTGCATGTTGATACAAGATGGAAATAAGGTCTTTTGTGTAACACCAACTATACTTGATCCCTGTTCAAGGTATAGAAAAGCTACTGACAGTGAATTCTAACACCTCATCTTATGCTGAGTAACCAAAATATCAAACTACCAATCCAAGACCCGCTGAAAGATAAGATCTCTTCCCTGAAGTTAATAATGCAAGAGTCAAAGATGACTGTGATCTTAAAAGCACACAAATTCAGGTTCCTGATGGAACTCAAGGAAATGGTCAGATTTTGACAGTCTGATTTATTTTTTTTTTTAAAGATGAAAAAGCTCTTTCAAATGTGCATGACTTCTCCCAGATCCAGGCTAAAGTTGATACAAAACCTGAGAGGAAAAGAATGGGAGAGAGATGGAAGTTTGTGCTCTTTGAATTAGAAAACAAATTACTGTCTTGTCTTTAACAGGGGACATTAGAAAACAGACACTAATGCATACCCATACCACACCTTTCAGACTTTGGTTCAAAGTCCATGTTTTGAGCAGATGGCTTTGTATATCCACATCCACTCTTTGATCAGCAGTGTGCCTGCTGATCACACAAATGAGGAATTTATGTCACCCAGTAGCCTTCAATGCTGCAAGTACTTTAAAAAAGGAGAGTGTGGTGTTGTTATCCTCCCAATCTCCAAACAAGTGCTATATGACAAAGAATTCTCAGCCTGACTGGCAGAGTCTGTGGTAACACTTTGGTTACTGCAGTGAACTCAAAACTGCTGAGCTATTCCACCAAATGGTAAGTGTGTGCAGGGATGTGTGAACAGATATGGTAGTGACACCACTTAGAGTGGAGAATAATTTAAGAAAGTCCTCCTCTCTGGTGTTGACCAGCTTCAGAAAGCAATAATGTGATTCTAATACTCGATTTTGGACTCCTCAAATGATACAAGTGATTGAGACTGCCTTGTTTGTCCTGGGGTGGTTTGACCCCCACAAAAATCCAATCTCCAAGCTTCCCCCACCCTCCCACAATTTCACCTCAACACCGAAGAGACTGTTGAAAGTAACTAGTACTCGTTAGTGGCAAGGAAAATGATGCCGTTTTCATCTATTCATATTTTACATATCAATTCATACTGACTGCTTATAATCCTTAGGTTTATCTTGAATTTGGCACCCAGCTCTGCATCAGATATTGCTGCATATTCATCTTCATTCTTTGGTGAATTTGTTTGAATTTCCAATATTTCTTCTGTATTTTGCCTCTGCTCATTTTTTGACCTATCTTGTGTGCAGAAATCCATGAGATAGCTCTGTATGTGCATGTGGGAATGTTTTTCAAGAATTGGGATAGAGGGAGAGTTGAAGGAGAGGAATTAATTCAGTGAGCATTTCCTGAAGGCTCTTCCAAGTGATTTCAGCTGTCTTTCACATGCAGTTTAGAGCAGCTGTGGTCTGATTGAAGATCAGAACTTCTCTATTCTAAATTTATAGACCATATACAATAGGAAGTGTGATGAGAGGGACTCTTTTGGATCTAGCAATCTAGATTATTGGGATGTTTTGCTATAATTGGCATATCATGTTTCTCCATACATTTTTTGTGAGTTCTGGTTTGCATTCAGAGATGGTTTCAAACATTTGAAGAAATTTCTTTGCTTAAATTATACATTATAGGCTGAAAGTCTCAGTAGGAATCACAGAGCATTTATTGAAATGTTTATTTAGTTTTACAGTATCTTAAACTCCTACTGAGACCCCCTGTTGGTCACAGGCTACTAGTTTTCCAATGGAATAAATTGCACAGACATGCAAATTGACATTTTGAAGTTTTGAATATGAATATTGTAACTGATACAGAAATTTACATTTTTGTGGTTTGAGTTACATTTTCAGCATTCCATACTGTACATGTCTTGATTTGGATGGCTTGATAGACTCATCCAGACAGAGCAGCTGTCTTTCCTAGACCAGACTCAGCCAGCTTCTCACTGGCAGCTGAAAAGCCACTCATTTCACGCAATTTACAGGACAATTTAAATTGTTTTTTGCAACAATTAATTTCAACCCAAGTTTTGTGTGTAATTTAAGATCTCTGCCAATGTGCTTACATCAAACAAAATTGGTGATTCAAACTTGATTGGGCTTTTTTTTTGGTATATGAATTGCAACTACTACAACTTCTTGGTAGTTGATAATAGTGTGTGCAGCTCACTGTAGCCTTGTGCTTCTCTCACCTGAGCTGGCCAGGCAGGATGCAACTGCAGGAAACTGCAATGCTGGTGTTGGTGCTAAACCAGAGAAACAGCTGTTCTGTTTGCTTAGATGTTGGGTGAGAAATCAAGGGTAGGTTGTAGTTCTGCCTGTCAGAGCATGATCTTCAGCCTTACTCTTTGAAAAACCATGTTCCTCAGCCATTTAGCTGTCATACAGAGGTGCAGAGGGCACAACCTGCCACCATTACACATTTAAGTAACAAGCTGATAATTAATGAGACTTAAATCAACTTGAGAGTGTAACAAAAGTATGTATTTTTCCTTTGGGGAATCTGTGCATGTGCCTATCTAGTGCTTTCTGCTGCAGAAATGTCAGAAAATGCAGGAGAAAACCTCATAACTCAGGAGTCCTCATTAAACTTTCTCTACATGTTTTTCCTTTCAATCTCTCTGAAATGTTTTTGTTTAAATTGTAGAAGTTGCTTTAAGCATATGTAGTTAGATCTATTTCCTAAGGTATGTGTGATAAAATCTAGAGGAGTATCGTAAGTTTATACTGGAAATTTATCAACTTATACAAAATTAATTTAAACTTCAGTAAGTTGTTTTTCCTGAATGAAAACCCTCACCACCAGGTTATGGGCTGTATGTTGAATGGAACAGGCAGAGCAGCACCAGCTGAAGATCTGTACTGCGGGTGAGCTGACGTGCCCTTCCCTGGTGAGGATTCTCATGATCATGGTGCTGATCTTGTGGGTGGTGCCACAGTGGATGGCATTATCCACACACACTGGTTTAGGTCACTGGAACACTTGGTTTCCTTTCCCCTCCCCTTGTTTTTAATTCAATCTCTTAGTTGAGAGAAGACCGAGATTAAAAAAATAAACCAAATGCCAACAAGAGAGAAAAAACAGTGCTCTGCCTGGACTGTAGGAAAGGAGTGGCAACCGTCCAGAAGCAAAGATGAAAGTCTCAAATCAAGAAGAAAGCTGAAAGAACCAGCTGGGAAAAAGAAAACACATGAACAGAAAACCCAAGTGTGACATTAAACCAAGGACCAAGTGGGTGAACCCTTGTCTTAATGCTTTTAATGTGTGTGTCAATGCATAGTGGGGTTTGCAAACTGCAGAGGCAGCTTACGTGTGCTAGTAAAGTGAACAGTTTATGCCAGGAGGTCAGTGCAGAATGAAAAAAATAGCAGTAGAACAATGTGTATTGCACAGCCTCTCAAAAACGAGCCTACCCCCTACTTCACATCAATTAAAAAAAATAGGTCAGTTGCAGTAATTGACCATTGTCTTTATTCCCCTCACTTGTAGTATGATCAAGGAAATTAAGAGTACATAGAAGTTCTTTACTGTTTCATATTATCCTACCAGGGCATTATGAATATGCAGAAATGGTTTTTAGGAGAGGAAAAAAGTATTTTTGTGAGTAAAATCACCATCAGCACCTCGATTCTGGATTGTGAAGTTTGTTTTTGACTCAATTCTTTTGCAGTTTTAAAATCAGGCTGGCCATTGTAATTTCACATCACTATTCTAAATGAAAGAACTGCGTGGAAGAGAAGAGTCTTATAAAACATTTAAATTAAGATTACAGATTATCCAAAGGACTGCCAGTCAAAAAGTATTAAGTCTAAAAAGTATTTTTGTAGATTTTAGGATAATTTATGGACAGAGTTAATACAGGTGCATTCAAAAATTGTTGTACTTACGCTGGTATCACTTCCTGTTAATATGGTTTACGTTATTGTTTCTTTGTCTGCCACGGTACTTTTCCGAGGAAGGTGTAAAAATGCTCCTGCTTCTAACTGTGGTCCATCAAAACCTACCTTTCTAGGTACGTTCTGTGTATCTATTACAGGTGATAAGTGTAGTAAATCTAATAGATTTAATGTTTGAAAGTGAAACAACTAATGCCAGCTGGGGTTTCTAAAGTCGAAATTAATAATCTTTCTAAGCTAAGCCAACACTTCAAGTGACATGACCTTTTCAAAAAGTATTTTGTAAATCTTTTGGGGAAGGCAAGAAATCATATTAAGGTCACCTGTCTTGCATTTATGAGTCTTTAGACATATGCTTATAAGAGGAACCCATTTATTTTTATCAGCTACTTAATTGGCTGGAGGTGCTCCACAGCTCTCTGACTGCAAAATACTACAGCAATTCTAGAAGTCATGCTCGGGTGTAATTTATCTGAAAGAAAAACTGAAGAGTGTAATAAACATAATACACAAAATAGCTCAAGATTTTACATGGAATTGTCACTGGGAGTCTTGAAGAGAAATGAAACAAACTAGTTTCCTAACTGTCTTCACTGCCTTGCTTTCCACTAAAAACATCTGCAAACTTTACTTGGTTAAGACCTCCAAAAGTCAAGTGTACTGTATTAAGGATTACTGAGGGAGGATATTACTCTTTTTTTGTTTTAATACTAAAAAATCATTACAGATCTTTTTAAACTTTTATGAACAGTAGGCCAATGATTGCTAGAATAGGCTGGCATATCCACAAGTGTGGTGTGAAACTATACACATCTCTAATAGTGAGGACAAGGGAGTGCTGCATGTTCCTGCTCAAAAGATGCTTTGTATTTTTGGTAAGTTTACAAAACAAAATAGCTGTTCAGACCTTATTTGCAAGTTCCAGTCTGTGCAGTAAATAGAAGGCAATGTTTTAAATGAATCAGGTTTAAAGAAGAAAAAAATTAGTTGCTATATTTAATGTATAATGGCATATATTGCTTTAGAAAGGACAAACACGTACTAAGAATATGCACATGGATAATAAGGACAAGACACCAATGCCTTGTAAGCAGCATTTGTTAATATTCTGTTAATTGCAGTACTTCACTTGCAGACCAAAGGGATCAGAGGTCTTCCCCTGTACCCTTGCCATTTTCACTACAGTTTTGCTGTTCTGGTATTTCTTAAAACTCCTTACTCAGAACTTGTCTATCTTATAAACCTGAAGGTCAGAGCTGTCACTCTTCAAAGAAAATTATCTTGCAATTAAAATATTTGACTTAGTTGTTCTGTACAGGTCTTACATTTACTGAAAGGCAAGACATTAGTGAGACTATTCAAGTTTGGTTTCCACACTGTTGAACTATGTGCTGGTTTAACATCACATATATGCATCTAACAAGCTGCAGGAATAGCTTTTTCATTTTAATGCTGAACCAAAAGCAAAACTACCAGCAGAGAAACTGAGCATGTTTGGATAGTACTTATTCTCTATCAACCTAAAAGCTATAGCAGCTTCTTGTATCCACTCTTTCTAGGAACAAATCACTTATTCTTCTGCCTTCTCTGTGTGATCCTCCACTTGTTTCAATACATCTGTTGCTTTCTAGAAGCAAGATACTGCATTAGTTGTACTGCAACACATGTACTGTGGCACAAGGCAGGCACATTTACAGAGACATCTACAGCTCTAATTTATGAGCTCCAACAAACTGGAATATTTCATCTGCCAGTAAATCTGTCAAGTTCCTTTATATCAGGCCCCTTGCACTGCAAACATACCAAATCTTCATCCTAGGAAAAAAGCCTGGGTTTATCAATTAAGGACTTATTTGTGAACTGCCAACAGCCCTGTTGAGACGAGAGCTGAAATCTGATTTTCTTCTGAAATGATGCACTAAACCAATGAACTGTTGATAAGATCTTTATTTTTTTTTCAGGGGAAAACAGGTAAACTCAAAAAATAATTTAGTCAGTGAGTAGTTTTTCTGTAAGTATGGGCAACAATTTACTTCTTATTAAAAGGGCTACACAAATAGTCATTTAAAAGATGCTAATTCAAAGCCACCAAAAAGGGAGGAAGTTCCCTCTGCTTTGCTTCACATGAATACTATTTGTTTTTTGCTATTTTTCTACGACAAATGTGGATATAGGTTACCAATACAAAACCAGGAACAGCCCTCTGAGCAACAAACTCATCATTTCTTCAGATGTTGATTGCGTAGGGATGTTAACAGAGAGCAACTGCTGCAAAAATCCTTTTTTTTTTAAAAAAAAGTCTTCTGGCTGTTGACCTTCATGCCCCAACATCAGTGGCTGTAGCTGGGTATCTGTAGCAATACAGTTTGTTGTCTGCACCTCCACTCAGTAACAACTGATGAGAGAAGAAAACTGTGATTAATATCAGAAATAAGCAAAACAAGTACACAAGTCGAGGACTCAATTCTTCTTTCCTTTGAAGACATAAAAAGAAGTAATGAATAATGAACTGTTAATGTATGACTAAAACCCAGAATCAACGTGCAGAACCAACTTTGTTTCTTACCCTCCTCTTAAAATTACAAGTAAAGTCTTTGTAGGAACGTTGCTAAAGTTTTTCCTGACTTTTACTGACAACAGGAGCCACAATGAGAATCTTGGGATGTCAACAAAATGGGGTTTTTTTGGTCATTTTAAACACGTGTACCACTACAGTAGCAGGAAAGTTTCCTATAGAGGATTTTATAGTTTCCCTCTTCTACATGTACTGGCATGCACCAGCTTCCACTTCATGCTGCCACTTTAGTCTCAGTGGCAGAAAATGGTGCCCTGGAATGTGTATTTTCTCAGTGAGGTGCAGTGCTGTTCTCGTGGCTCTCCTTGTTTGGAATATCCGTATAACACTGAGTTAATGCTACAGAGCTCCAGCTCCCACCCTACTCCTTTGCAGAGGAGTGTGGGGACGCGCTGCAGCGCGTGTGACAGTAACACCCGGTTATCAACCACAGCACAACTCAAACGTCCTGTTCTCTTCTGTCTTTAAGCATAAGGGAAAAACCAGTCCAGGACCGCTTTTAGCCCTCATCTTAACCACCACTCATAAATTCAGTAACTTGCTCTTCAGATTCTTACCCCTGCTTCTGTCCAGTCCACACACAAAACCTTGTCTTCATGAGCAGCCAAGTCATACAGAGGAGCTTTGCAACTAGTAAAAAACAGGTATTTACAGTCACATGTTTGAAATTACGTGAGCAATCATAGAAAATAGAATTGGTCCCTGGAAGAAATAATATCACAAAGCTATCAAACAGATGTGATCAAGCAATTATAAATACTTTAAGAAAGTACAGATATCTACCATCTGTGATGTTTCCACTGCTTTCCCCAGAGCTGATCACATTAGTATTATCCTCTCCTACATCCCCAAAGAGCAAAGCAGCAACATCCTTCATCTAGTTGCAAACTACCTTGATACTGAAATTTAACCAGTGTTTAGGAACAGTTTATTATTTAGTTTCTTTCTTCCATGTGTGGATGCTGCTCAACTGTGTGGATTTCCCAGAAAAGCCATTTCTGTCTTATGAATGCAAAGCATTTCACTGCTTGGAAACCTGTAACAAAGGATCTGAAAAGCATATCAAGCGAAACTTCACACTGTTAGGCTCTTTCCTTAAAAAGAGAATTATTTTGTTCCTTAGAATAGTGGTCAGCAGACCACCTGCTGTTCCTAATCTCAGTGGCAATGTTACGGTTGCTGCTTTTTGCGTGTCACCAAACACTGCTGTTACTGCCAGGTAAGTCCCATTGGAGCACCATGCAGCCCCTTCAGATATTAAGCCACAGGCCCCCTAGTAGCCTAAAAGTATTTTTCTCTCTTTTATTATAAGCTTGACTCCCAAAATCTAGAGGATTCTCACAGATGCCACAGGAGATTCTAATCAATGTCTCTGACTGCTTTTGTTATTGAACAACAAAATGCAGGTTTATGTTACCTCCTCGTGTCCCAAAGCTTCACAATGTTGTCCAGAGAACCAGAGATCAGCTGATGCTCATGGGTAGGTGACCACTTCACACATGTCACCCAGCCTGTGTGAGAAGTCAGAGACAGCAGAACCAAGGAGCCATCTGAAGAGAAAAGGAGGAAAAAAACCCAGACATCAGTAGATGCCAACTGCATACAAAATTCAGTGAGGAAAGCAGTCAGCAACTTCCTTGTGTTCAAGTTAAGTGTTTCTCCCACCAGTAATTGTAACTTCAAAAAATCAGAGCGAACTTTAAAGAAAGAGAACAAAAATTTAAGTCACACAAAATTCTGGGGAAGAAAAAAGCCTCCAACAACAACCAACCAAAAAAAACCCAAACAAAACTCAAAATGTATTTTCTCATAACTAAACTCTCTTTGCAATGTCTTTTCTACAAGGCAAACAAAAAAATGCTTTTATTAACAACATCTAAGATGCTATAGATTTACAGAAGCTAAAGAAGCAAACATTGTTTACTAACTGTGGCCTCCCAGTACCTGAAGAGAGCCTACAAGAAAGATAAAGACTGTTTACAAGAGCATGTACTGACAAGGCAAAGGGGAATGGCTTTGAATTGACAGTAGTTTTAGAATAGATATTAGGAAGAAATTCTTTACTGTGAGGGTGGTGAGGCACTGGAACAGGTTGCCCAGGGAAGTTGTGGATGCCCCATCCTTTGAAGTGTTCAAGGCCAGGTTGGAAGGAGCTCTGAGCAAGCTGCTCTAGTGGAAGGTGTCCTTGTCCATGGCAGGGGTTTTGGAACAAGACGATCTTTAAGGTCCCTTCCAACTCAAACTGTTCTATGATTCTATTCTATGAAACGTGCCCATGAACGTAAGTCTGGTGGGCTCAGTCACAATATCCACAATCCTATCTGTTTATGATATAGAGTACCATGTCTAAGTTACTACTATTTCACTTTAATGGTGGTCTGACCAACTTAAGTATGAACCTTAAAAAAAAAAATAAAAAGGTTCAGTCCTGCAACTGCACAGTTGAACATTAGTAAGTTTAAGAAAAAAACGAAGCAAAACCTAAGCTCAGTTAGATTTCTAAATTACTACGTAAGGAAACAAAAGAAGTCTTACACCAGATTACAGAAAATAGATGTAATATTTGTATTTAATAAAAGCCCCTAAGTGGCTGGTTTCAAGCAGAGGGACCAGAAAACAGTCTCCCAACAGGAAAAAGTTCTGATTTTGAAAAACAATGCTGAAACCATGCCTGTTTTTAGCTCACCTTTGCTGCGAGGATCCCATAGCCTAATATGTCTGTCAGTGCTCCCTGATGCCAGACGTCGACACAGTGGTGAGAAGGAGAGAGAATTAAACACTTTGTTTCCTGTCTGTCAGAAAAGAAAACAGTAATTCTAAGAGGGGAGCTACTGTTTTGCGCAACTTCTTTTTCTCTGAGCTGGACTTCAGCTGAACCTACAGACAGAGGATAATGATCTCACCAAAGTAGATTTGAGATCTCCAGTCTCAGCATCCCAGATTTTAATGGTGTGGTCCCATGATGCACTGCAAATTTCTTCAGCATCTGACCACAGCACAGAGGAGACAGCTTCTGTGTGGCCAGAGAGGGTTACCAGGGGAGTCTAGAATTTAATGGTGACAGATTTGGTTGAATATCATCCAAAAAATCAATTCTTTCAATAAATAAAAATGTGTCTGATTGAACACATCAGAAGTTTTCATACAGTCATTTTTAACAATGAGAAATTTTGTGTGGCCACACTTCTAAAGAAAAATCCTGGACAAACCTGGAGCTCATCTTACCCTCGTTAGTCCCAATTGTTCAGTTTTCTGCTTCTTCCGTGGTCTGTTTGCTGCTTCTTCCATTTCATCCTCTTCATCTGTAGGTACTGTGACAGAAGACAGGCAGACATGAGCCAGAAGTTTTTGAATTCCATCTCCATGCAAGTAATTAAGTGAAACCCTGCATTTACAGTGCCTACAAATATCATGCAGGTGGATAACCATACCTGAAATTGTGTAATTAACCAAACCAGTAACTTAATATAGCCTTACAAGCTTACATCTTACCTGCAGACCAGATCTTTAACATCTTATCCCAGGATCCACTGCAGAACTGTATGAACAAAAATATCTGGTTAAAAGTTGATCCTTGTAAGACAGACCTGCTTGAAAAATTACCCAATGGTTATAACACACGAAGAATTGTGCTGGGATCCTAAAACAAACATTTGCCATAGATAAAATTATTCTTTTTCCTTCCTTTGTAGGAAAAATATCTACTAAATATCTATTTCCTTCAGCACCAAAAGGTTTTACTTTAACTTGTCTGATATTGAGTCAAGCTGGGAGCAAAAACTCCACCTTTGATGCAAGTGCTTGTAACTGCTGAATTCCTGCATGAAGGGAAAGAACCTCTTTACCACCTGCTTTTTCTAAGTACCACTCTGGAAATTTTTTTCCCCACTAAAACCACTGTGAAAATTTAGGTCAAATTTGAAAATAGCTCACCATAACACAAAATTCACATGCATTTAAAGTAAAATATACTTTAAAACAAACATTTAACTTGTTTTCCAACCTAAATGATTCTATGATTCTGTGGCTTAGCATTGATATAGCACTCTTAATTCTCAATAACCACCTTTATAACAGGCTGGAAACTTATCAGTGTGTCAGTCCGAAAAACATTATGACAAGTACCTATGCAGGGACAAGAAGACGATTTTTGGGATATGGGCTGCTAACATCCCAAAATACAAAGGCTTCCTTCCCGGAGTCACTCACTTTGGTTTTCGTACAATCCACAGCTATGGAGTCTACACTCCCAGCATGTCCCCTGCAGCAGTGAAGGGCTTTCACTTTGTTTTTCTCCATGTTCCACTCCCACAGCAGGACAGTTTGGTCCATAGAAGCACTGAGTAACAGGCACGATAAACTGTCTGAGGAAGAAAAAAGTTACGCTCACACCCAACTCGGCCTTCCAAAGTCTTTATAGTCTATAATTATTCTAATCAGAGAAGAAATAGCAGATGGATAGAATCTCGTATGTATTTCAGTTTACATCATGTTACCCTGCAAGTACAATTAATATATTTACCAATATTTACTAATGAAGACTGCAAGGTGGATAGACAAGGTACATGTTAAACTAATTATATTCAATTACTGTTAAAAAACTATTTTACCCACACCATGACTTCATTTCTAACACCACTGACAGAGATTGAAATAATTATAGCATTTAGATAATTAAATATTCATGGTTGAGGAATCTTGACATTTCTCCCCCAATAACTCAAAGTATTACGACTCCCCTAACATATATACTGACCTTGTTTCACCCATGCCACATCCTTCACTACTTCTGTATGCCCAGCTATTGTCATGATGGATTTTCCTTCCAAAGACCAGACTCGAGCAGTCTGATCGTAGCAGCCAGTTAATATCCTACAGGGTACAAAATTTGACACATCATTGTCTTTAGGACCAACAGTGTTTTTATGAAAAAAAGCCTCAACCAGAAACTTGGAAAAATATTAGCACAATAACTGGTTTAAAAAGAAATAGCTTGGAAAAGTAAAAAAAATCTTTTTGTTACAGAGTAAAGCTTCATTAAAGCCTAGAAGCGAGGGGCTAGGAGTACAGGCCAGAAGGAAAAGCAGAGAGAGTGCTGCATATTCTGGTAAGTAAAAATCACTTATATAATTTACATAATTTAAAATTTAATTTGTCGTTTCTGGTATATTACTAGAGGTTCTCAAAGCATTTTCAGACCATTGCTTAACATATGAACATCATCTGGTTGACTGGGAAATGAATGTGAAAACACAGTAGAAAAAGACAATTATGGCTGTTTGGCTTTTTTTAAAGATAAACTCTGCATAAAGTCACACTATTCTATTTGTTGCTAATGAGCGTCTCATTGGAAGTCAAGGGTTTAAGCAAAAGAGATGAGGAAATATCACTGTACTTTAAGAGAAAGGATAGTAAACAGCATTTGTTTTGTTTGTTTATATTAGCAACTCTTGCAACAAACATGGGTAGAGCCCTTCCCAAATCTTCCTTCGTGAAGCCTAGCCATGATGATATTAGCAATACCTCATGTTTAGTGACTCTGGCTTTTTTCTACTTGTGTTACAGTTATTGTCAGTGAACTGCTTACAAAAGCAAGTAGCTGATTGACTTGCCAGGTTAAAAAAAATAAAACAGAAATAGAGCAAAGAGGGGAAAAAACTCCACCCATTTAACACTATGGAGGAACAGGAATAAGCAAGACAAAACTTAGAATTGGCTTAGTGTGGTACCATTCTTCAGTGCCTTGAACAGAACTGATCCAGTCATCGTGGAAGATGCATTCTTCTGGCTGAGGGGCCATATATTTCTCCACATACTCTATTTCCACCACTTCTTCCTGAGCTCACAGAAAAAGTACTTAATTATTGAGGTTTCGGTTTTTTTAATCAATAACAATAAAATTTAACTGTAGTGTGGTACAAATACACAAAAGCAAAGATCTTGGTATCCAAGTCCTTTGCCACAATAGTGGAACTGAAGACTTTAGGAAAAAAGCGTGAATTATATTGCTTTCCATATTTTTATCAAGTTACTATTAATAGCAAGCTGAAAGCAAAAGCAAGTAATTTTGCTCTTCTTGAATTCTCTTCTGTATTTACCATATAAAACTGGTGTCTACAGCACTTCACAATGTTTTTCTAGAGGTAATATTAACCTTCCCCATTATCCCCCAATGTGAGAGACAAAAACATATTAACGATGAACTGAATGAAACAAGAATTTTCCCTCTGGACTGTATACAGACAAAAGAATGGGTAACGATGTTCCTTGCACTGCTCAGTCCCATAGTCTCTAATCACTTTGCAGTTCAGAATGGATTTAAAAATACATGGAATTCTCCTGGGAAAGTCATAAAAGAAATAAAACTGAGCAAGGAAATCTACCTAGTCAGGATAATAGTGTAATACCCAAAGGAGATTGAAGTAAACTGGCTATGTCTGTTCTGCTGCCCAAGAAGGGGAGAAATTGAGTATGACTTACCGTGGAGATATTTTCCATTTCCATATGTGTGACCAGCGGCACTCGCAAGAACTGGCCATTGATAAGGAAATCAAATTCCACATATTTGTGATCCTCTAAAACAAATTAGGAAAAATCCATGTTCAGGTGTCATTATTTATTTGATACCATCAAGAATAGCATCATTTTGTGGCTAGTACAGGAGAAGGAGACAGGAAGAGGTTAAAAAAAGACCAAAACAAAACCAAACAAGAACCCCCAAACCAAACCAACCAAAAATGACAAAAAAAACCAACAACCAAATCAGTTAGTTTCTTCTCCCAGTTTTAAGTGGGCAACCCATGAATCCCAGTGGATTATTTGAGAGGATGGAAAATTTGCTGTTCAGTTCAAAGAGTTAAGTTCGCCTCTTACTGTATTTTTTCTGTAGCTATGTGTAATCAAACCCCAGTGGTACTCCCACTTGCTTGCCACTGCTAGGCCACATCTTTGTTACCATCAGCTAGAGCCCTGTATTTGTGGCAGCAAAATGAAAATCCTAGGAACTTTTGGTTCACACTTCTCCCTCTGTAATGGCATAGTTGACAAAGGCCCCACATTTTGGCAGAAGCACTGCACTGTGCACTAGCTTTCTATTCAAGGTTGTTTGCGACTTCATGGGTTAAAAGCAACTTGCAGAAGTCTCAAGAAGATATCGTTGGTCCAGTTTCTTATAGAACACGGGATTTTTCAACAGCATTGCACAGGTGTCTTTCCCCAGAAAATCTTTTGAGTCAGTCAGGCCCATTTCAGCTGGCATTGACAGAATGGCTGAGCTTTTCTCAAAGGCTTTCATAAAACCCAAACCTTTGGTTTCATCAGTTCTTGTGCCAGGTTTTGGGCAGCGCTTCCACTCCCATCTGCTGTGGCAGCCTGGCCTGTGGCGCTGGGCACGCACTATCCCAGCCTCTGGAGCATCTCTCCCGGTAGTGGTGTTTAGCCCCGGTAGAGGTGTTTAGCCCCGGTAGAGGTGTTTAGCCCCGGTAGAGGTGTTTAGCCCCGGTAGTGGTGTTTAGCCCCGGTAGAGGCGTTTAGCCCCGGTAGTGGCGTTTAGCCCCGGTAGTGGCGTTTAGCCCCGGTAGAGGCGTTTAGCCCCGGTAGAGGCGTTTAGCCCCGGTAGAGGCGTTTAGCCCCGGTAGAGGCGTTTAGCCCCGGTAGTGGTGTTTAGCCCCGGTAGAGGTGTTTAGCCCCGGTAGAGGTGTTTAGCCCCGGTAGTGGTGTTTAGCCCCGGTAGAGGTGTTTAGCCCCGGTAGAGGTGTTTAG
>NW_020897703.1:7727487-7728195 GCF_003984885.1 Neopelma chrysocephalum
TTTAGCCCCGGTAGAGGTGTTTAGCCCCGGTAGAGGTGTTTAGCCCCAGTAGTGGCGTTTAGCCCCGGTACTGCCGTTTAGCCCCGGTACTGCCGTTTAGCCCCGGTACTGCCGTTTAGCCCCGGTACTTGGAGTGCCTAACTGTGGGCAGACAGGCCCAGACAGCCGGGCAGGGCGGGCTCATGCTGACGCCGTCCCCGCTGAGGGTCCCCGGCTGCCCTGACTGTGACAGCCCGAGGTTCTGCGGCGGCACCGGCGCTGCCCGGCCCGCAAGGGGCTCCGAGGGGCCGCCCCCGCCGCGGTACCCACCGTGCGCTGCCGCCAGCAGCTTGTTGATGAGCTGGCTGAGGTCGGTGGTCTCGGAGGCCGCGGGCACCGAGAAGGGCACATCCTCCACGGCGAACCTGCGGGCACAGCGCGCCATTACCGCCTCCGCGTTACTCGCGCCCCGAACCCACCCCCGGCCCGCGAGGGGCGGCCCCTCACCTGCGGTTTTCGGTGCGGAACCGCGCCGTGAGCTGCGCCATCGCCGCTGCTGTCGCTGCTGTCGCCGCTGTCGCCGGCACCGACCACGTGTCCTGACGAGCCCCCTCCGAGCCCCACGCGGCCGCGCGCCCGCCGCGCTCCCGAGACGCCGCGCGCGCCGCCGCCTTCCCGGCGCCCCCCGCGCGCCCCCGCCCCGCTCTGTGCCAGCGGGGCGGGGGCGCG
>NW_020897703.1:7728595-7787521 GCF_003984885.1 Neopelma chrysocephalum
CCCCCGCGCGCCCCCGCCCCGCTCTGTGCCGAGGGCGGGCGCGCGTGCGCGGAGCGGCGGCGCGCATGGCGGAGCTGCGGCGGGAGCCGAGCCCAGGTGGGGGAACGCGCCCCCGGCACCTGCCCCCGGCTCGGCGGCACCGGGCCGGGCTGTCCCGCTAACCCCGCCCGGGGCCGCGCGGCGGAGCGGTGTGACGGGCGCGGGCCGAGCGGGGAGGCGCCCTCTGCGCCCCTCATGGCTGGGGCGCGGGGGGCGCGTTCCGGGGGTCACTGGCAGGCGCTGGAAGGGCTCCCGTGGCCGCCCCTCAGCGGCGCTGTCGGCGCCGTGCCCAGGGCAGGCGGTGGGGGCAGCTCCTCGTGTGGCGCTGAGGGGCGCTGGAGTGGTGGTCTCTGCTTGGAGTAACTCGGGTTGTGTTTCTGTGCATGTCGAGCGACACACCCACTATAAACTGCCTGCTGAAAGTAACAAACCCAAGGCGCGGTGGGCTTTAAAAGAAGCTGTAAGTGAGTTTTTGTTTTGGGAGAAGGTTGCTTGTGTGAGGACCTGCGGTGTGCTTGGGTTACGCGTGCGTTTTTCCCCACCTTTTTGACAGTCGTTCGTGGCCCTTGGTGAACAGCTGGGCTTTCCCCGGTGGTGACTCGGGTTGTGGGGACTCCACTTGCTGAAGTGGGCAGGTGTTGGTTCTTGTTTTGTGAGACTTTGAAATCTCCTCTATTTCTTAACTGTACTTCAAAGATCTAACATGGTCAGCATAATTGACAAGGGTGCATCTTCCAGTTATTGGTGTTATCTACACAAAAATCTCTTGAGAAACCTTTCAAGTGGGAGCCCCCAGTTCTTCTTAACAGCATCTGCCTGCTCTTCCATGACAGAGATAAGCTAGATCTCAAACCTGGTACAAGTTAATATAAAGCTAATTGTAACTCCAGTACTTAAGAGTATCAACTATGCCCTTATTTCCTCCCTGATATATAATTCGTGCCCCCGTGAATTTGTGCCATGGTTGGAGAGTGGTGGATGCCCTTAAAGGGAACTTTTTCAGAGAGCCTGTTTGATTGTATAAAACTTTAGGCATTTCTGGACTGCTTATAAAAAGAAACTGGATAAATGTCACTATATATGTACCCTACTGCTGTATTTTTTCCCCTGAGCTTTGTTATTAACCTTAATAGATAGAGGATATTGGGCTGCTTGGATCATTGGTATGTCCCAATACAGCTGTCCTTGCGTTCTGTTGCCAGGTTCCAGCATGCTCAAAGTATGTGCCATCGGTATCTCTGGAACAAACTTAGTTTATCTCAAAGAACTAAATGTGCTGCTTTAGCAAAACTGCCATGTCTTCTTTACATCTTCAAACTGAGAGGAAATGGTTGAATGATGATAAAATCTAGTTTTCTGGGTTGGTTTTTTTTCATTTGCTGCTAACATGCTTCAGGCATTGTAACTGAAACACCTCATAATTTTTCACAGATCCAAACCTCCAAAATATTTGGTAAGCGTGAGGTAACTTCACTTGGAACTTGGTTTGGAGTGTCATCACTTGAAAATTGAATGGAAAAATAAATCTGCTTTAGATTAAAGTATTAATATATTGAGCATATGAGCAGCTTAACTTCTCAATGTTGTTTGTATCAGCAGGATGTTGTTTGTATTCAGCTTCAAAAGCCAAGGAGATGAAGATTTACTTTGCCTGTGTCCTTTATACCTTTGCAAAGCAGCATAAATTTGTGCTTTCAGAGTTATACGGTTCCTTTCAAGTTACTCTCTCATCTTTTACATTCTCCTTACTAAAGCTATGAATGGTTGAAATACCACAGCCAAGAAGGTCGATCTTGAGGAATTTACTTGCGTGGTGTGGTGAGGAAGAAGCTGGTAGGAATCATGTGCTACTATAACACAGCCTGTCTTTAAAGTAAGTACTGAAGGGAAGAATCCTCAACACCTTTCCCTCTCCTTCATCCCACACTGCAGGAATTAAGTTTTCTTCTATTCAGTTGGGCATATTATGTGTGTAGTCTAATATATTAGTACACTTCTAACATAGGGGCCAAGTTAATTGTCATTTTGTCTCATTGCTTGTGAATATTTGGGATTGGTCACTGCTTTAAAGGGTGTATTGTGTGCCTGAGAGCTTCATCCTGTGGATGAGGCGATTCACTGTCCAATATTCTCTGTTTGCTTGAAGGTTTGTAGTGGGCAACTGAGCTCCTTAAAGCTTTCTTTGGAATAGGAGGTACATCTCTGAAGTGCTAGTAGCTCTGTCTTTTTGTCTTTCATCACTGGATTAATGCCAAATTTTGCTTCAGTTTAGGTGTTTTCCTGCCCAAAGCATACTGCTGTAGACTAATAATAGTAATTTTATTTCATTTATATGTTGTTTTATAACCCTTTAAAACAAATGCAATTTACTTCAAGATGTTATGCATGATGGAGTTGTATCATGCAAATTCTGTCTTTTGATTATGGAATTAGGTGAATAATGTATTTGTGTGCAGTGCTGGCATGTGTTTAAATATCAAGTGTTCTCTGGATGTGTATGGTTGTTAGTTCAGTGCTTATGGAAATATTGAGATGAAATGGTGGGAGGGTGTATATGTGTTTTGTGTCTGTGTGTACAATGACAAGTCAAGCAAATTGTCTCATATAAAAGGCTAAACTGTACTCCTGGAGCCACACACTGAAGTTTTTCTGCAGCGAGTAATAAAGGGCCAGGGATTTCTTGAGGACTTTGCTGTTAGATTGCAATGGCAAAGAAAACACCTGCAGCAATGTGTTGGCAGAAGGCTGAACTAAACTTCTGGGCTTTTTCAGGTCACCTTGTAATGAAAGAAAATGCAGCTGACCGTGACATTTCTATGGAAGGACCTAACGATTTGTTCGTAGGCAACTGCGATGGTACAGGAGAGTCCCAGACAAATGATCAGGTTTTCCAGGTGAGGTACAAATGCTTTGTCCTTGTAGATGCTTCTGTTACATCCTCTCTGATGAACTTAAAGTGTTCTATTTCATCAGTGCACTGGGCTTTTTATGCCTTTATAGTAATACATGGTGTCTTTTAAAAAAGTACAAAAGTTTCTTCCCTTGGATTCTTGTGCCAGTCAGTTTTGAACTGATGAATATCCAGATGTTGCATGTAATGTTGCATGTAATGTTGCATGTAATGTTGCATGTAATGGCACACTTGCATTTTTAGTGCAAGTTCTTTCAGTTTCTGGGTAGACGTGAGGTATTTTAAAGTGATAAGTGGTTTTGGGGAGCAGATTTCAAGCAGAAGGGGT
This sequence comes from Neopelma chrysocephalum, assembly GCF_003984885.1. Taxonomy (NCBI): domain Eukaryota; kingdom Metazoa; phylum Chordata; class Aves; order Passeriformes; family Pipridae; genus Neopelma; species Neopelma chrysocephalum. Next base: position 7,731,874 of record NW_020897703.1, read on the forward strand.
TTACTCTGCCCTTAGTAGAGAGGGTTTGTTCTGGGAAGCAGGAATATGAATACTTTTTCAGCTTGGAAATGGAAATCAGAAGTAGAACTGCTAGTGTTAGCCTCTTGATCAGAAGGACAAAAGCTCTCTCCAAGTATACAACACAGCACACTGGTTTTAAATGTTCTTTTCTCTTTCTTTTTTTTTTTTCCTAATAGAAGTTGCTACTCAAAGTACATGTTACTGTTTTTCCTCTGTGAAAGCATCTAACGTGCATGGATTCCAGGGATCCATTGTTTGGCCAGAGTGACTCTCCTGCTGCCTTGCCCATCACAGTCCACCTCTTAGGCAGTTCTGCATCCTCGGCTGTGCCGGCACGGCCACCCCAGCCACGGGCTCCCTCTGCAGAGGAGTTCCAGCTGGCAGACCAAACCAGGCAGCCTCTCTGTGAGCTGCAGCCCCCAGGAGGGCCCAGTGCACCCATGGTGAGTGTGTCTGAAAACGGGGCTGGTGGTGTGTTCACAGAGGAGGGAGCCCTTTGAAGAACTCTCTTACATGGTGCTTGTTTGTTGTAGCAACAGCTGATTCAGACTTTAGCAACAAGGTGAAACTTTTCAGTGGTTCAGTTCATGCTTCAGTTTCTCCCCCTCAGGTAGGCAAATCCTTGATGGTCTTCAGCCATTACTAATAATAAACAACAACTTAATGTCTTTTGCCATTATCAAGCCTGGATGCTGTTGTGTATGAGATCTCATGCTTCTACTGCTGCTGCATTCTCTGTATTCCCTGGATAAGTCTCTCTGTTTTTTCTTGAGGGATCGGAACATTAGCAATAAGCTAACCCATTATATTTCACATTCACCCTCACCCCACAATTAATTTGCTTAAAACATTGCTTTGTAATTTGTAACAGATGTTTTGTAGAAAGGTAACTCTTACCCAGAGGCCTTGGTTGGCATGTGTTGTGCTGTCACTAAAGACACTTCACCCATTTAAAGTGTAATTAATCAGAAACAAGATGATCTTTTATGTTACTCTAGGTTTTGTAACATTGTTGGGAACAAGTCCTTTGTAATTAACATCATAAGGAGTTACATTTTTCAAAATTCTAGGTAATTTAATTTGTATTTTTTTAAGTCCTGGAGCTTTTCTTCTATCTGCTTTTGCATGAAATACTGCCCAGAGAGGTCAGTTCCTCAGAAGTAAAGGTCAAAATTTTTATGTGTTATGATTAATTTTGCTAGTCTGTGAAAGGGGTTACAGTGAATCCAATTATGAATGGCTTTCAGGTTTTTCATAGCTTTAATAATAGTATTGTAAATTTCAAATAAATGTGTAATTCATTGTAGAATCATGTAAGGTGGTGGGTTTTTTCCTTTCCTTAATTCAGTTAAAGGGTTATTTTAAAAAGGGAAAAGTAATTTTAAGAAATTGACAGTAAATAGGCAGTTTTCTTATCATGTGAAACGAAATTAATTTATAGGTCCTAATTCCAACCAAAATGTTTCCTGTACTGGTGATAATCAAACCCAGTCATGCTGCATGATCTCCATACAAACAGGTGCCATTCCTGCTTTTGTGTGATTGCCTTACAGATGATTGTTGCCAGCCAGTCAGAAAATGGACAGGTGCTGCATGTCATTCCTTCTGCTCAGCCTGGAGTGACCCAAGTGATTATTCCTCAAGGTCGGCTTCTGGATGTGACCAGCACACAGGGTGAGTGTAACCTGTGGGACTTGAGGGTGTGAATTCCTGAGTGCATCCTGCATGATCTCTTTTTGAGCACCTTCTTTGTGTGTGTTTCCTTTCCTTAGTCAGTTGTGAGACAAAATACATCCTGAATGTGCTTTCTGATTATGAATCTGGCATGCCACACACCACATTTTCTGTTGGGCAAAAGCCTTATGAAAGAAGAGCTATTATGTCCCCTTTCCGAAGGATATGTGATGGGTAGATTGAGATATCAAGCAGAGTTGTTTCTTGCCTTATTTAGCATTAATAAGGATGATTATGCTGTCAGACAGCTGTACTATCAGCTTCAGATTTTCACTGTCTGTTTACTTCATTTTGAGTGAAGTAGTTAATTCGTGTAGTGCAGAAAGGCCAGGACGACATTAATTCTTCTGTTCCAGAAATCACTGGTGATGATGCATCTTTTGTGAAGCCAGGAGTGAATTGCCTGGTAGAAATTCAGTTCCCAGTGAAGGAAAATGAGATGTAACTTTCACTTTGTTGCAATATGATAATTGTCACATTTTAAGTATGAGGGGAGATGTACAACTAGAAGTGCAAATTTTAAGGTTTTCTCTAGAAAATGGACATACTAAGATCTGAAAGTATTGATTATCTGCAAGCCTCGCTGGATGGCAAAATGCTGTGTACTAGTTTGCATTTACAGAGTAAGACTGAGAACTAGGTGGTCACATTTTGTTAAACTCTGGAAGATTTTTTAAACTTTTTTCATTCTCTCTATGAAATTCTCAAAATCCGAGCAATAGTTAAGTGCTCCTGTGGAATGATAGCTCAAAGGTATCGTTCCTAGAGTCCTGATGCTGGGTGGATAGAAGATTTGGGATTCAAGTCATGATCCAGCCGTTTTTGCTTACAGTTGGAGTGTAGTTCCATGACCTTGCATTGAAAGGCTTGTTCCTGCCCTAATGCTCAGCCTTCCCTCCCTTTCCAGCTCCTGCAGGGATAAGACCACTGTTTGGTTACAGCACAGTCTTACATTACTGTAAAGCAGACTGTGAGCCTTTAGCACTGAAACAATTGCTGCTACTGTTTGTAAGCACTATGTTGCAATGCTGAATAGTATCTTTGTGTTGCCATTGTTCATCCTACATGGGGCTCTGTGCCATAGTGTGTGAATACACGTTCTACAATAGTGGTACAGGGGTTTTTGGTGGGATTTTTTTGTTTTGTTTTGTTTTTTTCTAGAGACTTATTGTGTAAAAGACTTTGTAGTTATTTGATCTTTAGCAGACAGTTAGGAAACTTGTCAGTGGTTTACTATGGAGATTAAAGGGCAAAGAGGAGGGCCTGTCAGCCCTTGAGTTTCTCTTGTCTGCACATGGTGGTAATGCAGGAAATGGCGCAGGCTTTGGTGTAGCCTGTAGTGTCTTAAGGGCATGTCTGTGTAGGAGGGATCAGTGCTTTGAACCAGAGTGGTGGTAATCTGAGTGCACACGTATGAATCTTGTCATAGAGCTTTCTAGTGGAGCGATTTCTGTACTCTGTCAATAGCTTATCACTGTCTCCCAGGATGGGGGAAAGAGGCTTTCATAACTGAAGGGCAAAAATCCCTCATCTAAAGAGACCTTGTGTTTTTTTGTTGAGACCAAAATGTCGACTGTGTACTTTCACAGTTTTCCAACTGTACACACAGGCTTCAGTCTAACAGTAATTTTTGGCTTATGGATTCCTCCTTATTACCAAGAAAGGCTAAAACATTTGCTCTAACAGCATGTCAGATTCAATTATAAGAGGCCTGTTTTTCTTGTTTAAGTGTTCTTTACTAAGTACAAAGCAGTATCATTGCCTCATTTTTTCTTATTTTAGAAGCAGCCAGTGTGTGATTTGCAGATGAGCAAAATAGTTGTGCAATCCTGTATGGATTCGTGGAAATGTAAAGCAGAGTAATTTACAAGTTGTTCTGATTACTTGCTTTGCTGTGGAAGGATTAATTAGCAGTAGCGTGATTACCAAAGTCCTTGAATACAAGCAACCTTATCAAGTGTATCTGCATATGTGTACCTGGAGTTAGAGTACTGATTCACAACTATTCAACTACTTTATCATCTATAAAACTTCTTTCATATATCAGAAGGCTCGCTTTTCCAAACATGAGGTTTAGTCATAGCTGCTTGTTTCCCCATTCTTTGTTCAGTTATTAACCAGAAGACTGTTTTATTTTTGTAAAGATGCTTCGGAAGAGAACTGTGGTGATGGGAACCTGCAGACTGTGGTGGTGGCTGCTATAGCAGACAGTGCAAGCAGTTACATTCTACATCCACAGGCATCTCTCACTGTATCAAAAAAAACAACCACCAGGTAGGTTGGGAGTTAAAAGGATGAACAATCACTTCGATTCACTGTTAGCACTGTCTTTTTTTTTGCGGTTTTGATTTTGCAATGGTTATCACAAAATTACTATGGAATGGAGGTTATGAACCCTTAGTGTTAGTGAAGGATACATAGCTAACTGTGTTTTCAGGCAGCTTTTGTATGTGCCAGAGCAGTGGGAAAAGCAATTAAAGTACCTGTACTCTATTCCCTGTATTCCAAACATGATTGGATATATTCTGACTGGAGTGCTGGTGGGCATTTAAAGTAACACAGTGCAAATTACTGAAATTACTTTCAATAAACACTGTTACTGCCAACCAAGAGTTGAATGTGATCCAGTGAGGGAACTGCAGGGAAAGTTGATGTTTGAGGGAGCAAAGTTTCTTGTATGAGTGTATTAAAACCTATATAAACCATCCTCCCTCAAGAACAGTTGATTGTAGAGATTAATTTTTTAGATAGAGGTTTCAGTAGTTGGCATTAACTGTCGAGAGCCTGGTCTTTGTTCTCTGGATAACTTCTTTGGTTTCCTTTGGTAAAATATGAGAAAGTAGCTGGTAACAGTGTATTTTGGTGAAACACTTAGACAGGCACATTGATTAACAAAGCTTCTGAAGTTAATTAGTTGTTAGGTATTTTTAACTTGATATCCACCTGATTCTCTCCCCATGCTAAATATTGCCTACTATTTTAATTCCTGAATACTTTGGAATTCTATTTTGCTTTAAAAAACCCTCAAAACCTCAAACCAACCAAACAGAGCAACAGCAGCAAAAAAAAAAAACCCAAAAAATCATGGTGACAACAGAAAAACTCCCAAAGAAGGTGTTTGCTCTGTGGACTGTAGGCTGACTTTGCTTTGGTTTATGCTCTTCAGAAATTGAAATGTGGAAAAGATCAGAGTAATCTCACTCCAACACAAATTATATGTGTTCAAGAAACATATAAAATGAAGAGAAACAGTTTGTGAATGGATGTTGAGAACACAGTCTGTACATGCCAGAAAAATAATCCTGGAAAGGAAGCATATTTTTATAGACAGGAGGTGATGCACCTGTTTTGGAATAATAAACATTGAGTAGGCATTGTTTCTGGCCCAGAATTTAAGGAATGGAGAAACTAGGTATGTACTTAAAATAGTTACTGGAGCCGTTTTTCAGTAATTTAAAATATAGTAAAATGTGCAGTGTTTGATATTGGTTTTAGTCTTTAGCATTTTACCATCAGTCTGCATAAGAAAATTATCAAGACAATCAGCTGGTCTGTTTCACCGTGTTTTGTCTATTGTTGTCAAGCAACAATACTAAGAATACTGAATGTTTGGAGGTCTTGAATGTAGAAAACTGGTTTTTTAAAATACTTACATTTGTTGTAAATTATTTTAACAATGAAACAGAATATGAAGAAAAGGAAGCCCAGGTTTTTAAGGCATGTTGATACAATATCCATAGTTGGATCATATGCTTTAGGGTTATACATAATACACTGATTTGATGTTACCTGTAGTTCAGACTAAATTGTTGCTTTCCTGAATGTCTGTAAAGACTTCTATTATATTTTTTTTCTTTTTCAGGGTAGTGGAAGATCCTTTTCACATCCCTCACCAGCCTTTGCCACTAAATACTCCTGCATGGGCACGCTGTCTCAGGAACTGTGAGGTGGGCCACAAAGAATTCTGGCTTGGTGTTTTATTATCTAGATCTAAGATAGTGATCCTATTCCACGAAAGGAATAATTCATAGTTGTAGAAGTCGTTCCTGGTATATAGTAATGGTACTGCTAACACAGTTAAACACATAAAATGCTGTGGAATCCTTTTCTATTTTGAGAATGTTAGAATAACTCATCATCAACAGCTTCTGAAGCAAAAAATGTGCTGCTGAAAACCTGATGCCTTACAGTGCTGGGAAGAATCATTGTGCACCATGTAAGGACTTGCTTTTGAACTACAGGGCAAACTTTGCTGACCTCTGCAATTATTCATACTAGTTTGTGTTACCACAAAGAAATCAAAATCCATGTGACTGGCCAGTGTCAAGTCTGAGACTTAAAGCACCTTAATGTTAAAATTTTATTAAGGGTTTCTGTTTTATATATTCTATGTCTTTTTTTTTTCTTGTTTGTCCCAGCAGGTTAGGTTACCTGTACTTGTTTTCTCTTTTGTTAAAAAGTGCTCTATCTTTATTCCCTGTGATAGCTTTTAACCTAAACAGAATTTTTCCTTTATTTGCATATTGTTAGGTGTCTGCAGAACTGTCCTGATGACTGGATCCTATCAACAGCTAGAATGTATCATAAGTCACTTAAAAGGAAGGGAGGGGAGAAGGGAAGACTCTTGAGAGTTCAACTACCCCTTCCTCCTGCTACCAGACTCTTCCTGATAGATGTTCATTTCACTTTCTCTTAATACTTTTTAATAGGAAATCGTGTACTCTCTAGCTGCTTCATCTCTTTAGGTATCTCTACCACTTGAGTTTTTTCCTATCGACTTGGCCACTGATAACTGGAAATTACCATTGCAGGAACTTAGAAATTGAATTTCTTTCTAAGTGTCCACTTAGAAATAATTTTTAAATATATTAATCTCCTCCTCTTTTTATATGCCATATATTTCATACAAATGGTACTGTCCACTCTTATATCCACTTAAATGTTAAGACGTCAGAAAATTATTAGCATGAATTCTTCCATGGTGGAGATACCATTTTCATAGAATCAGTCTCTTAATTCAGTTGACCAGTTAGTTGGTAAAGTTCACTGAACTGTGTTTTTAGCACTGTGTGGCGCATGCTTTCCTGTCTAAACATCCATATGGCTTATCTGAACCATTTATTATTGTTTTCATTTTATAGGAGGACTTGTATTATGATCTACTTTGTCTATCTATTACAAGAAATTTCACCTGCTCTATTTAAAATTCACAGCAGCATTTATAGGAGAGTTCTTATTTTTATAGAAAAGGAAATAGAAATATTATCTGTTTGAAGTGTTCTGAGGACATAAACATCTGCTTCTGCTGTTCAGCAGAACTGTTGCCTGTATGCATTAATCCTCCCTGATCCACTGGAGACTGCTAGGATGTATGTACCTTTCCATGGGCACAGACTAGAGACAATCGGATTTTGGGGTGTCATTTATCTTTCAGGTGTGACTGTCTTACACATTATTCTGTTACTAGTGACAGAATCCCCAAATCTTCGTTTGTGAAGCCTAGCCATGAAGTGACAGAATTGCAGGGTCCTACTGGAATTTGGAGAGGTGCTGGTAAATCTGTCAACTCACAATTCCACTCTTTCAGTTGCTTGCCAGAATAGAGACGAACGGTGCTGAGGTCTGTGTGACTTTCACAGAAGATGTCAGCAGGTGAAGCCACTGCACCCTAAAGGGCAGTGACTCTGTTGGTAGTTAGTACTGCAGGTAAACACAGAGCAGTAAAAGCTACAGTTATCCAAATTAACACTAAGCTCTGTGTTTGATGTTGATTCCCTGACTGCCTTGAAATGTTCAGCTTACACTTGCTGTGTCTAGACAGCATAATGTCTCTGGTACCCTGCTGCTGTTAGTTCACTCAAGGAAACTGCAGTTTTGGTCTATGTCCTTTAGTGTAAGCTTTTATGTACCTTTGCTGAGATGAGGCCAGGGGAGAGAAAAGGAATTGCTCCTTTTTTTGGCTTGAACCTCGGAGTGAAAGGGTTGGAGAGTATCTGGTTACTTCAAGGTAATTACTTTGTTAATAAAAAGTGAATTTAAAACCAACTATTTTCAATAACCTACTTAGTTTTCAATGGTGTGATCAGAATGCATTTCCAACATGTATCAGCATACTGAAATAAAGTGTAATTATAAACTGCATTAATTAACTCTGCAAAACTAAGTTAATTTATTTGTCTGAAGCAGATGGTCTCATTTGTCGATTTTTTTTCCCTACTTGCGAAGCTCGTAGAGAGCAGAGATCTTATGTGCTTATGATTTTCTTCTTGTCCTCCTCCCCGCCACCAATTTAGGGAAAATGATCTAACTTGTGCAAAAGTAAAGCCAATAACCTTTGCTGTTATTGCTACTTTTCTGGCACAACAGTTTTATCAGTCTTCTCATCTCCTTAGAATAAGATCAATGTCCTATTTGTAGTGACAAGTGTAAGATAACATTAAAAAAAACCTGGTTGTGCAGTATTTATTGTGTGGAGTGGTGCTGTAATCCCTACTGTGAAAGGCAGCATCCCAGGTTTCTGTAAGGAAGCTAGTTCTGATACTTCTCAGACTGCTTTGCTTCTCCTGGATTTTTCAGACCAAGTGTTGGACAGAAGTGTTATTTATAACTTCTAAGTAAACGATTGCCAACCTCTCTAGCTCTGCACAGCTGTGTGGGTGCAACCTGTGCAGAGTTTAACTGCTGGAGCAGTGTGCTGGCAGAGCAGGGGGCGCTGAAGTGTCAGCACCTCGTGGCTCAGAGTGACTCACATGCGGTGCACGCACAGCCCTCAGTGTCTGACCTTGCGCTCGCAGCAACACCACGCTGGCCCAGTTCATTCACAAGATCTTTGTTGGTTCTTGGTTGATTTGGGTTTTGCACAGACATTTTGGTTTTCTTAGATGGCTATGAGGCAGGTTTTAGGCAGAAGTCACTAAAGTATCTTTGCGATAACAATTTTGAAGAGACACCATTGCTGCTTTTTTTGTCAGTATTACTTAAACATCTGTCTGCTCTGTCACTGAAGGTGGCAAAAGAGTTCCATCAGACTTTGGTACTCATTTGGAGTGTGTTTGTCCCACAGACTGAGCTGGCAAACTACTCTGGGTGTTACAGCCGGTTGCCCAGCCTGTCCCTGAGCTGCATATGAACAGAAGGAAGCATGGCATTCTGAGTTTGGGTGGAAAGTTCTCTGTCCCAGTAGTTTTGCTGGTAGCTGGCTGGCCCTGGTAGACCAGCACTGAACCAGCTGTGATGGCACTGAGTAACTAACTGGATAACTACTTGGAGTCTAGTTAGATGCAGTTTTTGTGGAGTTGCCAAGATTGTAGCAGAGTTCATTGAAACCATCATCAGTTTGCACATGGCAGATCTGGTATACTATGTTTCTGTGTAATGTTGAGAATCAAGAGTGCATTGAAGACTGGGAGGGATATTATGTGGGACATTCCATTCAAAGTTAGTGCACTAAGTGGGCGAGACAGTTACTGGTGGTATAAGTGGGTGTATTCTGCTCCAGTGCAGTGGAGCATGTGTGTGTTGCAGTACATGCATAGACAATTATTAGTGGTTCAGAGATTCACTGTGGCAGTCAAGTGAAAAACTTCATCTAAGGCAAATTTGTGTAGGTGGTGACTGTACCCAAAGTGTGTACAGGGGAGAAACCACAGGAGTGAAGTTGTCCTATGGAAATCAGAGTTGGCAGTAACTGTAACTGTGTCAGGGGTTCTTGGTGTTCTTAGGGTCTTGGGTGGCTGAGAAACTCCTGACCTCAGTGGAGACCGCTCTGGTGTTAGATCCTACGTCAAATCTCTGTGAAGTACTAGCGTGGGGACAAAAAATATGAAACACCAAAAATCTGGGCCTGTGTTCTCACCTGCCAGAGTCCCTGACTGCTTTTGTTTTCTTGTGTAATGTTCAGCAGTCAGCTGGGTGAATAATCCTATTATTTCACCTCCTTTCCATGCAGAAAATTGGGGACTCGTACCGCGGCTATTGTGTGAGTGAGACAGAATTAGAGAGTGTTCTAACGCTACACAAGCAGCAAACACAAAGTGTGTGGGGGACACGCCAGTCTCCAAGCCCAGCCAAACCCGCCACACGGTTGATGTGGAAATCTCAGTATGTCCCATATGATGGGATCCCCTTTGTCAATGCAGGTAACTAACTTTTATTTTAATAACTACTTTCAAAATTTCAACATTAGCTTCCAACTGACCATAAAGAGGAGTCTTTATGTTGTTCCTTAGTGTTGATAAAGTCAAGGCATAAACATAAAAAACGAGCAGCTTGGGCATTTCTGTGACACAATCTGAAGGAGCTTGCTTTCTGAAACAAGAGGAAACATGTTTTTTAGGTTTTTTTATGTTTTGTTGTGATTATTTCCTTTTGTCCTTTAGAAATTAGTTAAGTACTGTTTGATGGGGGTTCATGTGATGAAATCTTTAGGTGGAGGTCCCATCTGCTCTATTAGGACATGAAAGTGCTCATAAGGGTAAGAGCTTGTTCGCTTATTCTTGCCTAACTTGAAGATCTTTTGAAGAGTTTGTTCCTTAGGAGTCAAGAAACTATTTAAGTTGCAACCTTTAAAAAAAGTAAATAAATTTTAAAAAGCAACCAAACAAGATAAACATCAACATACCTCAGCAGACAGATTTTTGGGGTTTTTTTTAAGTGAACATGAAGACTTCATAGGTTGGTAATCACATATTTAGCTCATGCAATGTTATGTGTTACTAAGAGTTAATTTGGATATAAAATGAATGGAGTTTAATTGTTACATAGAGAAAATGATTGGCAGAAATGTAGGTTATGTGCTTGGGTTTTTTCTTTTCTTTTTTTTTTTTCTGAAAGTTACTGAAAAAGTGAAGTATTAGCACCAGTTTTAAAGCTTCAGCCGTAAACTGTGAGGTAAAAGAAAACGAAGTCAAAGCAACTCACACTTTTTTTTCCCCAACATGCATATGAGACATCTTTAGTTTCCTCTAAGATCCGCCTGATAAATGAGTTGCCCCGCAGCAAAATATTTACAGTAAAAAAACACACACTTTTTTTTTTTAAAGATGTAGGCTAATGGAAACTCAGATTATTAAACTGTAATATTTTTTGCTTTGCTCAGACCCCCAAACAGACATTTATATTTCTAATGTGTTGCCTTTTCAGTACATTTAGGTTTGGTTTATAACTCGTCTATGAAAAACATTCATTAAAATCCTTTTCACCTGTAGAGCAGAGGCTGTAAATATGATTTACTGAACTGCAGTTCAGATCCCAGATAACTGAATTCTAAACTGTGCAGGACAAAGTGTTGTTCTTGAGGAATTTATCCTTTCTGCAAAAGTGGATCTAATCTGTAATAGCTTTCTTGCTGGGCTTCTGCAGCTATGGGAAAATACAGAGAAGCTGGGTAGCTCCCCATGGTATAAAGCATGCACTAATCATCAAAATCTTGATTGTTATTTTTAGTGAGAATTTTGGATAGTTGAAGCTTTTGTTAAACAAGGTTCCTATCAAACTGGTTTTGAGATTCAGTTTAGCAAAGACTACTTTAAAGCTGTTGAAGTCTTTTCAATCCTGAAATTTACATTTTAAGTTTGTATGTTAAAATGTTTGTTAATGTTTGTTTGTTAAAAACGAGACAAGATATGTTTGTTATACATAATTAGATTATTTTTCATTTTTTTTTTTAATGTCAGTTATTGCCCTGAGGCAATAAATCATTTGCTATCTTATGGAAGCAGATTATGTTCCTGTTGTAATACTTAAAAAGGTTTTGGTTATGTCACTTGTGGTACAGGCAGCTGCTTGCCTGAGAAATAAAAGATAACTAAACATGACATGGAAGAAATTCGGAAAACGTTCCCTTCTTGACCACGTTAATTCTTTGCTTGTTACCCCTTTTTTTTAGAGGTCTGATTGGAAGAAGTCACTTACTTCAAGTTTAGAGCAAAGCAGCGTTTGTTTAAGCCTGTCTGGTTTTGTGTGGGTATGCTGCACTGAAACTGTTATTTGGCAGTTAAGATAGCTCTGACTTGCAGTTAAGAATTTATGGGTCAGACTGGTCTGAAGTGTTGATTTAAGCCAGGGGGCTGGAAATGGCTGCTGACCTGCTGTTGTGGTTTAACCCCAGCTGGAAACAACCACAGAGCCACTCATTCTTTCCTCCTGTTGGGATGGGGGAGAGGATCGGAAGGGTAGAAGTGAGAAAGCTTCATGGGTTGAGATAAAGGCAGTTTAGAAGGTTAAGGAAAAGCTGTGCACACAAGCAAAGCAAAGTAAGGAATTCACTCACAACTTCCTGTCATCAGGCACGTGTCCAGCCATCCCTAGGAAAGCGGGGCTCCATCACCTCTGATGCTGACTTGGAAAGACAAATACTGTAACTTTGAATGGCCGCCTCTTCCTCCTTCTTCCCCCAGCTCTGTACGCTGAACATGAGGCCATATGGTATATTCCATGCCATATTCTGTGACTTTGGGCAGTTTGAGACAGCTGTCCTGGCTGTGTCCCCTCCCAGTTTCTTGTGCCCCTCAGCCTCCTTGCCTGTGGGGTGCAGTGAGAGGCAGCAAAGACCTTGACTCAGTGTAAGCCCTGCTCAGCAGTAACTAAACATCCCTGTGTTATCAGCACTGTTTTCAGCGGAAATCCAAAACACAGCCTCATACTGGCTATTGTGAAGAAAATTAAAACTCAGTCCCAGCCAAAACCAGCACACCTTTGATTTCAGCTGTGAATTTTCTCTGTTATTTTGGGGATTCTGCTTCTTTTGTGTTTATTACCAGCATTGTGCTGCTTTGGTAATTTTCTCATCTTATAAACTATTGGTGTTCACCAGGGCAGAATCTCATATTTTGCCTTCACATGTGTTGCAGGAGCGTTGTGAGGTGTAGCAGGTTTGAGAAATGCATAGTAAATGCTCTGTGTTCTTGCATGCTGTGAGAGAAGCATTTGCACTGTATTTGCTTGCTACACCTAAGCGTTCTGTCTTTTGAACAGTCCGATGGCAAACAGAAATGTTCTGTTTCAGAACTCTCATCTCTTCTGTAGTTACTATTTTACTGTAAAAAATTCAGTTATTGCTTGAATAAATATAGAGTGAATTGCATTCTGTTTCCAGGAAGCAGAGCCATTGTAATGGAGTGTCAGTATGGGCCAAGGAGGAAAGGTTTCCAGCCCAAAAAAGCTGGTGAGCAGGAAAGCACCTCTGGCCATCTGTACAAAGCCACTTGTCCAGCAAGGTATGAATTATCTATAAAGCTGTAAGAGTGACTCAGCATCCTAAGAAAGTGTTCTTTCTGTGAGTTGGGACAGAGCACTCTTTTGGGGTGGTAGCTGATACTCTCTGCTGTGGCTCTTAGCTTCATCTCCTTGGGAACTTGAGGTTGATACTCATTTAGAGGTAAGGAGGAAATGTTTGACTCAGTAAGGCTGAGATTTGATAGATTGCCTGGATGCAAGTAGCAGCACATCACTATATGAAATAGAAGTGAGAATCATTATCTACCTGATCATTAGTGAGTTACTGTGATGTCCTTTAGCAACCATTTCTGGTCATAAAACTTTGTCATATTATTTATTGTTTTTTCTTCAGGCTTTTAATTGCATTGATATCAGTCAATCAGCCTAGTTTTGCACATGTCCTGTGTGTTGAAGGCATTACAGTTCTTCCTGTTCACTGAGGAGTTTCTCCTTATCCAGCACTAATGGTGTTTTTCCTCATCCTTGAGCGTCCTCCTGGGTGCTCGTTCAGTTTTTACTGATCTAAGAGCGTGTTTACTCAAACAGTTGTAGCTAAGTATGTATGTGCTCAATTCTGCACAGCTGGGTGAACTGCAGTCTGTTCACAAATGGTGTGTGCTTTTACTATGCTGAGGGACAGAGAATTTTTTCTGAGGAGCAAAATCACTCTGGCTGAGCGGCTGCCAGACCAGAACAGAAGTGTGTCTGTATGCATCCATCTCTACTGATGCATCTTTAAGAATTCTGCAGTTATTTTTGAGGCTCCTTCCTCCCTGCATCACTCTGCTCGAACTTCTTCTATTCTAGTGTCTGATATGAAGCAGATGGGGTTTTTGTCTTTCCCCTCCCAAGGACCAAGTATACTGATGGAGAATTTTTTTTTATTCCCCCTGCCTTCCCCTTTGGAAGAATCTATATTAAAAAGGTTCAGAAGTTTCCAGAATACAGGGTTCCTACTGATCCTAAAATTGACAAGAAAATCATAAGAATGGAGCAGGAGAAAGCATTCAACATTCTGAAGAAGAACTTGATAGATGCTGGTGGTATCCTCAGGTGAAACTTCCTCTTTTTTCTTTATTTTCGCAAATGAAGCAAAAAAGAGCAATGTTTTGCTAGGTTTTCTTTATTTTTTACTTATTCACTTATTAAGGCTTTTGATTAATATCAATAGTAAAAAAGTCCCACAATGTCAGTAAGACTCCTGTGGCTCTGAAGTATTCATTTGGTAAATGTGTTAAGCACCAAGTGGTGGAACTTCAGCAGGTGTTTTCATGCAGATAGAAATAGTTGTATTATTAGAGGGTTTGAGCTAGTTTATTTTGCATTGAAAGGTGTGAGAGGGCCCTGAGTTGTGAAAGACATTAGGGCCCTGAGTTCTGAAAGCATCAAAACTTACGTCGCTCTAACTAAGTTGTTTGTGGTTGTCAGACTGTTCCCCTAAGACACCAAATTTTTTGCCTTTGCTTGAGAATTGTGTGTATAAACTCTTTCCTTCTTGCTAGGTGGTATGTACAGTTACCTACTCAGCAAGCCCACCAATACCATGAAATGGAAACATCCTGCCTCCCTCCTTCACCCTCTCATTTTCCTGTGTCTTCTCCTGAGGAGGAGGAAGAGGTTGTTAGAGATGAGAACTGTGCTCTGCCTTCTCGACTTCATCCTCAAGTGGCAGACAAGATCCGAGAACTGGTGTCTCAGGGAATAGAGCAGGTCTATGCAGTGAGGAAGCAACTAAGGTACAGAACTGTCTGGAATGCTCTCAGTCTGTAGTGCTGTATCTACTCTTGCATTTGATTAATTTGGTTTGCAACTAAATGATAGTGCTGATGCACCACTGAGTGTATTTCCCAGATGTCATGAGACTGCTTTTCCCAGCTTTTGTCTTCTCCTTCCATATTGTTGTTGGTAGCCGCCAAGAGCTGCTGTACTCTTTCAATATACTTAAATAAATGGGGATTTTAAATTCCAAACTCTGTAGCAGATGCACAAGGAACTGGCAGAAGATCATCTAGCTTGCTTTTGTCTTGTCATTGCAACAAGGGGAGGGAGAAGGTAGTGGTGTCTCTAACAGAGGGAAATAGCACAATGTATTTAAATATGCATATTTGAATGTCCTTTAACATGTGACAGAAAGTATGTGGAAAGAGAGTTATTCACGCCTGATGAAGTGCCAGAAAGACATAATCTGTCCTTCTTCCCCACCGTGAATGACATCAAGAACCACATTCACGAAGTACAGAAGTCTCTAAGGAATGGAGAGATGGTGTATAATTCAGAAAGTATCCCAGCAATGGTATGTTAGCCTTTGTGTATCTTTTTGATTTTTGGAGTTATAGTAGAAGTGTTGTTTTTAATTTGTACCATTTTGCTGTATTTCTTTAAAAATTCTCCTATGACTTTATATT
The DNA here is from genome assembly GCF_003984885.1 of Neopelma chrysocephalum. NCBI lineage: Eukaryota > Metazoa > Chordata > Aves > Passeriformes > Pipridae > Neopelma > Neopelma chrysocephalum. Next base: position 7,747,251 of record NW_020897703.1, read on the forward strand.
TCCAGCAGCAATATTTTCACTGGAATCTCTAGCTGAGCACAGTTGGATTAAATGTGAATAAAACCTTCTGACCTTCTTCAGTATTTATCTCATCAGCGTTAGATTGCTGTTATTTGATTGACAAATTATACAATAGTAGCACTTCATAATGCCCATGAACTGGAAGCCATGCGGTGTAGAAAAATTGGCATGTGGCAGAAAATTTTATTCATGGCTTTGTCATCATCTGTTTTGAAGAAGTTACTACTACTTTTCCGTATCTGAAGAAATGAGGGTGAGGTGTGTCTGAGGTGCAGTCAAAATTAGGGCTTACATGACATTTTGAATGCGTAAACATAAGTAAATCACTTTATAGCAAGTGAAGTAAGCTTGAAGTCAATACTTTTGAATGCTCAGTAACTCTCAGATGTTTCTTAATTTTCTTCCACATAGTGACTCATAAAGGATACACAGTGATCCTAGTTTTCCCAGTTATGAGAGTGACTACTAAGAAACTGCTGATTTAAAATCAGCTTTGACAAACTCTACTGTTAAATCATGCTGTGTCATCAGTATTTTCCTTCTCCCTCTACTGTTGTGGCCCAGGTTCTTGTTAGTTAGCCAAATGGTTTGACTGTTTTCTATTTTAAAGTCTTTAAACTGTCATGAGCAGACTTCAGCCTTCCTGATATAGTGTAATGTTCACGGGTTTTTTTTTGGTAAATCAAGAGCTCCCAAAATGCATAGTTATAAGAAAATAAGGAAGTGTAGTTTTAGACATTGTTTTCCTACAGGTCCTGTATTGAACCTGTGTTCCTGCAGTAGACAAGCTTGTACCCTTTCTGAGAACTGAGATCTTTTTCCTTTCAGCTGCAATGGACCACAGACAGTGGGAATGTCCTCACAGAAACAGTGACTGTTACGTTTGCCTCACCACCTTCAGAGGGTAGGACTGTATGGATAACCTAGCTGTCTTCAAATGCGTTTTATTAGCTATGTCACAGAAGTTCAGTTTTATTCCAGAGTGGTTGCTGCCATGTTCTGTCACTCAGCTGAACTTAAGAAGGATTATTTTGTCATAACTATTTTCATTTGCTTTTTTTAACTATTTGACTGCATGTGTGGAAAAATATGTAGTAATGATGTTGTTGGAAGAAGTACTAAAATAATGAATTTGGCTTTTATTTAGCAGCCTCAAGCAATTAAAAATTTTAGTGGGATGGTTGTGTGAAAAGAACATTTTATCTTGGATGAAGATGCTAATAACACCTGTCAAGAGAATTAAATTAGACTCAGCTTGAACAGTGTCCCTCTTTTTTAAGCAAGTCTTGTTTTTTGGGAAAAAAGACATTTGCAATGTGAGCAGACTTACTGCAGTTAAGCTTGCATGCCTATGTTAATATTGCTATTACTGTGCTTTTATGGAGAAACACAGAATAGTTGTGCCCTCAACAGCTGTGACAGAGCTCAGCAGGATGACTTTTGGTATGAACTGAGTGTTGGAGGTTTAGGAAGAGACCAATTCTTGGTTTCTTTGTTTTACACAGATAATTCTCTAAGACAAAGTAGCCTATCAAATGTGTAAACATCCATCCAGTGACATACTGAATTTTACAGGAAGCCAGAGAATTGGTTTTGTTTAGTTTTATGCACATGTGCACCAACTCAGTGAAAATAAGCAGGTACTCTAACTGCAGCATGTCTTGTCTCCCCTTATATGTGTGGGTATGTGTTTGTACATATTTCAAACACATGTTTATAATTGTATTACAAGTCTAAGGAAAAAAAAGAAGCCTGACTTTTTAAAAATGAGCTCTTATTAATGTTTGTGAAGTGATAGCAAGGGAAAGCAACATTGACTTTTATGACTACTCTTTGTATACGTTTTTTTTTTTAATTTCAACTTGTGCCAAATGGGGACAACTTTACATTTAAGAAATCAAGCAATAACAGAACTTCTTGTGCGAAACTCCGTATCTCCATGGGATACAGCTTTCTCTGTAGCGGGTATATCAGGAGTTGAACTATTAGCTTTATTCCTGGGCATGTTGCTGTAAAATACAACCTAAGGAAAGAACTACCATCTCTTCCTGCATATGAACATTCACATATGCACATGGATGTTAAAAAGGGCCTAAATATTTGAAGTAGTTGTGTTCAAGGAGATTTACAGAGAGTATCTTGTGGTCAGTTATGATAAAGAGTTTGCAGATCAGTATGTATGTTGAAAAATGGATCTCCCCTCAGATTGCTGAAACTTTTTCTATGATTTTCTGGTAAGAAAGCATTTTGCAATTGACCATTCTCAATTTTTGCCATTCACCAGACTAGTCTGCATTCACAGGACAAGCTCTTCTTTTGCTGTTATAACAGTGAAACTGCTAAATGAAAGGCTGAGCAATGTCTACTTGTGTCTGCATAAATCTTAACCAAAATGTTCTGAGTGGCTCAAATCGGAAATGAAATGATCCCATGAGAAGTTTTCTTGCAGAAATTGCTACAAGTGAATCTCAATTTTTACAAGCCTTCAGGAAATGAAGTCCATAATTCTTGCACTGAATAAGAATTTTGAGGATATGATGTAATCTGTAGGCTAAAAGGCCTCCAGATAAATGGACTTTTGATGATATTGCATAGAAGTTTATGCTAATTTCAAGATTGGAAGGAAGTGGTGAGACAGAAAATTTCCTGTGTTAGTTTTTTTTTTTTAAGACAACCCTTTTTTTTTGGTACGTATCTGTTACTGAGCCCTTACTGAGGTGTAGATGTTGTCAAATTATTTGTTTGCTGCTTTGTTAGAAATGTTTCAGCCTTTGTTCTACTACAAATTCAAAGCACAGTGTAGGGTGCAATTATTTTGCTCTCAAGAACAGATTTATTGGTGCTTCTGGTTTTTGCTCTGTGTAGATACATACAATCTTCCTACAGTATTGGGTTTTTTTCTCATACACAATCTTTTTTCTTTAGCATCCAGGTTCTACAAAGAAAACAGCATTTATGTATATATATGCCTGCTGTGTATCTATATTGAGATTGAAGGGGTTTGTTTGGTTTGTAAGGGAGGCTTTTATTAAACTGGAAGAAGAAATTTGGCCTAACTGTCTGCTTCCTCTCTTTGGCACTGTAGGGAGCTCAGGGGGTGAGTCAGTCATCACCAAAGCAGAATCCAGCCAGAGTGGGGAGTCCTTGCCGCCAGAAACAGCCCAGCTGTTGTCTTCACTCTCTTCACTTCAGCCCAAGATATTTGCACAACTTCAGGTACAGTCAAGTTGTTTACAGAACGCTGTGTTGGAAGTGCTGAAGGTAGGCTGAGAACAGCAAGTTCCCTCTCAGCTAATCCCAGACACTGTCTAGGTAATACAGAGCTGTCAACTCGGGCATGTCACATGTAGCTGTGGTGCAGGGGATCCCACTACCAGCTGCCAACACTTTGAAGTTAGGGTCTCTTGTGAAGGCAAAACCAAGAGGATGAAGGTGGTGGGTTTCTGCTTCAAACCAAGTGTCTATTCATTTTCTATATGGTCCAGTCATTTCATAATGAAAATGCTGCAAAACTGAGGGGAGATAGGTCAGTCTTATTTATTCCATTTAAATCATCCTCCAGCCTCTTAAGGAAATATGTTGAAGTCCTAAAATTGCTCCTAGCTCAGATCTGTAAACTTCCAGGTTGAAAGGCTAAAGGGTGGAGATAAGAATGTCATGCTAAAAGAGCTTCTTCTAAAGCTCATTTCCCTTCAGAGCTGGCTCTCTTAGCTTTCTTCCCTAACTACTTTGAAAAGCTACTTTCATACTTCCTGAGCCCCAATGAAATGCACAATATTTCCCTAGAAATACAGTCTGCACTAAGATGCTGTTCTGCTTGGGGTTTCCCTCTCTTGCTGAAGACAGCCTGGCTCCACCTCACACTGGTTTTTTTAAAGCAGTATGCTTAGCATAGATTACCCACGTTTTGTTAGAATGGGCAGTATTGGGGAATGGTTTGAAACTGAGTATCAATCCAAAATTAGAGCTTTGTGGTCATAAGCAGTCTTCTAGATGCTGTTAGATACCATTGTTCGAATTGTTTTCAAATACATTTTGAGCCTAGGATTGCTGGGATTGACTATTCAAAAGACATTGTGTGTAGGAAGTTGGAAGCTATCCACTTCCAGCACTGCAAAATAAGTGCTGTTAAATGCAAACTCCTTCTGCTATAAATAAAAATATGTGTTAGTACTTCTGCCTTCTCTTTCACAGGGATTACAGCTGCAGTCAGCATTTACCTCCACAAATGGATCAACAGCCCTGATAGCTGTAAATAACCATTCCCCTCCCAGCCCTGCAAGTCTCCTGGATTCCCTAGGGAGTGCAATAACCAGCCATTCTGTAACACTTAGTCAGGGCCACAGCCTGCAAGCAGGTGCTGGCCTAACACAGCATGGTGCTGCTGCCTCTGCTTTTGGGACTCCACCTGGCTCTGATCAAAGTCTGGCCGCCATGGGCCAGTTGGTACCAGCTGGAGGTGTAAATGACTCCAGAAGCCTGGAAGGAGTCCATCAGATTCTCTTGGGAGATGTACAGACTACTCCAGTTCAGATTGTGGACAACCATCCAGCACTTAGTAAGTTGCAGTTTTCTCCGTAAAATGTAAATATAGAAAATAAAGTGGATTTTGTTCTGTGTGGCTTGAAAGGAGAGAAATGTGTTGATAATGGGGAACTCCAGCATAGACTTCTTTCAGCTGATTCTAATTAGTTTTTACTATATTAAAAACCACAAAAAAGCAACCCCAAAAAGCAAAAACCACCAAAAGAAGCCCCAAACTTATCTTTTCCTGCAAAGAGACACTTGTCAGTTTCTTTGACCAAATATCAACTTATTTGTTAAACACAATGTTTTTGCCAAAAATCCTAATTGCCAAAAATTTTCATATGTGACAAGTGTTGTAAGTTAATTTTTAAAAGAAACGCTATTTTACTCATAAAGAAATGTAATCAAATATAAAATTATATAACTGCAAGAACTAAACTCACTGTTCTTGTGGGCTTTCCTTTGTTCTCTGCTGAAGGTCTCAAACTGTCCTCACTAGCTTGAATCTGGAAGTTGCAAGAATATTGGTGCCATTCCTAAGTCAGTGGAGGAATTGCCTATGAAATTTTTGGGGGTTTTTTGTTTGGGGTTTTTTTCCCCCAGAGACAAATTCTTTGGTGAGCAGGTCAAAAACGAGTCTAGACTGAAGGGGGAATAATGCTACAGATCTTATTTGGAGGAAACACCATAAACTTAAACTTAGCATTTCAGTCAATGTGTATTTCAAGATTTTTTTTCTCTCCTCCATGTGTGCATACACTTATGCACACGTGGACTTGGTTAAAATTATCCTCTGTGTTCTGGATTTTCTCATTTTGAAGTGCTAGCTTAATAGTAAGCTATTTCCTGCTAAAATGGGTGTGCAGCCATTGAGAAATGGCCAATTGTGCCTGAAGTGTAAGTCATTCTCTAAATCAACATGCTTTAGAGTTAATTTTTTCAGCAATAGCACCTCCATTTCTGTGTGGAAAAGAACCTCACAACACACCCCAAAAATTAAGATGGTAGCTTTGTTTTTTCCATGGGAAAGTGAAAAGACATTATGTGTGAAAGTGATTTTATATCTCCAAACATTTTTTAATAAGATGTTTTAACTATTGTTACTCAAGGGGTGCCTTACTGTAGTAAATTCATGTCAACTTGCAATGTCTTAGAGCACAATAGGTGATGTAACTGGCTGTCAAGCTAAACAGCAGTTAACTTCATATATGCCTTACCTATTAGCTTGAGTTCCTGAAATGTTTTTCTTTTAAATGCATACAGTTATTGGGGCTGAAGCATTGTCAGTGGCGTTTGAACTTCAGCGTTTGATTTTTGTTTTGTTTTTAAGCTGAAGAAAATACGGAGGGTATTACCTGTGTGAGCCAAGTTAAACAAGAGCCAAGAGAAAAAGCGTTGTCTATGGAGCCAGATAAAATCAGAGACTGCCATAGTTCCTCACCATAGTTCTTCACCTTCACCTGTGAAGCCTGGAAGGATTTTTCGAATTGGAGAACTCTAATGTCTTGGAAGGAAAGGCAGGTGCTCTCAAAGTCCTGCCGTTCTTTTTCAATTGTATTGTGACATTCAGACTAAGCATACTTTAGAGTTGTTTTGACAGAAAGCTGTTTTGATTTGACTGATGTGGCTCACTGCCAATTCCAGGTCATTCAGTTGCCCTGTGGAACACCACCTCTCTCTTCTGTTTCAAGCTTTGAGTAATCTAGGTGCTATCCAAATGGCCCATTTTGGTTAATGTTTCTGAAGGTCTTCCACAGTTTAATTCCTTAGCTTTAGAGTGTGGATCACAATGCTGGGTTTGCTTTTTCTCCTTGAGACCCTCGACTGTTGTTGCACTACAGAGACCATAGAATCTGTCAGCTCCAAGATCACAGAATCCAATGGCAAAGTTGATCAGTATGGCAATGGTTTTGTGACAAAATGAAGGTCCAGGATGCTAAACTGCAAAGTGATAAAGAACTGGATGCTTAAGAAAATGCAACTTTGGCCTGATCATAATGTTAATGGTGTGAAGATCAAGGAGAGGAGAAAGGTGAGGTTGCCAGGTGAATGTAAGGTTGTGTGATAAAGAAAAGGGTGTGAATTGTAACGGTGAATGTTTTCATCTTTAACATCTTTGAACTTATGTTCTGGCTTTATGATGAGGTTTATTGCTGCACGCAGCCTTCCTTTGCAGTGGTACTGTATTAGCAGTTGGTCGTAACAACTAAATGCAGGAGTCTTGTCTCATGGAAAATGATGGATGCTGCCATTTCAGCTTACCTGTTGTTTGCTTTATGCACTTGAAGCTACCAGCTCAGATAAATGTGATTTAACTTGCTGCTGTTCATGATGTAGGGCTTGTAATGTAGGCATTCCTAACAAGCCCAAAAAAACAAAGCAAGTGATATAAATCCAAGCAATATGTCCAAATGTGCTGTCACTATAACATTCAGAAAACAAACTCATCTTTTTGAACAGTGACATTTTCTGAGACTAAAATGGTTCATGTCATTAAAATAATTAGCAGGAATCTTTAGAAATTGAATGTGATAAAAAAATTATCTTTTAGCAATATTTAAGTCAAAGCCATAATAAGTGACAAGCACTGAGTTGTGTAATCTGTGACAGACATGTTTCTTTATGTTTCTTTAAGCAGACATGTCAATTTAAAGCCCTAAATGAAATTAAACTGATACCAACATAGATATCAAGGTAAACAATTACATTGTTTGCTTCAGATGATGAATTCCGAGAGCAATATTCGGAGTACTTCGTATACAGCAATAGGAGCAGTGCCGTTATTAGTTCCTACTTAGTGGTTGAGAGCTTGATCATAAAATTATGAAGTTTTTTTCTGTATGCTGTGGAAGAATGCAATCTGAGGACTTTTCTGTTTCTTAGACTTGAAAACAAAAAAAACAAAAACCAGGAAAATGATTAGTTTGTTTATGTAGAGTAGAAAGTATTGCAAATATTATGTGAACCAAAATATTTATGTTTTTAAATTGTTACATTTGCTAACTTACATTCAAGCATTCACAAATATCATCTAAATAGTGGACATTTAAAATTATTTTTTCATTTTCTTTTGAGCATTGAAACTAAAACTTTCAAAAGTCGTACATTGAATTTGTGTTCCAAATGGCTTTATGTGCAGCATTTATTAGGTAGGTGCTATATCTTAGTCTTAACATACATTAACTTCTGTAAGGTTAATTAGCACTGTGAATGCTCTTTGCTTAAAGCTAATGTTTATGGGTTAGCTCCCATTAGAACTTTCCTACAGGATCATGTTCTTATTAAATAAGAGCCAGTATTTTATCATGCAAGTGCATAAAAAAATCTCAGTTTTTTTGGAGCCTCTCATATTTAGTTTCTACACTGAATTGTTTTGTGGTATATCCTACTTGTTTTTGGCTAAGGACAATTCCACAAGGTGCACCTGGGATTTTTTTGGACTTTTTGTTTGGTTTGGTTGGTTTGGATGTTGTTGTTGTTGTTAATTGTGAAGATTTGTCCAAAATGGATGTCCTCTGCTGCAGTCATAGTTCTGGAGCGCTCAGGTAGCAGTCACCTTCTCTTTTCCAACTCAATAACTGCACACCAGAACAGGTACCTCCTTCTGTGTTGCTGTATTCAATGATTCCATCACCTTTGGTTTTTCCTAGAGTTTAAACTAATGCATTCCAGACTATCTTATCTTTCTCATATGTTATATTGCTCATTTTTTTTTTGAGAATTTTTCCTCATTTTTTAGAATGCTTATTCTCAAAAGAATAAACTACAGCCAAAGATTACCAGCAAGATGTTATTTCAGTTTTAGATCTCTTCAAAGCAAACGATACGTTTATGGTTGGAGTAAAAGCTTAAGGAAAGAGAAGTTACATTCCCATCAGTTCTTGCTTAGTTCCCTCATTAACTTTCTGTTCTTTAACAGTCACTGTTCTTTCCACCATAAGCTACAGCCTCATCCTGTGCTGAACAATATTTCTGACAGTACTTCTATTTTTGGCTTAGTGCTCACAGCTGGAGGAAATACTCTTTTAGTCCATCTTGAATTGCAGGCTGCGAAATTAATTCTACCCTGATTTGCGTGGTATTCTGAAAACAATAGAAGAAAAAGTTGGAAGAAATTTAAAGAAGCAGTAAGGAATTAGTTGGTTTTAAAAGCTGGGGGTTAGACTTGTAATTCTGTTCATCAAAAAATTTATTTGAAATGCATCTTCAGCCAATATTCACATTTTTGTTTTTCGTTTTCTTCATTTTCACAGAATTTCTATTCTTTGTCTTTCAAATACATATTTCAGTTTATTACTGTGTTGCTTTTTAATTTAGTTTAACCTTTCTTTTTCAAAGAGTATGTTTACATTTGTTTTGTGCATTTTGCTAGTGGAACAACACGAACTCATCACCCATATCCAGTCTCTATATTCAACTTAATACCTTTTTTCACTAATGTCCACCTAAATTTCACAGAGAAGATTGTTATGTATATGAAAAAGATCAGAAGTAAACATTAGCACTTTCAATGCAGTTGAATTTGTTTGAATAGTATATGCAAGGCTGATTTTTCAGAGAAAGCTGTGTAGCTTCGTGCAAAGTAGTTGGTTATTACTTTGTGTTGGAATTGTAGATGCTTTTCTGATGTTGACTTTGTTTTCTTGTGGTTATGTTCAAGCATTTGTTTTGCAAACCTAGAGATCCTGAGCTTCAACAGTACTGTAAATGAACAAATTATTCTCCGTTTATTCTCGTTGTTGGTTGCCCATAATAGCGATCGGTTGCTTTACAAGAAGGGCTGTGCTTCTGTATGTGTATGCAAAAATAATTTTTTGGTAAAATGTAGAGAAAGCATGAAAAAGCACGCAAACAGAGCTCTCACTCAAGGCTGGCAGCCTCTTGGATGGAACCAGTAGTGTTAATGAGTCCTTTTTGTGGTATAAAGATTGTTGCAGTTTGTACAAAATTTAGAGACACAGATGTCTGTATATGTATGTGTGTGTATATATATATTTTTATATAGTAACTTAATGGTATAATATTCCTATTCAAATGTAAACTAATTTTTCTTTTAAAGTATAGTCTGTGTTGTCGTTATGGGGGCTCATGGGGAGAAATGCAAGAGCTACTTTAGGGCAGTGAATTTTGGGTATGATGGAGCACAAGTAGGACAGCTCCAGGGAGATCAGGTGGAAGAAGTTCCTGAAGGTGTGTGAAAAGCAAGGGTCCTACGGGGAGGGCCAATGGGGCCCCAATGGTGGGGGTGGGCTCTGGGGTTGAGAACCCATCACTAAGGTTCAGTGCAGCTCCTGAGTCTGTCCACAGTCCTATCTATGCCAGTAGTGCATAGTCTGAGTTCATGGTAGGAACTTAAAGGTATGGGAGAAAAGGGAAGCATGTCCTGCCCTCAAAACCAATGAAGCTGCTTGACTTTTGGTGAGTACCAGAGGCAGATAAATGACTTCCCATAGTCTGAGATGCCCATTCTTACCTTGTAATATGAAGAAGAAACTCCTCTTGGAGCTATAATCCAGGACCATAGACTCTTTTTCTTTACATGATACCAAGGAAAACAAAGCTTTTCTTCCCAACTGAATTAACTTGCTGCTCTCCTCATCCATCTGACTGCAGCTCTGTCTACCTTAAGCATACTCAGTATCCAGCCAAATGTCTCTTTCTTCACACTTACTAAGGCTTCCACAGAAACCCCATCCCTTGGGTCCTCCAATCTCAATGTTTCGCTGCTGGACTGTTGAAGCAGCTGCTGAGTTCTCTGCACAAGTAAATAGTGGTGAGATTTGCCCCTGTCAGTTTTTCTTCCTGTTTCCCCAGAATCCTACATCCATATGTTCCTTTTAATTCCATTAATTTTTTTTCTTGCTTGCTCTGGGGGTCATCATCATTACCTGGATGAATATCGGGGGGCCACATTTCACAGGACATCATTACATTCACAGCAACTGAAAGATTTCATAAAACAAGGAGGGAAAGGGTGGTTTCTGCCAGCTGTTAGGGCTGGGCTCTTTCATACCGCTTGAATTCCTGATTCTGGCTGTGGATAGTAGCTGCCTGTTAACTTGTCTGTCTGTTGGCAAACTTACAATTTTCTCCCTTAAGCCTATCCAAGCAGATATGTTCTCAGATGTCTAGGCAGGAAGAATCTGTTCCATTAGGGATAGAAGCTGAGGATGGTGCCATGAAAAGTTACTGCTCTTCACAGATCTCTGATGAGAAAATTGTCTTTGATCTGCCCTGCCCTTCTGAACAAAGCTTTCTTAGGAATAGACTTCAGAGCCTATGCCATCAGTAACAATTATCTTCTCCCAGCAACAGTGCACCTCATTAATGAATGAAACAAGCATTATGTAAAACAGGCTGTGTTGATTTTTTAGGTCAGAAGCTATCCAGGTGGTTTATCCAACAGCAGCAACTAAGGTATGATTTGAGGGGAAAGCAAAAATCTCGTCACGTAACAGGAGCGTATGTGCATGCATTTGGGTTTTTTCCAATGTAAGCTCTTACATCTAATATCTCATTCCATTTCTAATGCACATGACAAATGACATGTTTATTTTCTGGAGGGATTTGATGTGTTTTCTGGAGAAACTTCAAAGGAGTGATCATAAATAGTACTGCTGTATTATACGAAGTATTAGTGTGTTTGTCATCTAGGACCCCATCCTATACAGAAGGGGGTTTAAAAGCATGGAAAGCTTTCTAAGTACAAATACTGAGTGTCCTTGTCCTGAGGAGTCTTCCCTGGACAGAAGAATAGGAGCTGTAGGAGTTTTTCTCATCAGTAGTCTGTTAGCCTCTGCTAGATAGAAGAACTTTGCAAAAAGCGTGTATATGATAGCCTCTTTATGGAAGTTACCTTTGGATACTTAGTAGTTTTGAATTATATATGCATACAGGATTGTATGTATCTTAAAAAAAATAAAATGCAGACAGAACTATAATTGTTTGCATGTAATTCTTTAATACATCTTTAATTACACCTAGCTGTGGTTAAATGATGCAGATATTTTAGGGCACATGTAATCAGATGTGGATAATTGGAATTCATGTTTTTACTACAGCCATCCTTAGCTCTCTGCAGCACAGCTCAGTTGGTCATTTGGCATGTACTGGCTTCTGTTAATGACATTCTGCCTGTTTAAACAAGACCATGCTGTTCTAAGCAAATTAAATTTGTCTCTCTTCCCGATCTTTTTTTCTAATAGGGATTTATAAGGCTCATCAGAGGATGAAAATCTGTTTGTCATATAGTGCTTTCATAAGAGTTGATTTCTGGGTCCTCACTGTGAAGGAGCTAGAGAGCTATTTGATCTGCCATTTGGACATTTTTCTAATGTACTTGGATTGCTATAGCAGGACAGTGTCACTACAGCATAAATTACCACTAAAATACTGTTAAAATTTTAGCTCTGTCCTTTGTTGAAATGTTGATAGTGGCTTCAGGAAGGATCACAGATTTGCTTCTGCATTTTGCAGAACAGTCTTTGTCTCTAGATACTATTTAAAATGTAATTAGCTGTGGCAGTCAAATGGCAGTAAGAGGGCCAGGAACAGAGGTGCGTATTGGCAGATCAGTAAGAGAAAGAGAGAAGTTCAGTTCCAGTGTCCTCATGCCAGACTAACATTCTCTGTGCTAGTCCTGAATGCACCTTCAGAAACAATGATTTGTCTTTGTGTGCTGACATAGCTGTTCTTGCCCACTCAAGAAGTTCTACAAGCCTGCAAGAGACATGGAGAGCATGAAGAAGGTGTGTAAGATTTTTATGAGAGGACCAGCATGAATGGAACAGAGGAGATTAAAGTTTGATGGCATAACTTCTATTTAACCCACATTCTTTGGTGGGAGGAAGAGGATTTTTCAATAGAGAATAAAAGTAAATCTTCCTTTTCAGAAATATTAGTATTACTGTGTCTCTGATCTGCTTGACAAGATGCCCAGCATTTGGACAGGCCTCAATGTTTATGTTTTTATGAGTATGTACCAATATGCTAATGAATACTCATCCATGCATTGCCATCTTTGCAAGTCATAGTGAAATTGTAGGCCAGTGGCACCTCCTAATCTTTTTATTGTCTGTGTACATTTTCTTAAAGTAAATGAAAGCTTGTTTAATAAAGAAGCAGTGTAGAGCTTTTGTCTGAAGTCTTTTCAGATATATGTTTTTTACAGATTAAGCTTTAACTTTAAATGAATAATGTTATATACTTCTAGCCCTGAAATAACCTAAAATAACCTAAGCCTTTTTAATTGTTTTTTTCTTTTTATCCAGAACATGAAACATTCCAAACTGCACCTCAAAACTGCCATGTTCAGAGCCTGAAAGGTTTGGCACTTTTCTTCCTCTGTAGGTGATCTTCCATCTGTACTATAATTATCACTGTGTTCAGTGTCTTCAACAAAAAAAGATCACCAGTTACAGAATGAAACTTGCACAACAGAAGGGGTGGAGTGGGAAACGGGCATGACACCAGAATCCACACTTATGACTTCTCCCATCACATGAGGGCACTTTTTTGTTTGCGTAATGTACCTGGTCACTTGGCAGCATGTCAGGAACAATATCTGCAAACTGTAATTTGTTTATTAACATCCATGGCACATCAGTTCTAGCTGTGGCAAATTTTCTTTGTGCATGGAATTTGCATTGGTTCATTGGTGTCAAAAATGGTCAGATCTTGTGAACCGAGTCTTCGGTTGTGAATTTAATCTTAGTCTGAGCTATGGACGAATTCTGAGGCTATGCCCCCTGTGTTCTGCAGTGCTTGTTGAGCAGAAGACAAACCTTCTGGCTCCCAGGAACAGCTGCACTTGTCTTGTCTTTCTGCCTGATGCAAAGCTGCTCATATTAATCTTTTGAAGGATGGCTCATGGAATTCTGCTTTCCAGCTTAAGGGAAGATAAAGGTCTCTGTATATGAAAACTTGATGGACAATGTACACAGAGAGATGAGAGCACCTGTGACAGTCACCCTCAAGCATACTGTAATTTAGGAATGGGAGCTTATAGGAGGAATAAGCAACTGAAGAATATAGTGGGAAAAGTAGGCATTCTTGCTCTTTATATAGTACCACCCTTACACAATATGTTTCCTTAAACATCTTGAGAAATACTGGCCAGCAGTGGGAGGAAAACTAATCTCAATTTCTCCCCACCCCCAACTTTGAGTTTAACAGTGCTTTTGCAAATTAATCACAAGTTTGGCCTCGAAATCTCTCCTAGATCTAATTCAGTTTTGCTTTGTCAGGTTGCTGTTAAGTTACGTAAATTTAACTTTTTCTCACAGCTATTCTCTTAAAGCTAAAATTAAATGGGAGAGAGAATTGGAAATTAATTATTTATGTTTATTACAGATGACACTTTTCAGTTTTCTGAAGTGTGCAGGTGTTTCTTCCTTGGCTTCCACTTTTCTCTCTTATTTCACTATGTTTTGGATGTTTTCTCAGGTTCACTTACCTCTGAGAGTACTCCAGATAACTGTCAAGAGACCAGAGCACAGAACAGAAGAGGAAGGGAAGCTTGCAACAAGCTGCTTACAGGAGATAGAAAGCTCTCAAAGTTACAGCTGAAGATTGCATTTTCTTCTGGCTGAAATGGCTCACTGTATATGGTAAATGTTTTTTTTAATATACAACTTCTTAGTCATTGATTTTGTTATTATTTATTCTCTAAGCTAACATCTAATAAAAGCTAGAAGGGTAATCATGTATGTTTGCTTTTATCTTCAGTGCAATAGTTATCTTCTGAATGCAAGCTGGTCTGATAACTCCATGTTCTTGACTGTTGACAAAACTAAAAGTTACCACATCTGAGGTGTTTTGTACATGGAAGGAGATGGAGAAAGTGGGAACTTTCTTAACCTTCTTACTTCTACTGAGAACAGATGATCTGTGGAAAGAGGGCTTTACCAGTTTTAAATCAATATCTTCACAATAATTTGGTGGGTGTACAGGTTTTTCATGTCAGGTGCTGGCGCATGTCTAACTTTGTATGTGATACAAGCCATAAAATTACCTCTTGCTGGCCTACCCATATTGGGGTTTTTTGTGTCCTATCACTGTACTCATACTTGGTGCTTTTTGGGAGTGGGGGAATTGTTTTAGATGTTCTCATTTTTCGCTTTTCTGCCTTTCTCCTATTGCTTCTTTCTCCTCTCTAGAGCAGTGTAGAAACAAATTTCTCATTTTAAAAAACTGTGCTATCCTCAGTTTCCCATGTTTGGGGATAAATTTCCTCTCTACCTTACTGTGCTGGAGGTTGATTCCTTACATGACTGAAATGTAAGATGCCATTATGTTTTGCTTAAGGAGGGGGAGATACTGGGGTGAGTTCCGCTGCCCCCTTCACTCCAGAAGTTCTCACAGGAAGCACCTGCCACAGGTTCTGCTTCTGCATCTCCACGCAGGCCAGCACAACTGCAGAGCTGTGCTGATGAGAGCACTGTTGTGCACTGTGTGCACCAGCACGTTATCAGTACAAAGAACCGTCCGTCTCCCCCTGTTCTGAATCCAGATCAGTCTGAGGGTCTGGCCCACTGTGCCCCCACAAATGACTCTTTGAGCACAGCTTGAAAGAGAGCAGAGGAGAGGGTGAGGAAGTTCTTAATCTCCAGCTTGTAGTTTGTGCTTCTGTATTGGGTGCAGGTGCCCAGGTGCGGGTGTCTCTATGCAGGACACAGCTGGTTCCAGACAGCTCTGCAATGGACCCACCGTGGGGCACAGCTGAGCACATTGGTGAAGCTGCTGGCACCTCTGTGGAAGTGTATTTAAGACAGGGCAAAATGCTGCATGGCAGAGAGGAACGAGGAAGAAGGTGAGAAAAACAGTCCTCTGAACACCAAGGTCAGAGAAGGAGAGGGAAAAATTGCTTCAGGTGCTGGAGTGTGCATTTCCCTGCAGACCATGGAGGATCACATGCCAGAGCAGGTGGAGATTTTTCTGAAGGAACTGCAGTCCATGGAGAGGAGCCATGCCAGAGCAGGACTCCAGCCTGTGGAGAGGACCCATGATGGAACAAGGGAAAAGTGTGAAGATGGAGTGATAGTAAGGAGCTGTTACAGACTGACTGCAACTTCCCCATTCCACTTTGCCCTGTGCTGCTTTGGACAGATGGAGGCAAAGAAGTTGGGGGTTGAAAATGTGAAGTTGAGTCTGAGGAAAGAGGGGAGCATGAAGGGAAGGTGCTGATTTAATTTGCATTTGTTTCTCGCTGATTTAATCTATTTTAATTGACAAATTATTTTTCCTCACATTGAATCAAATATTGAAATTTACATCTGGACTCAGTGGAAAATGCTTACTGATTTCTGTTTGATCACTGCAGGTCACTTTTGCTTTGCATTTTTTAAGTAAGACAATTCTTAAGGATTTTAAGGATTCATTCTGTGTGTAGGAAGGAGTGTAACTTGTTTGAATCAGAAGTTGCATTTCTGGATGTATTCTGGTTAGGCCTTTCAAGTTCTGCTGGTTCACCTCTTCACTAGAGTAAAGCTCAGATGGAGAATTAACTCAGGAACAGGTCCAATCCGTTACATTTCAGCTGGAAAAGAATACCAGCCATATTTTTACAGGTTTGAGCATGGAAGAATCATTCTGAGGAGAGGATGCTACATCATGGATTCTACTTTATGGTAACTTTGGTAGTGCTGTTCTTACAGATGTTAAGGATGTGGCATCTTTACAGCATTATGTTTGTCTGTGCTTCAGAATGGGGCAAAGTTTGCAGTGAAGCAGCATCCTTGTTGAAAGTGCTGTTAACTTTGGGAAAAGAAATAAACAGACCTTGGGATTGAGATTTCTATTGTCGTGCTTTTCAGATATTATTTTCCTGAATGAGAAGGGAACTTCCTTTAGAGGGTAGGTTTTATATGTGTGTTCTTAACTCCACCTGTGAAAAATACCTGGCACTGGACACCAAGAGTATCAAGACAGGGTACTAGCTGACATGACACACTTAATGGTTTCTATTGGGGGCACTGTTTGGAATACAAAATTTATGGATAGCTTCCTAACATTAGCTCAGTTAATCTATTTTTTCCCCTCTTTTCACATCTCACTATGAAAGGAAGATTCTCTGTTAAAAGGAAGATGGTGAATTGCTAGTTGTCTGTCTGGAGGATACAAAGCTATTTGAGGTGGATGAAGAAGACTTCTTTGATAATAAATTAGATGAGCTTCAGAAAGAATTGCACTGTCATTATAACTTCATCAAGTGATGTCTTCCAGTGATATCACACACTGTTGATTATTGTGTTATGGTTTATTTACTGTATCATTTATTCATAAGGCTTTTTTGGCTGTGTCAAGGCCATAGAAATAATACATGTGGCACTTCTCTTTTCTCTTGAAGTTGTATGAAAAGGAAAGGAATTCCTCATTGTGCAGCTCTCGAGGACAGCCCTGCTTGCTTAGCCACCAGCTGCTCTGGAAGAGTCCATGGTTATCTGTGTTCCATAGCTACCAAAAAATCTGCACTGAAGTACTCCATAAATTTGTGAACTTGGATCAGGCAAAGTGAGTTTGACATCTTTGAAGAAACAGACTACACTACAACCGAATTTAGCGCCTTCAGGAGCTGTGGCCTAGGGTTTATTGGTTGCAATTTTAACAAGATCAATGTTTTCATAGTGAAACATAGTTTTGTTCAGCTAGTTCAATCTGGGAAAAAAAGTGTCTCCATTCCTTTTATTTCAGACTTCTGAGCTCCTTTGCAAAATGAGAGATTAGCTAATAACTTCAAAAATGGAAAAGTTTCACTGTGGACAGGTGGTAACAAAAGATAGTCAGCCAGCATAATTAACATTAGTAAGGTAAGAACTTTCAGAGATTAGCCACAGGCTAATACTTTTGGTGATACACTGATGTTTATTCTGACCTTACAAACAAAAATAAAGATTATGAGCCATTGCAGAAAGAACTGGGAAATAAAGCACTGTGTAAAACACCAGTCTGTGGTGGGTTTGGTTTCTGTTGGCTTTGTCAAGCTTTAACCTGGTGTTCAGCTCCTTTGTGTACCCAATGTGGGGTCTGATTTATCTGATCTCTTATGTAGAGTAAGTTAAAATAAGTTAATAGTTAACACACAGAGCATAATACACAAGTTCTTCGTGGCAAGATATATGATATTTCGTGTATTTTCTAACAAAAATAGTAGAAGTGTTTGAATATTATTGATAATTATCAGAAGACGTTCGAGAGAAACTTCACATTCTGTATTCACTCTTTTATCTATGTTTTACTTTTGGAATTGATGAATTCCCATTTCTTTAAGAGTTGTTAGCAGTTGTTAGCAATGAAGTGACTATTTTGGAATGAACTATAGGTTCCAAGCTGCACCAAAAATGGCTTCAGGTAAGGAAACTGAAATCATATGTAATTTTGAGTGGCCAGAATTTCTGAAGAGAGTAGGCACTGAAGCCACCTCTGCACTCAGAGAAACATTACCTTTTGGGCATAACATTATAAAGATCAACAAGGTTTCCAGAGAGGTTTGACTGGCATCATAGACAAATATAGTATGCTGTGAGGCAGCAATGCTTTCTGCTTTTTTATGAGATGCCTAAAAATACTTTGTGTTCATTATTTAGTGTCTTGCTGCTGACATACCAGTGAGATGATAAAAAGAAGAGAGTGCACAATAAATGTTTTAAGTCCAGAAACAGAGGCAACACGTGGCATATTTTAAATTTGTACATGGATAAGTGTCTTGAGATACTCGAGGAGTAAAAAAACTGTTGGTTTTTTCTTTCTCTGTAACGCTGTCTGGTAACAAAAGATAATATATTAAGCTTATTTGGAGAGTTTTCTAGGATCCAGGATATAGTGCTAATAATATTACAGATAAATAATACTGCCATTTGGGTGCTTTTTTCAGATTTCCAATTGCTGTCACTTAATTTTCTTCAGGGAATTTTTGTCCATACATTCCAGTGGCATGTTGTCTCTGGTATGTGAAGTAGTCTTGTTTTCTAACTTAGAAAAAAAATTCTTTTCCATTACTTAGGTGATTTACAGAAAAGTTAGTAGAGTTGGCTGTCTACATAAAAACTAGTTTTCCAGAGATGGAATTATTTAAGGCTGCTGGGAAGACAACATTGACATAATATGGTGAGTACTGACATTTTGAGGAATCAGAGGAGAACAGGTTTTTGCTGTTATCATTATTGAATCTTAGCATTCACCAAGGCTGATACCTGAAGCAGTACTTCCTTTGCATGGGTCATCAAGAGTTTACCATCTTTGCCCTCAGAGTAAGAACCTAATGAGGTTATTTGCTACTTGCTACTTGACTGGCACTTACTCAGATTCCTTCTTGCTGTTTTAGAATGAATGGTTAACCTTTGGCTACATGAGAAGTGCAGTGCAGTGTCACAACCAAATATTTTAGCTGTCTTCTAGGTGATAATGAGCTGTGTCAGAAATTTCTAAAAGAGAAGCAGTGGAAAATATTGAAGAAAGACCTAACAAAATCTGTGTCACAAAGAAAATGTGCACCAAAACTAACTTCTGCTTTTGAAAAACCCATAGAACATGATCTTAAATCCTGGAGCATGAACTAAGCTGGTATTGTGGACCTGAGCATACACTATCACAAACCTCCAAAACCCTCTCAGCAGCACACACAAATTTGTTCCTGTTCACCCCAAGTCAGGAAAGGAGTCTCTAGGTAGGCCACATACTGAGTTAAAGGTAATTTATAGTGTCATTTTACCACATCCTAGTTTAAATGGGTTGCTTGAGACAGCAGTCTGAAACGAATGATGCAGGCAAAAACTGGCACTCCATTTTTAAAAAATATAAATTAAAAAAATAAATACATCTTCAAATTAGTAGTCCCTGTTTTCCATTAGAAGGGAGACTGAGGGGAAAGAATATTTACTTGACTATTGCTACTTACTCTAATAGGTAATAGTCTGCTAATTTGTACCAGAAAGGAGTACTCATATTGACTTAAACCACTGGGATGAAAAGTACCATTCTTTTGGGGGTTTTAATTTGTTTTATTTTTTAATTTTTTTATTGTTATACTTGCTTACTTAACTTGATGTTTTAATATATTGCATGAAAAAGCAGGTAATTTTTTGATTTTTCAATTGTGGGTTCTCATTGCTAATTTACATCTTGAAGTTCTAACCCACATTTATGACATTATTACTTATACAGGGACAAGCAATGTCAGACAGGATTAGAGAATTAGCACAAAGTGAGGCATCCAAAACCATTTCTGCTGGCTATTATCAAATTTTTGTTGGCTTTGAGTGGCAGTAGATAACTGACAATAGTAATTATATGGTCTTTAAGACCCCACTCTTTCCTTGCAAAGTCTGTGCCCTGAGGAAAAGTTTTTGTCGTCTACAGGGTCAAGCAAAAAAGATGGGCTGAGGGTGCTGCTGTTTGGAAAACAATAGCTACAGAGTCATTGAGTGTTGGCAGGGGACACAGCCATCATCCCTATACCCAGCAGATGAGAGAAAAAGGAACAAAATAGAGGATGGACATGAGCCCTGTTTTTTTTCTGGTTGTTCCCATATCAGATAAAAAGATTTCTAGGAGAATGAATGACCAGCACTGCAGAGAAAGTGCTTGGGAGCTCTGTGATGGCAGCTGGTTGAACTCCACTAAGTGATCCAGCTATTTCTGTAGCATTTGAAGTGGGAAGATACTTTCCCAGTCCTCCTTCAGGCTGTTTGGAAGGAGTATGTTCTATGTCAGCCTATCTATTCTCTAGTTCTTATCTTTGGGAGGGGTGATAGCTACTTAAGCCAACAGGTTATGAGAGGAGATCTTGCGGGAATATTGGTAGCATGAAGGAATCCTCT
This sequence comes from Neopelma chrysocephalum, assembly GCF_003984885.1. Lineage (NCBI taxonomy): Eukaryota > Metazoa > Chordata > Aves > Passeriformes > Pipridae > Neopelma > Neopelma chrysocephalum. The sequence goes on from NW_020897703.1 coordinate 7,767,614, forward strand.
TTCACTGATGGACCTGTGATATATGTCAAGGACAAGTCTCTGCTGTCAAAGACAGGGCAGCAGACACTAGTGCAGAGGAGTCATCGGGAATGTCACAAACAACTGAAATTTAAAGTGCCTGCCTGGGCTACAGAGTTGTGGCTTTCTCCTGAAAATGGGAGAAGGCTCTCTCTTAACTACTGAGCACTAGCTGGTGTTGCTTCTGCACGTTATTTTGTCTTGCAATTTTGTCCAGTAATTATGTGTAGCAGCAGATCCATTTGGTGTCTCACTTCTGTCAGGAGTTTTGCCTTATTCTGTTGGTCATTCTTTGCTTCCTCTGTGTTTTGAGAGAATTGCTGTGCCACAGGGAGAGGCTTCCTGGGCCCCTAGCACAGCACAAATACTGTAGTCAATGGAGCAGGGACATACAGGCTTTAGCACGTGTTTGTGCTTACCACCTCTAAAAACACTCCCAAATGCCAGCAAAAAAGGTGTTGGCTGCATCTCTTCTTCTTCCCCTCTGTCTGGGAAAGGCGACTTGCCAACACACTCTAGATGAAAGATCTAAACCATAGCAGGGAAGCCCTTTCTCACTCACATAATTTTTTCAAGGGACAGCATTTCGGTATTCTTGGGGAAGGGGAGCTCTTAACACCACTAAAATAATCCTCTGCTTTGCTATAAAATGGAAGTAATTACTAGAGAATCTCTAAAAACCCAACCTGAATATTGTGGCCCGAGCTACCTATTATCCAAGTTCATTCTTTTTTGTTCTATTATTTCCTTTTTGGTGACAATGCTCTTTTAAGCAATGAGCATATCTCTAAAGCCAGAATCATCATCTTGCCAGCTTATACTGCTCTCCTGTGAAAGCTGATGACCAGAGTGCACTTCTACAATCTGTGCCCATGTTTGCTGGATGAGGATGTAAAATATGCCTTTTCCTGTCCTCTGGGTGTGTTTGCCTCATTGTTCTTAAGGTAACAGTGTTTAGTTATGTGCACAGAAATAACTTCAAGGGGTTTTTGTTTTGATTTGAGGTTTGTTGTCAAAAATGAAGAAAAGGGTCAGACTTCCTTCATCTTACTGATACTTCCTTACATTTGCTCTCTGTTCCTTTAGGATGACAAAGGTACCAACTGCATTAATCCTTTTTGATGCTAGAGGGAGCTCATGGCTTAAGCAGCCAGAGTGAATCATGATATCTTGGACAATTCTTGAGGAAACACAGATGGGGAAGTAAAGTGCCATTGATGACTATAATGCACCTTTTTCCATCACTGGCAATATTAGGAGGGCTGAATGTATCGTCTTAGGAAATTACACATGGCTTTCAGAGACACTCAGATAATGAAATGCTGTAGCTGTAATTTCTTCTATATCTGAGCACCTCTGTTATGGCTGGATTTTTTTCCCAGCTTCCTTGGAGGAAATAAGCTCTTGTATCCCTGTGAATACATGGGAGCTGTAAAACTGGGAGCCCTTGTGGATGTGTGTGTATACATATATGTGTGTGTGTGTGTGTGTATGTCTGTATGTACAAAGTAGTACTCTAAGGGAAATTTTCCAAAGCAGCCAGGAGGTGACTTGAAAGCACAAGAAAACATCATGAAACATGTTGGCTGACTCTTTTGCCATCTCCTCGTTTTTCTGCACTAGGGATCTGTCACTGTAACAGGGCAGATGAAAGCACATTAGCCAGAAGCTGAGGTCTTTGGAGGCTGAAATGCAGCTGCATTTGAAATGAGCTAGCTTAAATACATTAGTTAAGATAACTTTGCATAATCAGAGCAAATTTTAATTTACATTACAGCCATTTCATCACTCAGAGTTCTTGATGTGTGGATTACAAATCCTAGTGAGCACTACCTGTATCCTGTTTAATTATATTTCAACAAATCCTTATTCCTTCAGAGGTAGCTCAGTTGTCACTGTGATGCTCAGTGAGGTTATTTCAATTGTCAGGGCAACAGTAAGTGGACAATCGTACTTCTCCGGTGCCCGAGGCAAAGCAAACTTACTTGCTGTGCAGTTTTGGCAAGCGGGGCTCGGTGTTTGTGTGGGGGCAGCTCTGCCCGGGAGAGGGCAGTGATTCCCGGCCACACTCTCCGGCAAGGGGAGCTGGGGCTGGAACCAACGCGGGCTTCTAACCACCACCTGCACACACTGAACTGTTCTGCTTCTTAGTTTATTGTAAATGCGAAGTCTTTAATGCAAGATGAACAGGTGTAACACTACTGGATGGAAGTGTGAGGCTTTTTTGACCCTCTCCAGTTCAGAGGTGAGAAGTGTCCAGTGTCATGATTTTTCTCTTTACTTCCACATGAGCAAGGAGGGACCAATGTCCTTCCGAGGGGCTTTTGGGTGCTGTCAGGCCAGCATCAAAGTAAAGCCTTTAGCCTATTCTTCACCAGAATAGCCTTGGTGGGGAAAGTACAATATTGTAGCAACTCTGTCTATATGTCAGATAGGAAAGACCACATAGACAGGTGGATATTAGATATGACACAAAATAATCACTCAAATGCAAGTCACAGTATTTCAGTGGAATATTACTGCCAGAAACATGCTGTCCTGCTGGAATAGATGCTGTTCAGGGGGGCTTTTGCAAAGGCGGAAGATGGGAAGGCATTGCAATGGCATTGACTTCACAGGTACCTACGCTTAAGTACTACAGTTTTCCCAACATTAAGTGTTGATTTGCAGCTCAGTCTAATTTGTGCAATAGAAGATACTGCAGGTATCTTCAAGGTATACTTGGGTACAGAGGGTGAAGTTTTTCTCTTGGTATCTTGTAACAGTTGCATAAAGCTAGATTGCCTGGGTTTTGCTCTTACAAGGTGGAATAAGTACCAAAAAAGCTGTTACTTATTCCCTTATAGGTGACACTATAGAGACTCCTCTGGCTGAGGCAAACTTATGTTCCTTAATCACCTAAGAGGTTTGTACCCATTAACACGAATGCATCATTTTTATTTAGCTGGATTCCCTGTTAGTTCTGTCAGTGTTTTTTCCTTCTTTTTATTTGTGCCCTAGCTTTAGAAGTTAAAGTGAAAATGGCTGAGGCTATTATAACACATACTATTCAGGTTGACCATGTTCTTGGATGTGCTTGGAACATGAGTATAGTGATAGATACATGGAGTAAAGAGGATTTTAGCTCTCACGACAGTAGGGGAGTTGCAAGCTATGGGGAAAGTATACACACATTTACGATCACATTTATACTCTTGTTCCTCATGCCAGAGAAAAAAAGAACCCTGAGGCTGCTCTAACTTATATCTAACTTCAGCTAAATATCTAACTGAAAGGCTAAAACATCAGCCAGAGATCTCAGGAATGCAGCAGCAATGAAATCTTGCTTCTTTCCCCCCTCTGCTACTTGCTAATTAAATTAGCATTAAGATGAAGAGTCACTGTAGCAAAGGCAGACACTGAAAGTCTGGCTGTAACTTCTGAGGAGAAAACGAGTAATTTCTATCAGCAACAACTGTAAATGGTCAGTGGTTACAGACTTTTTTTTATGGTAGAGTCAGCAAATTACATTTGTGAAAGCTTTAGCATCTCAGACTTCTAGATGTGATCAGTGTCAGGACTCTCTGTCCAAACCTTTCTAGGGGAATTGGAGTGGAAGTTAATGCTGTATAACATCTGTTCACTGATCTCACTCCAGCTTCAGTATTTTGTTCCCACAGCATTTTCTGCCCAGCAAGGAGCTCACATAGGATGGATCCACATTGCAGGCAAGCAGTGTCGTGTGAGAGACCCTTGAATTGGCTGGAGGCTCCACATAGTTGTGCTGCTCTGCAGAGGGACTGTTCTAGGCTGTGGGTGCAGGATGGCTGCTGGCATGGTGCCACAGGCAGGTGAGTGCAGTGTTGCTCAGCACTGAGGTGTCACTATTACTCCCAGTCCCAAAGCTGGCAGGATTGATGCTGGATAGGGGAATCTCTACACTGAACTGCCTCTCCTAGTCATAGATATTCCTCTCGTCTGCTGTATTAAAGACTTCACAGGGAGAGTGAGCAGTGTCCTGACACCAGAATAAGGTCAATGCCTATGACTGGGAAGCTGGAGAAACCATGGAGTGCACCAAAACAGGCCACAAAAGTCCAAGAAACTGGGTGGGGCTGGGACAAGGAGAAAGATGGGCCTGGAGCAAAGGCAGGCAGGGAGAGTTTGTAGGCAGGTGGAGCAGCACAAAAGACATGTCAGGAAATGAGAGTACTGAACATTCAGCTGCATCCCTTGAGGCTGCCTATACACCCATAAGATGGGGAGGCTGAACAGTGGTGATTGCAGTCCTTCAATTGTTTGGATACAGAAGCCACATCAGACTGGTCAGGACATGAGTTCATGAACAGCTTAATTTCTCAGTCCCTATCAGTGTAAAGTTTGTGTTCTTAAATGTACCCTTACAGCAACATTCTCCTTTCTGAACAGGGAAGTGGAGATGTGGAGACAAAAGCAGCTTGCTTAAACTCACACAGGAAGCCCATGGCATACTTGAGGAGTAAAGGCAGAAAGTCACCATCCTAATCTGGCATTCCTGCCTTTAAACCTTTCCAAATGCAGCTGCTTGGACAGGCAAAAATATCACATAATCGCTACTGTCCCTGCTGTTCTTGGGGGGCCTTGGTCTGCCTTGCTGCTAAGTGAGTGAGTACCTCTCTGTACTACTGCTGCTGGCCAGGACGATGGCCTGCAGGAACGAAAAGGAGAGGGCAGGAGCAGGAAGAACCAGTTGAGGGCATTAGAGGGACAGGTTTTTGCTGAGCTGGCAAAGCAAGGCCTGCTTTGTAGAGAAAGAAAAGCTCAAAGGATACAAAGACAAAGCAGGGAAGTTGCATTGAACTAAACCAGGATGTACTTGCAGAGATTAATAGCTGCTTCCTGTCCATATTTCAATATGTCTTCTGCTTGCAAACACACATAAAAGATTTTCTGGAAATGCATATTTTACTCCTCTTTCTGTTCGATTTCCCCTGGGTTTCAAGGTACAGCTGCAGTATAATAAATGGCTCAAATCCACATTAAATGAGTTCAAACAAAATTCAGGGCACAATCCAAAACTGCACAGCCAATGCAGGCCTTTTCATTGTTTTAGTGGGATTCAGATCAGATTCCAGTTAGATAGTTATTTAAAGCATGACAGGTTAATGGCAGTAGAGTGAAATAGAGCAACCTGGAAGGAATCTGCTTGCAGTCATTGCCTGTTGGCCTCAAATGCTAGCAGAATTAATAATAATTTAAAAAAAGGAAAACTAGGGAAGAAATATCCTTATATTAAACTATAGGTGTTAAAGAGCAAATCTAAATAGAACTGGCTTGATGAGGTCTATTGTAGTCATTCCCTGCTCACTGCAGGAACTATACCTGGAGGAGAATAGGTCAGACGAAGACTTGCAGGCAAGGTGATGGCTCTTAGACTGAAGCTTTGCTTCCAAGACCTTACTTGCTCTCTTTCCATCTCTTTCGTACTTGATGCCTCGTCTTCAGCTGTACTGTTCTGGCTGAAGTTCCAAGAAATAGATCCACCACCCTCTCATTGCCCATCCTATCTCTGTCACTGGGAGACAGGAGACTGCAAAGTCTCCTCCCTTCTACAGGACCATCTCATTTCAGCCTGCCATGCACAAGCTGCTCACTGAGCTTTCCTTCATGCCAGGTCTCAAAACTGTCCTTTCTCATGACAAATCTGTCTGCCATGGCCGTCCCTCCTTTACATGCTGCAATGACTTTTTCTGTGGTACCCATTTCTTCTAAGTTATGAGCCAACTTTTTTTTTCATCTTTCCATTCATTTGCCCTTGATTTGGGTATCAGTGAGACCTCAGTTCTCCTTTCTGAGTTGCTGTTTTGTTTTTGTTCAAATATTGTCTTCATCTGCAACAAAGCTGACAGTATTATCTGCTGGTGGCAAAGAAGGAGGACTTTTAAAAACACTTATAAAGCAAAACCCACACCAATCAGAGGCCAGGTCATGTGCTCCTAGTAATCCTTTGCTTTATGTATGTTTAATGATTATTCTTCTAAAAAGAAAAAAAGAAAATGAGCAAAAACTGATTAACATTAAGAATGAAATACTGAAAATAGGACGGATTTTCTGTTACAGGAGTGTAATCCTCCAGGCATTTCAAAAGAGGGAGAAGAAATACCACTGATCTTGGTACACTACCATAAGACTCTGGAGATAGAACTCTATTCACTTCCTAGTTCTGCCATGGCAAGAATGACCTCAGGTATTATTTAATTTCACTGTGACAACTCTCTGTGTGTAAAGGGTGATTGCTCTTTGTTTGACTTGCAAGATTGTTCTGAGATGTTTTGATCCTATAGAGATGAGTCAGAGGAGCACCTATGAAAAGTTGCTTTTGTTACAAGAGATGCAGTTACTGGTGAAATGTTGAAAGGAAAAGGCCAAAATCGGGAAAATTTAAAAACTATCAAGCTGTGAGGAAGCAAGGGTGAAGTCCTGTGTGGAGTCTGTTTCTTCAAACCAGAGTCTTGTGGTTTAAGCAGTGAGGAGTTTCCACATGTCTTTCTTCCTTCCTCTCCTTTAGCACTAGGACATTGCCTCAGTGGAGAGGATTGCTTGGGTGCTTGTAAGAGATTTTTGTCGTTCCATACCTCAGTGGAATAAAATCAAAAGAGGCTCATCAGTGAGGTTCCTGAGACTGCTGCCCTACACATATCCAGGTACACAGGCACTGCTTTGCTCTGCAGTGCATGGACTGGTTGTATGGTACAAACATCTGTTAGGAGTGCATCATTTGTAGAATAGCACAGTACCCAGGGCTTGGCTTCAGCAAAAGATCTGCCCAAATTTGGGGGAATAATTTCCTTTGATTGTTCCTTAGATTCCTCACTGGCTAAAAGTGAGTCTAGCAGTTCTCAGCCTTCTATCCACAACACCTTGGAAAAGGCTATATGGTTCATTATTCAAATCTGTGTGTACTATTACAGGTCATTGTTTGAATGCTGCCTTTTGCAGAGATCTCCTGAGACCTCTTGTCCCCATTTCCCTGTTTAAGTGACCAGCATGCAACCGACCCTGTAATATTGCAAACTCAAAAACTGGCCCCTTACAACTGGTGGTTGAAGATGGGGACAGTCTAGGAGTCCCCAGAAGAATTTTAGCTGCATTCTTCTGAAAGTGGCTCTGAGGAATCTCGGGATAGAGGTTCATGCTCACTTTTGCCTCAGTCCATCTCTTCATCACCAGAAAAGTGCCCACAGCCAGAAGGTAGGAGACATGCCAGCCTGCCTTCTCCAGGAGTGTGGGAAGGGGAGGTGGCTCCAGTCCTGCCTTCCCAGCAGCATCTCCCAGTCATAGCTGCTGGATAATGGACAGCAGCCCCAGGTTTTTCTGCGAGAACTTAATCTGCACTGTCGTCCCTCATTACTGCCACTCAGTGCCGTCGTGTCCAGCCATGAAGGGTCACAAGATGACATGAGAGAGGTCGGGCGGGGGGTGTACAAAACGGTCTGGCAAGCACCGGGAAATATGGAAAGGCTATAAAGAGAACAGCTACCCAAACGATGCTCCCAGCGGCTCGGTGGGGATGGGGCTGAAAGCGGCTGGGTTCACACTAAGTTTTCCCGAAGGTCACTCTGCAATATGGTAACTCCCAGCCCGGCTGTCAGTGCCCATAAAGGCAGCTCTCCTCACAGTGCGGGGGTGGGGAAGGGAAGGAGGTTTGTTTAGAAGCATTAGTGCGCCCCTCCCCCGGCCCCATTAGTGGCCCTTATTAAACCAACACAGACAAAGAGCAAAGATGCCCTCGTTAATGGAGAGTCTCCCATAATTACTCTGCTCTGCCGCTTCTTTTGGGGCCTGAATAGCCTTTGAATAATGTTTCTCTTGCTGTGGTTGCAGACAATACCCTCGCAGACTGCTTTAAGCGGTGCCAATCCCATTAGCAGAAGAATAGCAGAGCTTTCTGGTTGTGTGGGTGTGTGCGCTCACGGGAGGACAGCGGGCTCGCAGTGGGAACAGACTACGCTGCCCACTGCTTCGCTCGCCTCTCCTGCCCTCCACGGCCCAAGGAAGCAAAGCGGGGAAGTGCTGGGCGAAACTCCATCTCGGAAACAATCTGCCTATTTAAAGAGTGCCCGTGCCAGGGCGCTTAAGAGAGTCGTGTTGCTCCTCGCTGCAGGAGCGCAGAGACGGGCATGTCTGCTCACCAAAAGGGAAGGGAAGAGCTGGAGGCAGAAACCCCGCAGGACTGGAATGCCTCCAGCCTTTCCTCGTGTTCCCCAGGCACAGCTCTCCTCGCGCCCACACAAGATACCAAAGGGGATGGAGGCCCAAGTCCATAATCGGAATCAGACTGTGTGCTGCTTTATTATACAGAGGAGATGAGACAGTTATCCCTCTGCATCCAGATGACTACAGACCATGAAAATGGCCACACCACCCAATTTTGGAAGGGTTAATTTTCTGCTGCACACCTCAAGCAGGAATCTAATTAGCATGTTCAATAGCTAGCTATCAACCAAACTTGGAGGAATTGGGATAACTCTACCTAGGCCTTTCTCTTTGATCTCCCCTTCTGCATCATAAGTGAAAATAGTGTATAGCTGGGCTGGCTGCAGTGTTTAATTTAATCATCTGATGATATTTATTTTCACAAATGTGAACTCAAGGAACAATTATCAGAAAGGTTTCATCTTGTGTTGAACGTGCCAGTTAATGGCCTTTCTGCGAGGTAATAGCTTCTATGTAGGAAGTCAGTAATTAAAACGTGTGAAAAAAGGCCACTTCTTCAGAGGCAGCGGTGGCAAGACAGTGGGTTTAATGCTCAGCTGGTATGAGCTGGCAAGTTTGTTACGGCCACAATAAATGGGCATTGCTCCTTTCACATTATGCCAGCAAAGGATGTGCCCAAAGGTTCTTAAAAGTTTCCCAGTTTGAGAAAGATGGTTGGGTTCTTATTAACAAGCTCAGAAATACGTGGTACAATGATCTGGTCTTCGGAAGATAATTCTGCAGTACTTATGGAAGATGGTTCAGATCTGAAGAGCTCTTGGTCCTGCAAACCCTCCTGCAAGGAAAGCAGATAAGTTTCTAGTGTAAGCAGAGAGTAATTTTCTCCCTCTTTCGGTGTTAACTGTCTAGACTTGCAGAACCATGATCTAAAAATTAGTGAAAAGCTGACACTTGAGACATTCCAAGTAGCAGGAAGATGAGTTCCTTTACGTCTTCGTCATATGGACAAATAGGGCACAGTTTGTTCACTCGTACAACTGGCTCTGGGCACGCTGTTCAGTGTTGGGTCAGGTGCTGATGGTTTGTGAACAAGGAGGACAAAGCTGGAAGTCAAGCTGTATGGAAGATTCTGATAGATAGCCACCACCATGTCTTTAACCAGTATATCTTGCTGGAAACAGCTCATGATTTCTGTAGGACAGAGATATACTTAAGCAATGAAAATTGCAATATCTGGAACTTGCATTCCTAAAGATGTCTATATATATTTATAGATATATAGATATAAATAACAACAAAAAAATTTCAAAGTGAAATTTCTTCAGAATTAGAGAGTGTTAGATAACTTTGAAGGATAATGTTGGTCATTGTTTTTTTTTTTATTGGCACATAGACTGCAGGAAGAGAAATCTCTACCAGATTAGAAGGAGGAAATGTAGTTACCTGTTCTTAGATTCAGTTGTTTTAGGCTGTGTTAGAGGGATATATGGTGGATCACAGATATATAAATATGATTTAGAAAGGGGATGGAATCTTCTCCTCTTGTCAATAAAATGGTGGCAATTGTTTGTAAAGCGCTTCTCAGACAGAATGGAAAATTAAAAACTTGAACCCAAACTGTTCTCCAGCAGCCATTGTAAGAAAGATGCATGTTAGTTGCATTTTGCCTAGGAAATGTAAAGTGTTACCCATCCCAATACCTTTGCAAAGGATTTCCAGCACTTAATAACAGGAACAGGAATATCTAGAGCTGGCAAAAGTGCTCTTTAGGGGGCTGAGAAGGACAAAATTAAGAGACCAGTATCAACCATTTTCTCTGTGTGTTCCCCTCCTTTCTTGGGGGAACACAGTGTTCCCTACAGACCTGGGAGTTGTGGGGCAGGGGGAGTTGCACAGTGGACACCATTGTAATGCCTGGATGTGATTGGCAAATGGGGTCCCAAGGAGGCCGGTGGGACATACTAGGGCTGTAGGAAAGACAGGGGTCAGGAATAGTGCCTGACTGCACTGAGAGTCTGGGGTTTGACTTGGCTGCCAAGACAACTGGGATTGTTCTGGGTCCAGCATACATGGTTGCTGTCCTTCCAGATTTATGGCTGTCAAGTGACCCTGGGAATCTGTTTTTAGCAGAAGAGTGAGTGATCTTGAAGAAGGCTTCTCTGCTGTCCTCCCCTAAAAACCAATGACATCTATGCTTTTCTGTAGCATGAAATTACTTTTTCACTACAGGTGGAAAATGATATATGGGTCGCTTCCCAGAAAACTCTCTGAGTGTAATGTTAAACAGAGGCACTTTCTCTTCAACACAACAGTGAAATCAGAACCAAGGGAAGGATGGATTTCTATACAGCACACACTTCCTGCCTGCTCTCCTCCTCTGACATTTGTGTCCCCACAGGTGATGGACCAGCACACCTTCTGCACGATTTTGTTAGACTGGAATGGAAACTTTTAGTTCGTATCTGGCAGAGAGAACAAAGTTCTCAAACATCATCAGACCCAAGAGGCCTAGAGAGCCTTTTTCCTTCTGAGGAGCCTCTGAGATAAATGTCTCAATAGCATTTGAGAGAAGGCTGGATGGTAATGATACTGCCTTGTACTTTGTGGGATCTCAGTGCATACAGTTGAATTGGAATAAAAAGATCAATCCTTGTCTTTTACCCAGTGAAGAAGCCATTCATCTTTAGGAGCAGGACTTGAAATGTGTAGTCGTCTACTAATATATTATTTGTAAAGGCCAAGATGAATTAATTTTCAATCAGATGAACTGGTATTTTTTTGTTCCAAAGGCTCTCATTCATCCTTGCTGTCACCGACATGAGATAACCCGTACAAATGCAACTTTGTTAATTGTGCCAGTTGGATTTAGCAGTAGACACTGAGTGGTTGGTGTTCGAGGATGAGAAGAAAAACTACTGATGCAAGCTGACCTAACACCTGCCTTTTGCTGTGGAATGTGAATCCTCTTCATGGATTCAGTTCAGCACCACATCTTCATGCAGTTACATTTCAGCACTAACCTCATCTCTGCTGCTCAGCACAGCAGCACTGACTCCCCTGGGATGCAGCCAGTAAAACACCACTGCACCCGTGGGTTTAAACGCGTGCACGGTGCTACCCAGGACTGCTCTGCACGTACCAAACGTCAAACTTGAGGTACACCTCTCATACACACATGGCTGTTTCTTGCCATGAGGTTATTTTTACAGGACCTGTATTGCCGGGTGGGGTGCCATGCTACAGACTGATGAAATAAGCCATTTGTAATTGTCTTGTAATTCTTTGTTTTCCTTGGGTAACAGGTTCTGCCAGTGATCCTTTTGCTGCCCTGTGGCGATATGGATCCACACGCCGTGCTGCTCCCCGCAGCCTTTGCGCCTAGGTAAGCGTGCTTGCACTTGGGACTGTTAAAATCCGGCCAGTATTTTGCGTTTCCCATCCCTCCCGAAGTCAAGTGTCAGCTCCCCGAGAATCTCGGCTGCTTTAAACTTGGAAAGGCGCAATTATACCCCTAGTGCTTGTATAGGAAAACGCGCAGGTGTTTCTATTACTATATTTTTAGGGGAAGTAAGCCTCCGCCGGGTTGCAGGGCCAGGCGGCGGCCGAGCCGCTGCCCCGCCGTTCCCAGGGCCGGCTCGAGGCCGCGCTCCGCCGGCGCTCCCGGGGCTCCCGGCGGCGGCAGGAACCTTGTTGCGGCGGAGCCGTTTCCCGCGGCGGCCGGGACGGCTTTGCGGCAGGACGCGGCGGCAGGAGGGGCGCGCTGGGCGCCGGCGGGGCCCTCCCGGAGCGGGCAGCAGGTAAATGCGGACACTCCCGGGGGCCGCGGGCGGGGCGGGGCGGGGCCGCAGGGGGCTGCCAGGCTCCCCAGCCCCTCCGGGGCGGGCGGCCGGGCCGGGCGTCCCGCAGCTGTGGCCGTGCTGCCCGCCCGGGCGTGCGGGGCTGTGTGCGAGGGCCCGGGCGCGGCCGCGCTGGCATTTACAGCACAAACACGCCTGCAGTCATGTGCCCGTCTGGAAAGACACGTTCCCCTCTGCCCTGTGCTTTCGTTTTCCCCACCCGGCTCCCGGTGTCAGCGGGAATTTGGGTGCTCCCCGTCGGTAGAGTCAAACTTCAGGATGCGTAGGCACAGGGGGCTGACATCCCTCTCTATTGTAGTAGCCCAGAGTATGACATAATGCCGTGGTCTTCTTACATTGCAGTAAAATTGCTGCTTTTACTGAGCAAGCACTCAGACACAGAGTAGAGTTATACCTTCTGGAATCAAATAGGCCTGACAGGAGAGTCTCTGTTACATGGTAATGCACCTGTGCTAGCTGGAGTATCCACAGAAGTGCTAGACTCACTGCCTTGCAAAGTGAGGGAAGGGAAGAAACTCCAGTTTACATTTGTGTAAGGAACCATGACTCGCTCCTGATCTGTTCTGCAAATATACGTTTGGCCCTGATCACACAGGGTTGTACAGACAAATCTAATTTTTGTCACTGCATAACCCCACTAAGTGACTACCAAAAGCCACAGTGTGTAAGAATAAGAAAGCATCTAAGTGGGACCAATGCCCATATACTTTAAGCAACAGTAATTTTCATCTTGACGCTTTTAAATCTTGGTTATCCAAAGTTAGTGCATTAAATTTGGGATTAAAAAAAATCAGAAATCTAAAATGCGAAACAGGGCACTATATAGTGGAATGAAAGTTCTTATCAGTCTACAGGAACCAGATACATCATTCCTGCAGAACCTTATCAGACTGAAGTCACATCATGTGTTAACATTTCAGTTTCATCAGATGTCTTGAGGTTTCTGCTGGGCTTGTGCTAAGATTTTCTCTAATGAAGATGTAGTTCAGCTTAGACAACAGCAAACATTTGTGTGCTGAGTTGTCATACAACCCTGTAGTGGCACCTGTGGTTACAGCCAGCCCACGGCATCAGCTATTGTGGCAGGGCTGCCAGTTCCTGAGTGTTTGGGTTGCTGTGGTAGGTTGCTGAACTTCAGCATTATTTGGATCATTCCTTCTTTTCCTTCTCCTGCCCCTCTTTTCCTGACCATTAATGTAAAAACCCTCTGTGGTTATGGCTGTTTGAAAGGCAAGAGAAGGGCTTAGTCTGAAGCTTGAAATGAGTTTGATATTAAGCACTGCATTTCCGTTAATGTCAACATGCAACCCCTAATAGTTCCAGGAGATCCAGATCTCACTGTATAAGGGCTTGGACTGTCCCAGTAGAGTTCTTTGGGTTCCACAGTTGGAGGGAGGAGTTAGCTACAGTTGCAGGTCAGGGCTACTCAGAAAGTTGTGTGCTGGACAGATTTGGATGTCAGGTGTGTTTTCTTATAGCTGTGCCATGACCTCAGGGAAGAAATGTCTCCTGTGTTCTTTTGGGAGATGCTGTGTTTCTTACCCTCGCTTTTGGTCTCTGGGGCAATGGAAGCTGTTATTCCCAGCTGTGTCTTTTATTTCTGTTCATAGCTCAACAAGCACAAACTGAAAATGTCTTAATTTCTGATCTTTAAAAAAAGAAAACAATTCAAGCATTTTATGTCTGTCTTTTCCCTTCAACATAATCCTAGAAAATGGGGAGTGAGAAGATACTTGTAAAATTTCAGTTGTCATTAAGTAGAAATTTTTTTTTTTTAACAAAAATAATTATTTTGTTTCAGCTGACATATACAAAGTTGCCCCACATCCTAGCAGGAGCCAAGCTGGTACATAGAGTGGCAGATACAATTAGAAATGAGTCATGTTGTTTGTTGTTTCTTGGGTGTCTAGTTCAACATGTTTCCTCTTGTAGTGGAGGAGGTTTGTGTGGCCCCTCTGGGATACCCTGTTCCCTGACAATTTCTGTACTCTGTGCTGAATTCAGGAGGTAACAGGCTGTTCTGTGGTGTCTGTGTGCCTGGAGAACAGGCACTGTTCTTGCAGTAAAGGGCAGCATGTAAAATACAAGTTATACTTTAGACAAACCTGTACACACAAAGCAAATGAGTATAATCATAGAAATCATTCACTGTCCCTTGAGTTGTTACTTGAGGCTACAAGTGTGTTTAAGACCACACATCCATGTCTCAGGCCAGATCACTGCCCTACTTTGTTCTGTTTGTCCATGTGGATTTTGTGCCTAAGTGTGGGTTTGAGGTGTTTGCATCTGGACAATCTACAGGGACAGTGCCAGGGCTCAGAAGAACCTCTCCTTGCCTGCACCTGGCACCCTTCCCTGTGAGGTCAGCCAGCCAGCAGGCCGCACGCACAGAGGTCGGCTGGATTTCAGGCTGATGTAACCTAAGAAGGTGCCCACATGCTGATGGGTTTGGCTGGCCTGCAGCCTGGGCTGTGTGTCACCATCAGCTAACACCCCTCTGGTCAGTCTGCTTGGCTTTCTGTTCCTTTCCTTGCTAAAGGTCCTTCATCCTTTCTGGAATCCAACTGCTGAGATTTCAAATAGTTACTCAGCCACAGGAAGTGATACAGCCCTTCATTACTTGGGGCTGCTCCCCAGCCAGGAGGGATGTGTGTCAGATGGCTTCAAGGCAAAGGAGTCAGCGATAAAGATCTCTGGAGAGCTGTATAGCCCTCAGTTTCTGGAAAAGAAAAGCTTCTTGTGGTCCATCTTCCTCCTCAACTGTGTCCTTCTCATCCTCCAGACTCACCTTGTTCCAGTGCAGCTGTTGTGTGCTTTTCAGCCTACTGTTTCTTGTGTTTTAATCACTGCTTCCAAAGTGCAGTTAAAATTCATGTATATTCTAAGTACTGTTTATTATTCATTGCTGTGTACTCATCACTGGATGAGCTGTTCTGTAGCTGTGATATGTTAGTTACCCACACGAGGAGGATGCTTCCTTGTTAAAGGCACTGGGTCAGATCAGCAGCTGGGGAAAATCTGTGCTTCACAGAGTGAGACTCATGTATCCTCACTAAGGGTCTGCTTCCCCTCGCAGAATATGGCATTCTTCTTCCTCCCTGGTTTCACCTCTTTCTTCAGTTCATCGATTCTCAGTTGTTTATTTTTATTTTGTTTTCTGTAGTGTAGAAGAGAGATCACTGCTGTCTTTTAGCTTGACTGTAATTAGGCACCAAGTTAATTGCAGCTCTTCCTGCTCTTTGCCTCTCCCTGGGTCTAGCAAACAGGATATGGGAGCTCTTCTTCACTGATAAAAGTTGGCAGTCGATTTCATCCTTGAGGGCAAGGAGACTGTGGCAAACGGGGGGGTTTGCAACATAGAAATGGTTATGCTTAAGTTCACAGTTACCCTCTCTAGAGCCTGGCCCTATAGTCAAGCATTCCTGACCAGAAAGTCTCCTACTGCAGTTTTTGTGAGCCTTTCCTAAATATTGTTGGTGGGCTTGTGCAGGAATGTGAGTCAAAATATATTTTTGTGAGACACTTTAAAGCTGGGATATTCTGAAAATTTTAAGCAAATAATTTTGGTTTGTCTGTTGGGGGAAGAGGCATTTGAAGAGGAGCTTTAAATGTGTGATCTCAGGACAATCATCCAGGTCATGTCGAACCAACCAGTGACTATCATATGGCAACCTCTTTGAAACTGTCATCTCCTCTATATGAAAAGTTTCTTGCAATGCACTGTAGATTAATCGAGCCATTTAATGATGAATCCAGCAAGCTTGTGTGCTCTGTTGCTCACTTGATGTACACAGCAATAGGTCACCTGGGGTTTTGGAATCACTTGGGGAGAAGGCTTGCCTTGTGCTGAGGGGAAAAAAATACAGCCAGGATACGAGAGAATGTGATAGCTCCAAGATGAGTATGAGAGGCAAACAGGAGTGCAGTTTTCAGTTGGTGCTCAGAGAACTGGCCACTGTATTGCCTGGGATTTATAAGCACTTAGTGTGTAAGTGAACAGGACTGTTCTTTGATTACATCTGGGTGTTGCAGGGTAAGCTTTGCTATACTGTAAATAGAGAAAGCATCATCTGTCATCCAGTTACAGCAGGGGGGTGCTGAAAAGTGGGCACTCTGCAGTACCTGCCCCTGACAGCTCTTCAGCTCTTTGTGCAAGCAGTGTGCCAGCGATGTGTAGAACTGCACAGGCAATGGTAAAGCCTGTGTGTGTCACAGTCAGCCCTCTGTGCATCCTCGTTCTCTCCTCTGCCCACTCAGGTCTACCTGTGTGACAAATACAGCTCAACTTCCTAACTAGGAGGTAGCACCTAAGTCTTCAGCTTCATAGGGTTTTTTTTTTCAGGGATTCTGCACAGCAGAGCCTGGTTTTTAAGGACTGTCATTGACCTAAGTGCGTGCTCTTTAGATTCTGGACAGTACTTGGCTGATGTGACTTACAGAGCAAGTCAGAAATCCTTGTAGTGGCAAAACTAATAAGCTGTAATTTTTCAAGGTGCCACTGGAAGACATTCATGTCACTGTCTGAGGTTGCTGAGACTGACAGGCAGAAAAGCTCATTAGGTACTATCTGCTCCAGCCCCAATGGGTTGTATTCAAATAAATCTGTGCATCCATCTTTTCTTCAGATGACCTGTTCTTCAGACCAGGTTTGTCACAGCCCATAAACTGGACTGTAGTGGCCCAGGTCTGTGACGTAACAGAAATAAATGTCCCTGAAGCTGCTTGAATTTGCTCTGCCATCCAGTTGATACCCAATTGAATTTCTCCTTCTGTTTTCCTTGTTGGCATTGGAGCCCATTTCAGCCCACAGTTGTAATGCAGCATGAGATAAGCAGAGCTGGTTCCCACAGCAGGTTTCCAGGGTGTTGAGAAGGGGATAGGGCAAGCTCTGTAGTGGCTGAGGCAACCTTACTCTCTATTTGATTACAGGTAACTTGTAAAACTCCTCTTGAGCTCTTGAGCTAAAATTCTCAGAAACCCAAATCTTTGCCAGGAATTTGAGCCCAAGAGTCATTAAGAATCAATGAGACTTGGGGAACTTTTAATATAACCTGTGTTATGTTTGCTTGCTGAGAGCTCCTGTCATTTATGCATTTCCTCCAGAACACTTTGCTTGTGAACATCATTGATTGTTGCTTTCTGATTTTCTTTCCAAATACAAGAGAAAAAGGGAAGTCCCTATTTATCTGTTGTGTTGTACATCTCTCTTACCTGTGTACTGAAGAGGAAGTCCTCTGAGTACCAAAACCAACAAGATTGCTTATCAAGTTGGGTGATGCCTCCTATTCTTTCTTCCTGCTTTCCCCTTTTGCTTCCCAGTGTTTTCAGATCCATCTCTCATTAGTCACTTGTGCCATGGCTAATTTAGAGAGACCCATGTGGTGGAACTGGGCTCCTAGAAAGGATAAGGGACTGAGTTTTGCCTGCTTCTCCGTTAGCAGCAGGGTAACTTTGGACTTGTTTCCTGTCCAGTGTTGAACAGTGGTTTAAGAACTGCATCTTTAAGGACACTACTGCTTTGTCACATCTAGTTGAAGTTATTGTGCAGTTTAAAAGAAAGAGAGAGAAGGAGAATAACTGGCTGATTGCAGGGTGGTTGCACAAACTGTTCCCTTAGAAAACCAAACTGAAAGGTGTTTCTTTTAAATTTACTTTTTGGATGGATTGGTGAGCTAAATGGACCTCTTCAGTCACTGGTTCCTAAGCACATGCTGATTCTAGCTTTCCCTCCTGCCTGAGCTTGAATGAACAGTCTTGTACATGATGCATAAGCTGGGAGTGCACAGTGGGTGCCTGTTGTGGTGGTACATATCACTTACAAGATTACTTTCTACCCTGGCGTTTTCTGTGCTTTTTATATTTTGCCATGCAATGCATGGATGTTTTCCTTGGCCCATGAGGATCCAGAAAAACACAAGGAAGTTAAATGATCTCTTCCAGTGTATGTTCCTTGGCATTTGTCATCCCTGATTTTTCTTTGCTGTCAGTCTTTGCTGTCACCTAGGTTAGGTCCATGTGGCTTCTCTAAGGAAGGTAATCTTGACTAAACTGAACTTCAGTGCCTCATGTGCCATGACCAGTAATCCTTGATTTTTACCTCTGCCATGTGAGTAATGGGGCCACTATAAGCTTGTGATAGTAATGACTTTACTCATCTCGTAAATACACATCAGTTATCTGACTGCTGCATGTTCATGGATGAAAACTGCATCAGTCCTAGGCAGACATAAAGAAAAGCTGTTTTTCAGCTGCTGCAGTCCGTGTCCAGCAGTTTATTCTGAGTACAATGTGGCATGTTCATTCACCCTTTTTTCAGGGGCTGGATGAGCACAAATCTGTCCTTATAGTTCCCTATAGCTTCGGCGGTCTTCAATAGCTTCTCTCTTCCTCTCATATTCACTGCCTTAGACTGAATGTCTTTGGGTAATCTCAGGTGTTTCAAGAAACAATACATAAGACAATACATTTTATGGTAACTTAAAAGGAGTTTAACTTATCCCAATGTTTGCCTTTTTTCCCCTTTCATATGAAGGAAGTGGTTTTCACTGCTTTCCCTCCTGGAGGGGATTCTGATGGACCCTGCCATGTCAAAGTTTGCTTTCACTTGGCACCAAATCCATGCAGACATCTGAATTAAATTTTTATTGAATGCCTCTGTCAGAAAATACCAAATTGTGTTTATGGTGGATATGTAATTGCAGAATCCCAGCGC
This sequence comes from Neopelma chrysocephalum, assembly GCF_003984885.1. Lineage (NCBI taxonomy): Eukaryota > Metazoa > Chordata > Aves > Passeriformes > Pipridae > Neopelma > Neopelma chrysocephalum. Next base: position 7,786,376 of record NW_020897703.1, read on the forward strand.
TAGTGGGAATTACTGGCACAACTTTTCTGGTGGCATAGGGAAGGATGAGCCTGCCACCATTGAGATCGCCTTTCACATCTTTATTGAGCAGGGCAAACAGACTACTTTGGAAGGTATGAATGCTGCAGTTTGTGAACCATGTGATGCAGGGGCTTGTCATCTTCTCATGACCTTGTGATTCAGCATCCTACTGGATATGAGGTCAGTGTTTGACATCATCATACTTGGCTGCTGGATAGCTTCAGTCTCACAGGATCCAGAGAAGCATGCAGCCACTTGAAGTTTCCAGCATTTATAAATGAACCTGTTAAATGTAAGTGTCAATTTTCCCCCTTGCTTTCCACCTTTCCTAATGATTTAAAATAAAGAACAGAGCAACATGGTATGTGCTACCACTGGAATGCTTCAGTGGCATGTCACAAGCCCTTCCGGAGTGATTGCTGCTCCAGAAGGTCTCATGTGACACTGGACTTAGCCTGTTCCTGGAGCTCTGTTGTACCAGGGAGCAGAACACTGTTCGGGGGCTGCTGGCAGGAATGAGCTTCAAGAGTGAGCTCCATACTGCATTAAACTGATGATGCAGATGTGCCCAGGATGACTTTATTTCCTGCTGCTGTCAACTGACACAGTTGCACAGCTTTGCAAAGAGTCTGTTCCCATAGTGTTCTCATTTGAAATAAATCCAGATCTGTATTGCTCAGCCCTATGGTTGTGGTTTTGGCTCTACCTTCAGAATCTTACTCTACGTTTACTTGTTGAAGCTGATCCTAGTCCTGGTTCAGTATGAGCCTAACAGAGTGAATCCTTGCAAAGAACTAAGGGGAGAAAGATCTCAGTGTAAAGGCTTGACGTTTCCAGAGTTGCATATGTGATTACTAATTGCTTTTGGAAGTTATTTACTTGGAGTGTCTTTGTGGACAGTCTGAACTGCAGATCTGTTAGGAGAGAGAGTGAGCAGCTGCTTTCGAGCACAGCTGTGTCATGGCTGGCCACAACAGAAGCAGAGATGGGAGGAAGCCAGGAGGGGATTTGGGGTGGGGGATTGGTTTCTGCTACAGGATTCTGTGTCCCCTTCTTGGGGGCTGCTGGCCTCCTTCCTCTGGCTTGCTACAGGATAGGGTGCCTATTTAAACAGGTTTCCATATA